>NC_092168.1:4594756-4968410 GCF_045791955.1 Oncorhynchus clarkii lewisi | reverse complement strand
CACTCAGCAGTATCAGCATCTGAGGGACACCCTCTTGGCTTCTGCTTCCTGAGGAGGCAGTAAAGACGTTGTCCCTTACATACTGGAGGGCTGCCCCAGTGTTGAGGGGTCTACCTCCTCTGTGCCTCAGACCTCTGACGATGTCAAGAATGTCGCCCTTCGTGGTGTATGTGTTCAGATAGAAATGAACTTCTTGATCTCTACCGTACTGGACCACAGAAACGCGGTCTTTGTCTCCTCCCACATTGAGTTTCTCTACTACTCTCTGAACAAAATCACGCATTGCTGGGAATCCATTCCTTGTGCCATCAGAACCATCCAGAAGGAATACCACATCCTTTCTGGCGGTGTCATGATCAACTGAGAAAATAAATAGATTATGTCAATCAAACTGATCAAATGTGGTGTTTTTGGCCAAATTATATAGTCGTTTCTAAGACTCTGCGGCCATTTTGCTAACACATACTGACTCTTAATTCACAGTGATGACACATACCTAAAACTGTTGGTGATTCTGGAGTAACATCAATAACCACTGCCTCCACCGAGGACAGAAGTTGCTGCTGGATGCTCGGAAGGTCAGTAAAGTCTGAGACAGACAGAGCGTAACTGGGATCATGTGATATCCTCTGCAATTCTCTGCTATCAGAGCTCCTTGTTCCAATTCCAAAGACCAAAACACCAAGCTCCTTCAGAGCAGAGGCTGGCGTGTCAACATTGTCAACGGACCTTCCACCACTCAACAGAATCAGTAGCTGTGGAACGCCTTCCAAGCGTCTGCTTCCGGAGGAGGCAGTAAAGACATTGTCCCTCACGTACTGGAGAGCTGCTCCAGTGTTGAGAGGTCTCCCGCCTTTGTGTCTCAGACCTCTTACAGTGTTGAGAATCTCTCCCTTTGTTGTGTATGTGTTCAGATAGAATTGGGCGGCTGGATCTCTACTGTACTGGACCACCGCAACGCGATCTTTGTTCTCATCCACACTGAGTGTCTCCACCACTCTTTGAACAAAGTCACGCATGGCTGGGAATCCACTCCTAGTGCCATCAGATCCATCCAGCAAGAACACAACATCCCTCCTGGGAGCCTGACTCTCAACTAGGGAATGTGAAGGTTCAGATAAAGAGTCATATTACATGTGGCATAGGTAAGGGAAAACAGGACAAAGCTGCTTCTGTCACATGAAAGTCATCCCTTTCACTTATCACAAACAACTATTCAAAGAAAGTGACAATTTGTGCATTGCCCTGAGTTATATCATAGGGAACATTGGTACAGATGTATGAAAAGAAACCACATGAAAGGCCTCAGGGGAATCTACACAAGTGTTCTAAGCTATCAACTACTCTATCCTAATGTAAAAGAGGAAATGGAACAGATCAAAACCATATGTTTCTTACCTATTATTGTTGGCATTACTGTTGGTGTCATGGTTGTGTCCTGTATAACGGCAGTGTTCATGGCAGAAAGAAGCTGCTGTTGGATTTTGGGGAGGTCAGTGAATTCAGACACGGAGAGAGCATAACTGGGGTCATAGGATATCTTCTGTAACTCTCTGCTATCAGAGCTCCTTGTTCCAATTCCAAACACCAACACACACAGCTCCTTGAGAGCAGAAGCGGGTTTATCTACATTGTCAAAGGACCTTCCACCATTTAGCAGTATCAGAATCTGTGGAACACTTTCAAGGCGCCTACTTCCAGAGGAGGCAGCAAAGACGTAGTCCCTGACATACTGGAGAGCAGCTCCAGTGTTGAGGGGTCTCCCTCCTTTGTGCTTCAGCCCTCTTACGGTGTCAACAACCTCTTCTTTTCTTGTGTAAGTGTTCAGATAGAAGTGGACCTCTGGTTCTCTGCTATACTGTACCACAGAGACTCGATCTCTGTTCTCCCCTAAAGTGAGTTTCTCCACTACTCTTTGAACAAAGTCAAGCATTTCTGTGAAGCCATTCCTAGTGCCATCAGAACCATCCAGCAAGAATACTACATCCTTTCTGGCGATGCTTAGGTCCACTAAGAGTATCAGAAACAAAACAGAAAACGTATGTCAACATTGCTTCATCAAACCTGAAATATGTGTTTGTTGCTTTAGTTTTCCAAGATAATGCATCCGGTCTTACCTATGACTGTTGGGGAAATGGGTGTGGCGCCAACGTGTACAGTAATGAGTGAGGAGAAAAACTTATCCTGGACGCTGGGGAGATCAGAGAATTCAGAAACAGACTGGGAATAACTGGGGTCAGAGGCAATCCTTTGAACCTCTTTGCTAGAATTTCTGTTTCCAATGCCAAAGATCAAGACCCCACTCTCTTTGAGGGCAGAAACTGGTATATCAACATTATCATTGGACCTCCCACCACTCAGCAGTATCAGCATCTGAGGGACACCCTCTTGGCTTCTGCTTCCTGAGGAGGCAGTAAAGACGTTGTCCCTTACATACTGGAGGGCTGACCCAGTGTTGAGGGGTCTACCTCCTCTGTGCCTCAGACCTCTGACGATGTCAAGAATGTCGCCCTTCATGGTGTATGTGTTCAGATAGAAATTAACTTCTTGATCTCTACCGTACTGGACCACAGAAACGCGGTCTTTGTCACCTCCCACATTGAGTTTCTCTACTACTCTCTGAACAAAATCACGCATTGCTGGGAATCCATTCCTTGTGCCATCAGAACCATCCAGAAGGAATACCACATCCTTTCTGGCGGTGTCATGATCAACTGAGAAAATAAATAGATTGTGTCAATCAAACTGATCAAATGTGGTGTTTTTGGCCAAATTATATAGTCGTTTCTAAGACTCTGCGGCCATTTTGCTAACACATCCTGACTCTTAATTCACAGTGATAACACATACCTAAAACTGTTGGTGATTCTGGAGTGACATCAATAACCACTGCCTCCACCGAGGACAGAAGTTGCTGCTGGATGCTCGGAAGGTCAGTAAAGTCTGAGACAGACAGAGCGTAACTGGGACCATGTGATATCCTCTGCAATTCTCTGCTATCAGAGCTCCTTGTTCCAATTCCAAAGACCAAAACCCCAAGCTCCTTCAGAGCAGAGGCTGGCGTGTCAACATTGTCAACGGACCTTCCACCACTCAACAGAATCAGTAGCTGTGGAACGCCTTCCAAGCGTCTGCTTCCGGAGGAGGCAGTAAAGACATTGTCCCTCACGTACTGGAGAGCTGCTCCAGTGTTGAGAGGTCTCCCGCCTTTGTGTCTCAGACCTCTTACAGTGTTGAGAATCTCTCCCTTTGTTGTGTATGTGTTCAGATAGAATTGGGCGGCTGGATCTCTACTGTACTGGACCACCGCAACGCGATCTTTGTTCTCATCCACACTGAGTGTCTCCACCACTCTTTGAACAAAGTCACGCATGGCTGGGAATCCACTCCTAGTGCCATCAGATCCATCCAGCAAGAACACAACATCCCTCCTGGGAGCCTGACTCTCAACTAGGGAATGTGAAGGTTCAGATAAAGAGTCATATTACATGTGGCATAGGTAAGGGAAAGCAGGACAAAGCTGCTTCTGTCACATGAAAGTCATCCCTTTCACTTATCACAAACAACTATTCAAAGAAAGTGACAATTTGTGCATTGCCCTGAGTTATATCATAGGGAACATTGGTACAGATGTATGAAAAGAAACCACATGAAAGGCCTCAGGGGAATCTACACAAGTGTTCTAAGCTATCAACTACTCTATCCTAATGTAAAAGAGGAAATGGAACAGATCAAAACCATATGTTTCTTACCTATTATTGTTGGCATTAGTGTTGGTGTCATGGTTGTGTCCTGTATAACGACAGTGTTCATGGCAGAAAGAAGCTGCTGTTGGATTTTGGGGAGGTCAGTGAATTCAGACACGGATAGAGCATAACTGGGGTCATAGGATATCTTCTGTAACTCTCTGCTATCAGAGCTCCTTGTTCCAATTCCAAACACCAAGACACCAAGCTCCTTGAGAGCAGAAGCGGGTTTATCTACATTGTCAAAGGACCTTCCACCATTTAGCAGTATCAGAATCTGTGGAACACTTTCAAGGCGCCTACTTCCAGAGGAGGCAGCAAAGACGTAGTCCCTGACATACTGGAGAGCTGCTCCAGTGTTGAGGGGTCTCCCTCCTTTGTGCTTCAGCCCTCTTACGGTGTCAACAACCTCTTCTTTTCTTGTGTAAGTGTTCAGATAGAAGTGGACCTCTGGTTCTCTGCTATACTGTACCACAGAGACTCGATCTCTGTTCTCCCCTACAGTGAGTTTCTCCACTACTCTTTGAACAAAGTCACGCATTTCTGGGAAGCCATTCCTAGTGCCATCAGAACCATCCAGCAAGAATACTACATCCTTTCTGGCGATGCTTAGGTCCACTAAGAGTATCAGAAACAAAACAGAAAACGTATGTCAACATTGCTTCATCAAACCTGAAATATGTGTTTGTTGCTTTAGCTTTCCAAGATAATGCATCCGGTCTTACCTATGACTGTTGGGGAAATGGGTGTGGCGCCAACGTGTACAGTAATGAGTGAGGAGAAAAACTTATCCTGGACGCTGGGGAGATCAGAGAATTCAGAAACAGACTGGGAATAACTGGGGTCAGAGGCAATCCTTTGAACCTCTTTGCTAGAATTTCTGTTTCCAATGCCAAAGATCAAGACCCCACTCTCTTTGAGGGCAGAAACTGGTATATCAACATTATCATTGGACCTCCCACCACTCAGCAGTATCAGCATCTGAGGGACACCCTCTTGGCTTCTGCTTCCTGAGGAGGCACTAAAGACGTTGTCCCTTACATACTGGAGGGCTGACCCAGTGTTGAGGGGTCTACCTCCTCTGTGCCTCAGACCTCTGACGATGTCAAGAATGTCGCCCTTCGTGGTGTATGTGTTCAGATAGAAATTAACTTCTTGATCTCTACCGTACTGGACCACAGAAACGCGGTCTTTGTCACCTCCCACATTGAGTTTCTCTACTACTCTCTGAACAAAATCACGCATTGCTGGGAATCCATTCCTTGTGCCATCAGAACCATCCAGAAGGAATACCACATCCTTTCTGGCGGTGTCATGATCAACTGAGAAAATAAATAGATTGTGTCAATCAAACTGATCAAATGTGGTGTTTTTGGCCAAATTATATAGTCGTTTCTAAGACTCTGCGGCCATTTTGCTAACACATCCTGACTCTTAATTCACAGTGATAACACATACCTAAAACTGTTGGTGATTCTGGAGTGACATCAATAACCACTGCCTCCACCGAGGACAGAAGTTGCTGCTGGATGCTCGGAAGGTCAGTAAAGTCTGAGACAGACAGAGCGTAACTGGGACCATGTGATATCCTCTGCAATTCTCTGCTATCAGAGCTCCTTGTTCCAATTCCAAAGACCAAAACCCCAAGCTCCTTCAGAGCAGAGGCTGGCGTGTCAACATTGTCAACGGACCTTCCACCACTCAACAGAATCAGTAGCTGTGGAACGCCTTCCAAGCGTCTGCTTCCGGAGGAGGCAGTAAAGACATTGTCCCTCACGTACTGGAGAGCTGCTCCAGTGTTGAGAGGTCTCCCGCCTTTGTGTCTCAGACCTCTTACAGTGTTGAGAATCTCTCCCTTTGTTGTGTATGTGTTCAGATAGAATTGGGCGGCTGGATCTCTACTGTACTGGACCACCGCAACACGATCTTTGTTCTCATCCACACTGAGTGTCTCCACCACTCTTTGAACAAAGTCACGCATGGCTGGGAATCCACTCCTAGTGCCATCAGATCCATCCAGCAAGAACACAACATCCCTCCTGGGAGCCTGACTCTCAACTAGGGAATGTGAAGGTTCAGATAAAGAGTCATATTACATGTGGCATAGGTAAGGGAAAGCAGGACAAAGCTGCTTCTGTCGCATGAAAGTCATCCCTTTCACTTATCACAAACAACTATTCAAAGAAAGTGACAATTTGTGCATTGCCCTGAGTTATATCATAGGGAACATTGGTACAGATGTATGAAAAGAAACCACATGAAAGGCCTCAGGGGAATCTACACAAGTGTTCTAAGCTATCAACTACTCTATCCTAATGTAAAAGAGGAAATGGAACAGATCAAAACCATATGTTTCTTACCTATTATTGTTGGCATTAGTGTTGGTGTCATGGTTGTGTCCTGTATAACGACAGTGTTCATGGCAGAAAGAAGCTGCTGTTGGATTTTGGGGAGGTCAGTGAATTCAGACACGGATAGAGCATAACTGGGGTCATAGGATATCTTCTGTAACTCTCTGCTATCAGAGCTCCTTGTTCCAATTCCAAACACCAAGACACCAAGCTCCTTGAGAGCAGAAGCGGGTTTATCTACATTGTCAAAGGACCTTCCACCATTTAGCAGTATCAGAATCTGTGGAACACTTTCAAGGCGCCTACTTCCAGAGGAGGCAGCAAAGACGTAGTCCCTGACATACTGGAGAGCTGCTCCAGTGTTGAGGGGTCTCCCTCCTTTGTGCTTCAGCCCTCTTACGGTGTCAACAACCTCTTCTTTTCTTGTGTAAGTGTTCAGATAGAAGTGGACCTCTGGTTCTCTGCTATACTGTACCACAGAGACTCGATCTCTGTTCTCCCCTAAAGTGAGTTTCTCCACTACTCTTTGAACAAAGTCAAGCATTTCTGTGAAGCCATTCCTAGTGCCATCAGAACCATCCAGCAAGAATACTACATCCTTTCTGGCGATGCTTAGGTCCACTAAGAGTATCAGAAACAAAACAGAAAACGTATGTCAACATTGCTTCATCAAACCTGAAATATGTGTTTGTTGCTTTAGCTTTCCAAGATAATGCATCCGGTCTTACCTATGACTGTTGGGGAAATGGGTGTGGCGCCAACGTGTACAGTAATGAGTGAGGAGAAAAACTTATCCTGGACGCTGGGGAGATCAGAGAATTCAGAAACAGACTGGGAATAACTGGGGTCAGAGGCAATCCTTTGAACCTCTTTGCTAGAATTTCTGTTTCCAATGCCAAAGATCAAGACCCCACTCTCTTTGAGGGCAGAAACTGGTATATCAACATTATCATTGGACCTCCCACCACTCAGCAGTATCAGCATCTGAGGGACACCCTCTTGGCTTCTGCTTCCTGAGGAGGCAGTAAAAACGTTGTCCCTTACATACTGGAGGGCTGACCCAGTGTTGAGGGGTCTACCTCCTCTGTGCCTCAGACCTCTGACGATGTCAAGAATGTCGCCCTTCGTGGTGTATGTGTTCAGATAGAAATTAACTTCTTGATCTCTACCGTACTGGACCACAGAAACGCGGTCTTTGTCACCTCCCACATTGAGTTTCTCTACTACTCTCTGAACAAAATCACGCATTGCTGGGAATCCATTCCTTGTGCCATCAGAACCATCCAGAAGGAATACCACATCCTTTCTGGCGGTGTCATGATCAACTGAGAAAATAAATAGATTGTGTCAATCAAACTGATCAAATGTGGTGTTTTTGGCCAAATTATATAGTCGTTTCTAAGACTCTGCGGCCATTTTGCTAACACATCCTGACTCTTAATTCACAGTGATAACACATACCTAAAACTGTTGGTGATTCTGGAGTGACATCAATAACCACTGCCTCCACCGAGGACAGAAGTTGCTGCTGGATGCTCGGAAGGTCAGTAAAGTCTGAGACAGACAGAGCGTAACTGGGACCATGTGATATCCTCTGCAATTCTCTGCTATCAGAGCTCCTTGTTCCAATTCCAAAGACCAAAACCCCAAGCTCCTTCAGAGCAGAGGCTGGCGTGTCAACATTGTCAACGGACCTTCCACCACTCAACAGAATCAGTAGCTGTGGAACGCCTTCCAAGCGTCTGCTTCCGGAGGAGGCAGTAAAGACATTGTCCCTCACGTACTGGAGAGCTGCTCCAGTGTTGAGAGGTCTCCCGCCTTTGTGTCTCAGACCTCTTACAGTGTTGAGAATCTCTCCCTTTGTTGTGTATGTGTTCAGATAGAATTGGGCGGCTGGATCTCTACTGTACTGGACCACCGCAACACGATCTTTGTTCTCATCCACACTGAGTGTCTCCACCACTCTTTGAACAAAGTCACGCATGGCTGGGAATCCACTCCTAGTGCCATCAGATCCATCCAGCAAGAACACAACATCCCTCCTGGGAGCCTGACTCTCAACTAGGGAATGTGAAGGTTCAGATAAAGAGTCATATTACATGTGGCATAGGTAAGGGAAAGCAGGACAAAGCTGCTTCTGTCACATGAAAGTCATCCCTTTCACTTATCACAAACAACTATTCAAAGAAAGTGACAATTTGTGCATTGCCCTGAGTTATATCATAGGGAACATTGGTACAGATGTATGAAAAGAAACCACATGAAAGGCCTCAGGGGAATCTACACAAGTGTTCTAAGCTATCAACTACTCTATCCTAATGTAAAAGAGGAAATGGAACAGATCAAAACCATATGTTTCTTACCTATTATTGTTGGCATTAGTGTTGGTGTCATGGTTGTGTCCTGTATAACGACAGTGTTCATGGCAGAAAGAAGCTGCTGTTGGATTTTGGGGAGGTCAGTGAATTCAGACACGGATAGAGCATAACTGGGGTCATAGGATATCTTCTGTAACTCTCTGCTATCAGAGCTCCTTGTTCCAATTCCAAACACCAAGACACCAAGCTCCTTGAGAGCAGAAGCGGGTTTATCTACATTGTCAAAGGACCTTCCACCATTTAGCAGTATCAGAATCTGTGGAACACTTTCAAGGCGCCTACTTCCAGAGGAGGCAGCAAAGACGTAGTCCCTGACATACTGGAGAGCTGCTCCAGTGTTGAGGGGTCTCCCTCCTTTGTGCTTCAGCCCTCTTACGGTGTCAACAACCTCTTCTTTTCTTGTGTAAGTGTTCAGATAGAAGTGGACCTCTGGTTCTCTGCTATACTGTACCACAGAGACTCGATCTCTGTTCTCCCCTAAAGTGAGTTTCTCCACTACTCTTTGAACAAAGTCAAGCATTTCTGTGAAGCCATTCCTAGTGCCATCAGAACCATCCAGCAAGAATACTACATCCTTTCTGGCGATGCTTAGGTCCACTAAGAGTATCAGAAACAAAACAGAAAACGTATGTCAACATTGCTTCATCAAACCTGAAATATGTGTTTGTTGCTTTAGCTTTCCAAGATAATGCATCCGGTCTTACCTATGACTGTTGGGGAAATGGGTGTGGCGCCAACGTGTACAGTAATGAGTGAGGAGAAAAACTTATCCTGGACGCTGGGGAGATCAGAGAATTCAGAAACAGACTGGGAATAACTGGGGTCAGAGGCAATCCTTTGAACCTCTTTGCTAGAATTTCTGTTTCCAATGCCAAAGATCAAGACCCCACTCTCTTTGAGGGCAGAAACTGGTATATCAACATTATCATTGGACCTCCCACCACTCAGCAGTATCAGCATCTGAGGGACACCCTCTTGGCTTCTGCTTCCTGAGGAGGCAGTAAAAACGTTGTCCCTTACATACTGGAGGGCTGACCCAGTGTTGAGGGGTCTACCTCCTCTGTGCCTCAGACCTCTGACGATGTCAAGAATGTCGCCCTTCGTGGTGTATGTGTTCAGATAGAAATTAACTTCTTGATCTCTACCGTACTGGACCACAGAAACGCGGTCTTTGTCACCTCCCACATTGAGTTTCTCTACTACTCTCTGAACAAAATCACGCATTGCTGGGAATCCATTCCTTGTGCCATCAGAACCATCCAGAAGGAATACCACATCCTTTCTGGCGGTGTCATGATCAACTGAGAAAATAAATAGATTGTGTCAATCAAACTGATCAAATGTGGTGTTTTTGGCCAAATTATATAGTCGTTTCTAAGACTCTGCGGCCATTTTGCTAACACATCCTGACTCTTAATTCACAGTGATAACACATACCTAAAACTGTTGGTGATTCTGGAGTAACATCAATAACCACTGCCTCCACCGAGGACAGAAGTTGCTGCTGGATGCTCGGAAGGTCAGTAAAGTCTGAGACAGACAGAGCGTAACTGGGACCATGTGATATCCTCTGCAATTCTCTGCTATCAGAGCTCCTTGTTCCAATTCCAAAGACCAAAACCCCAAGCTCCTTCAGAGCAGAGGCTGGCGTGTCAACATTGTCAACGGACCTTCCACCACTCAACAGAATCAGTAGCTGTGGAACGCCTTCCAAGCGTCTGCTTCCGGAGGAGGCAGTAAAGACATTGTCCCTCACGTACTGGAGAGCTGCTCCAGTGTTGAGAGGTCTCCCGCCTTTGTGTCTCAGACCTCTTACATTGTTGAGAATCTCTCCCTTTGTTGTGTATGTGTTCAGATAGAATTGGGAGGCTGGATCTCTACTGTACTGGACCACCGCAACGCGATCTTTGTTCTCATCCACACTGAGTGTCTCCACCACTCTTTGAACAAAGTCACGCATGGCTGGGAATCCACTCCTAGTGCCATCAGATCCATCCAGCAAGAACACAACATCCCTCCTGGGAGCATGACTCTCAACTAGGGAATGTGAAGGTTCAGATAAAGAGTCATCTTACATGTGGCATAGGTAAGGGAAAACAGGACAAAGCTGCTTCTGTCACATGAAAGTCATCCCTTTCACTTATCACAAACAACTATTCAAAGAAAGTGACAATTTGTGCATTGCCCTGAATTATATCATAGGGAACTTTGGTACAGATGTATGAAAAGAAACCACATGAAAGGCCTCAGGGGAATCTACACAAGTGTTCTAAGCTATCAACTACTCTATCCTAATGTAAAAGAGGAAATGGAACAGATCAAAACCATATGTTTCTTACCTAGTATTGTTGGTATTAGTGTTGGTGTCATGGTTGTGTCCTGTATAACGGCAGTGTTCATGGCAGAAAGAAGCTGCTGTTGGATGTTGGGGAGGTCAGTGAATTCAGACACGGAGAGAGCATAACTGGGGTCATAGGATATTTTCTGTAACTCTCTGCTATCAGAGCTCCTTGTTCCAATTCCAAACACCAAGACACCAAGCTCCTTGAGAGCAGAAGCGGGTTTATCTACATTGTCAAAGGACCTTCCACCATTTAGCAGTATCAGAATCTGTGGAACACTTTCAAGGCGCCTACTTCCAGAGGAGGCAGCAAAGACGTAGTCCCTGACATACTGGAGAGCTGCTCCAGTGTTGAGGGGTCTCCCTCCTTTGTGCTTCAGCCCTCTTACGGTGTCAACAACCTCTTCTTTTCTTGTGTAAGTGTTCAGATAGAAGTGGACCTCTGGTTCTCTGCTATACTGTACCACAGAGACTCGATCTCTGTTCTCCCCTACAGTGAGTTTCTCCACTACTCTTTGAACAAAGTCACGCATTTCTGGGAAGCCATTCCTAGTGCCATCAGAACCATCCAGCAAGAATACTACATCCTTTCTGGCGATGCTTAGGTCCACTAAGAGTATCAGAAACAAAACAGAAAACGTATGTCAACATTGCTTCATCAAACCTGAAATATGTGTTTGTTGCTTTAGTTTTCCAAGATAATGCATCCGGTCTTACCTATGACTGTTGGGGAAATGGGTGTGGCGCCAACGTGTACAGTAATGAGTGAGGAGAAAAACTTATCCTGGACGCTGGGGAGATCAGAGAATTCAGAAACAGACTGGGAATAACTGGGGTCAGAGGCAATCCTTTGAACCTCTTTGCTAGAATTTCTGTTTCCAATGCCAAAGATCAAGACCCCACTCTCTTTGAGGGCAGAAACTGGTATATCAACATTATCATTGGACCTCCCACCACTCAGCAGTATCAGCATCTGAGGGACACCCTCTTGGCTTCTGCTTCCTGAGGAGGCAGTAAAGACGTTGTCCCTTACATACTGGAGGGCTGACCCAGTGTTGAGGGGTCTACCTCCTCTGTGCCTCAGACCTCTGACGATGTCAAGAATGTCGCCCTTCGTGGTGTATGTGTTCAGATAGAAATTAACTTCTTGATCTCTACCGTACTGGACCACAGAAACGCGGTCTTTGTCACCTCCCACATTGAGTTTCTCTACTACTCTCTGAACAAAATCACGCATTTCTGGGAATCCATTCCTTGTGCCATCAGAACCATCCAGAAGGAATACCACATCCTTTCTGGCGGTGTCATGATCAACTGAGAAAATAAATAGATTGTGTCAATCAAACTGATCAAATGTGGTGTTTTTGGCCAAATTATATAGTTGTTTCTAAGACTCAGCGGCCATTTTGCTAACACATCCTGACTCTTAATTCACAGTGATAACACATACCTAAAACTGTTGGTGATTCTGGAGTAACATCAATAACCACTGCCTCCACCGAGGACAGAAGTTGCTGCTGGATGCTCGGAAGGTCAGTAAAGTCTGAGACAGACAGAGCGTAACTGGGATCATGTGATATCCTCTGCAATTCTCTGCTATCAGAGCTCCTTGTTCCAATTCCAAAGACCAAAACCCCAAGCTCCTTCAGAGCAGAGGCTGGCGTGTCAACATTGTCAACGGACCTTCCACCACTCAACAGAATCAGTAGCTGTGGAACGCCTTCCAAGCGTCTGCTTCCGGAGGAGGCAGTAAAGACATTGTCCCTCACGTACTGGAGAGCTGCTCCAGTGTTGAGAGGTCTCCCGCCTTTGTGTCTCAGACCTCTTACAGTGTTGAGAATCTCTCCCTTTGTTGTGTATGTGTTCAGATAGAATTGGGTGGCTGGATCTCTACTGTACTGGACCACCGCAACGCGATCTTTGTTCTCATCCACACTGAGTGTCTCCACCACTCTTTGAACAAAGTCACGCATGGCTGGGAATCCACTCCTAGTGCCATCAGATCCATCCAGCAAGAACACAACATCCCTCCTGGGAGCCTGACTCTCAACTAGGGAATGTGAAGGTTCAGATAAAGAGTCATATTACATGTGGCATAGGTAAGGGAAAACAGGACAAAGCTGCTTCTGTCACATGAAAGTCATCCCTTTCACTTATCACAAACAACTATTCAAAGAAAGTGACAATTTGTGCATTGCCCTGAGTTATATCATAGGGAACATTGGTACAGATGTATGAAAAGAAACCACATGAAAGGCCTCAGGGGAATCTACACAAGTGTTCTAAGCTATCAACTACTCTATCCTAATGTAAAAGAGGAAATGGAACAGATCAAAACCATATGTTTCTTACCTATTATTGTTGGCATTAGTGTTGGTGTCATGGTTGTGTCCTGTATAACGGCAGTGTTCATGGCAGAAAGAAGCTGCTGTTGGATTTTGGGGAGGTCAGTGAATTCAGACACGGAGAGAGCATAACTGGGGTCATAGGATATCTTCTGTAACTCTCTGCTATCAGAGCTCCTTGTTCCAATTCCAAACACCAAGACACCAAGCTCCTTGAGAGCAGAAGCGGGTTTATCTACATTGTCAAAGGACCTTCCACCATTTAGCAGTATCAGAATCTGTGGAACACTTTCAAGGCGCCTACTTCCAGAGGAGGCAGCAAAGACGTAGTCCCTGACATACTGGAGAGCTGCTCCAGTGTTGAGGGGTCTCCCTCCTTTGTGCTTCAGCCCTCTTACGGTGTCAACAACCTCTTCTTTTCTTGTGTAAGTGTTCAGATAGAAGTGGACCTCTGGTTCTCTGCTATACTGTACCACAGAGACTCGATCTCTGTTCTCCCCTAAAGTGAGTTTCTCCACTACTCTTTGAACAAAGTCAAGCATTTCTGTGAAGCCATTCCTAGTGCCATCAGAACCATCCAGCAAGAATACTACATCCTTTCTGGCGATGCTTAGGTCCACTAAGAGTATCAGAAACAAAACAGAAAACGTATGTCAACATTGCTTCATCAAACCTGAAATATGTGTTTGTTGCTTTAGTTTTCCAAGATAATGCATCCGGTCTTACCTATGACTGTTGGGGAAATGGGTGTGGCGCCAACGTGTACAGTAATGAGTGAGGAGAAAAACTTATCCTGGACGCTGGGGAGATCAGAGAATTCAGAAACAGACTGGGAATAACTGGGGTCAGAGGCAATCATTTGAACCTCTTTGCTAGAATTTCTGTTTCCAATGCCAAAGATCAAGACCCCACTCTCTTTGAGGGCAGAAACTGGTATATCAACATTATCATTGGACCTCCCACCACTCAGCAGTATCAGCATCTGAGGGACACCCTCTTGGCTTCTGCTTCCTGAGGAGGCAGTAAAGACGTTGTCCCTTACATACTGGAGGGCTGACCCAGTGTTGAGGGGTCTACCTCCTCTGTGCCTCAGACCTCTGACGATGTCAAGAATGTCGCCCTTCGTGGTGTATGTGTTCAGATAGAAATTAACTTCTTGATCTCTACCGTACTGGACCACAGAAACGCGGTCTTTGTCACCTCCCACATTGAGTTTCTCTACTACTCTCTGAACAAAATCACGCATTGCTGGGAATCCATTCCTTGTGCCATCAGAACCATCCAGAAGGAATACCACATCCTTTCTGGCGGTGTCATGATCAACTGAGAAAATAAATAGATTGTGTCAATCAAACTGATCAAATGTGGTGTTTTTGGCCAAATTATATAGTCGTTTCTAAGACTCTGCGGCCATTTTGCTAACACATCCTGACTCTTAATTCACAGTGATAACACATACCTAAAACTGTTGGTGATTCTGGAGTAACATCAATAACCACTGCCTCCACCGAGGACAGAAGTTGCTGCTGGATGCTCGGAAGGTCAGTAAAGTCTGAGACAGACAGAGCGTAACTGGGACCATGTGATATCCTCTGCAATTCTCTGCTATCAGAGCTCCTTGTTCCAATTCCAAAGACCAAAACCCCAAGCTCCTTCAGAGCAGAGGCTGGCGTGTCAACATTGTCAACGGACCTTCCACCACTCAACAGAATCAGTAGCTGTGGAACGCCTTCCAAGCGTCTGCTTCCGGAGGAGGCAGTAAAGACATTGTCCCTCACGTACTGGAGAGCTGCTCCAGTGTTGAGAGGTCTCCCGCCTTTGTGTCTCAGACCTCTTACATTGTTGAGAATCTCTCCCTTTGTTGTGTATGTGTTCAGATAGAATTGGGAGGCTGGATCTCTACTGTACTGGACCACCGCAACGCGATCTTTGTTCTCATCCACACTGAGTGTCTCCACCACTCTTTGAACAAAGTCACGCATGGCTGGGAATCCACTCCTAGTGCCATCAGATCCATCCAGCAAGAACACAACATCCCTCCTGGGAGCATGACTCTCAACTAGGGAATGTGAAGGTTCAGATAAAGAGTCATCTTACATGTGGCATAGGTAAGGGAAAACAGGACAAAGCTGCTTCTGTCACATGAAAGTCATCCCTTTCACTTATCACAAACAACTATTCAAAGAAAGTGACAATTTGTGCATTGCCCTGAGTTATATCATAGGGAACATTGGTACAGATGTATGAAAAGAAACCACATGAAAGGCCTCAGGGGAATCCACACAAGTGTTCTAAGCTATCAACTACTCTATCCTAATGTAAAAGAGGAAATGGAACAGATCAAAACCATATGTTTCTTACCTATTATTGTTGGCATTAGTGTTGGTGTCATGGTTGTGTCCTGTATAACGGCAGTGTTCATGGCAGAAAGAAGCTGCTGTTGGATTTTGGGGAGGTCAGTGAATTCAGACACGGAGAGAGCATAACTGGGGTCATAGGATATCTTCTGTAACTCTCTGCTATCAGAGCTCCTTGTTCCAATTCCAAACACCAAGACACCAAGCTCCTTGAGAGCAGAAGCGGGTTTATCTACATTGTCAAAGGACCTTCCACCATTTAGCAGTATCAGAATCTGTGGAACACTTTCAAGGCGCCTACTTCCAGAGGAGGCAGCAAAGACGTAGTCCCTGACATACTGGAGAGCTGCTCCAGTGTTGAGGGGTCTCCCTCCTTTGTGCTTCAGCCCTCTTACGGTGTCAACAACCTCTTCTTTTCTTGTGTAAGTGTTCAGATAGAAGTGGACCTCTGGTTCTCTGCTATACTGTACCACAGAGACTCGATCTCTGTTCTCCCCTACAGTGAGTTTCTCCACTACTCTTTGAACAAAGTCACGCATTTCTGGGAAGCCATTCCTAGTGCCATCAGAACCATCCAGCAAGAATACTACATCCTTTCTGGCGATGCTTAGGTCCACTAAGAGTATCAGAAACAAAACAGAAAACGTATGTCAACATTGCTTCATCAAACCTGAAATATGTGTTTGTTGCTTTAGTTTTCCAAGATAATGCATCCGGTCTTACCTATGACTGTTGGGGAAATGGGTGTGGCGCCAACGTGTACAGTAATGAGTGAGGAGAAAAACTTATCCTGGACGCTGGGGAGATCAGAGAATTCAGAAACAGACTGGGAATAACTGGGGTCAGAGGCAATCCTTTGAACCTCTTTGCTAGAATTTCTGTTTCCAATGCCAAAGATCAAGACCCCACTCTCTTTGAGGGCAGAAACTGGTATATCAACATTATCATTGGACCTCCCACCACTCAGCAGTATCAGCATCTGAGGGACACCCTCTTGGCTTCTGCTTCCTGAGGAGGCAGTAAAGACGTTGTCCCTTACATACTGGAGGGCTGACCCAGTGTTGAGGGGTCTACCTCCTCTGTGCCTCAGACCTCTGACGATGTCAAGAATGTCGCCCTTCGTGGTGTATGTGTTCAGATAGAAATGAACATCTTGATCTCTACCGTACTGGACCACAGAAACGCGGTCTTTGTCACCTCCCACATTGAGTTTCTCTACTACTCTCTGAACAAAATCACGCATTGCTGGGAATCCATTCCTTGTGCCATCAGAACCATCCAGAAGGAATACCACATCCTTTCTGGCGGTGTCATGATCAACTGAGAAAATAAATAGATTGTGTCAATCAAACTGATCAAATGTGGTGTTTTTGGCCAAATTATACAGTCGTTTCTAAGACTCTGCGGCCATTTTGCTAACACATCCTGACTCTTAATTCACAGTGATAACACATACCTAAAACTGTTGGTGATTCTGGAGTAACATCAATAACCACTGCCTCCACCGAGGACAGAAGTTGCTGCTGGATGCTCGGAAGGTCAGTAAAGTCTGAGACAGACAGAGCGTAACTGGGATCATGTGATATCCTCTGCAATTCTCTGCTATCAGAGCTCCTTGTTCCAATTCCAAAGACCAAAACCCCAAGCTCCTTCAGAGCAGAGGCTGGCGTGTCAACATTGTCAACGGACCTTCCACCACTCAACAGAATCAGTAGCTGTGGAACGCCTTCCAAGCGTCTGCTTCCGGAGGAGGCAGTAAAGACATTGTCCCTCACGTACTGGAGAGCTGCTCCAGTGTTGAGAGGTCTCCCGCCTTTGTGTCTCAGACCTCTTACAGTGTTGAGAATCTCTCCCTTTGTTGTGTATGTGTTCAGATAGAATTGGGCGGCTGGATCTCTACTGTACTGGACCACCGCAACGCGATCTTTGTTCTCATCCACACTGAGTGTCTCCACCACTCTTTGAACAAAGTCACGCATGGCTGGGAATCCACTCCTAGTGCCATCAGATCCATCCAGCAAGAACACAACATCCCTCCTGGGAGCATGACTCTCAACTAGGGAATGTGAAGGTTCAGATAAAGAGTCATATTACATGTGGCATAGGTAAGGGAAAACAGGACAAAGCTGCTTCTGTCACATGAAAGTCATCCCTTTCACTTATCACAAACAACTATTCAAAGAAAGTGACAATTTGTGCATTGCCCTGAATTATATCATAGGGAACTTTGGTACAGATGTATGAAAAGAAACCACATGAAAGGCCTCAGGGGAATCTACACAAGTGTTCTAAGCTATCAACTACTCTATCCTAATGTAAAAGAGGAAATGGAACAGATCAAAACCATATGTTTCTTACCTAGTATTGTTGGTATTAGTGTTGGTGTCATGGTTGTGTCCTGTATAACGGCAGTGTTCATGGCAGAAAGAAGCTGCTGTTGGATGTTGGGGAGGTCAGTGAATTCAGACACGGAGAGAGCATAACTGGGGTCATAGGATATTTTCTGTAACTCTCTGCTATCAGAGCTCCTTGTTCCAATTCCAAACACCAAGACACCAAGCTCCTTGAGAGCAGAAGCGGGTTTATCTACATTGTCAAAGGACCTTCCACCATTTAGCAGTATCAGAATCTGTGGAACACTTTCAAGGCGCCTACTTCCAGAGGAGGCAGCAAAGACGTAGTCCCTGACATACTGGAGAGCTGCTCCAGTGTTGAGGGGTCTCCCTCCTTTGTGCTTCAGCCCTCTTACGGTGTCAACAACCTCTTCTTTTCTTGTGTAAGTGTTCAGATAGAAGTGGACCTCTGGTTCTCTGCTATACTGTACCACAGAGACTCGATCTCTGTTCTCCCCTAAAGTGAGTTTCTCCACTACTCTTTGAACAAAGTCAAGCATTTCTGTGAAGCCATTCCTAGTGCCATCAGAACCATCCAGCAAGAATACTACATCCTTTCTGGCGATGCTTAGGTCCACTAAGAGTATCAGAAACAAAACAGAAAACGTATGTCAACATTGCTTCATCAAACCTGAAATATGTGTTTGTTGCTTTAGTTTTCCAAGATAATGCATCCGGTCTTACCTATGACTGTTGGGGAAATGGGTGTGGCGCCAAAGTGTACAGTAATGAGTGAGGAGAAAAACTTATCCTGGACGCTGGGGAGATCAGAGAATTCAGAAACAGACTGGGAATAACTGGGGTCAGAGGCAATCATTTGAACCTCTTTGCTAGAATTTCTGTTTCCAATGCCAAAGATCAAGACCCCACTCTCTTTGAGGGCAGAAACTGGTATATCAACATTATCATTGGACCTCCCACCACTCAGCAGTATCAGCATCTGAGGGACACCCTCTTGGCTTCTGCTTCCTGAGGAGGCAGTAAAGACGTTGTCCCTTACATACTGGAGGGCTGACCCAGTGTTGAGGGGTCTACCTCCTCTGTGCCTCAGACCTCTGACGATGTCAAGAATGTCGCCCTTCGTGGTGTATGTGTTCAGATAGAAATTAACTTCTTGATCTCTACCGTACTGGACCACAGAAACGCGGTCTTTGTCACCTCCCACATTGAGTTTCTCTACTACTCTCTGAACAAAATCACGCATTGCTGGGAATCCATTCCTTGTGCCATCAGAACCATCCAGAAGGAATACCACATCCTTTCTGGCGGTGTCATGATCAACTGAGAAAATAAATAGATTGTGTCAATCAAACTGATCAAATGTGGTGTTTTTGGCCAAATTATATAGCCGTTTCTAAGACTCTGCGGCCATTTTGCTAACACATCCTGACTCTTAATTCACAGTGATAACACATACCTAAAACTGTTGGTGATTCTGGAGTAACATCAATAACCACTGCCTCCACCGAGGACAGAAGTTGCTGCTGGATGCTCGGAAGGTCAGTAAAGTCTGAGACAGACAGAGCGTAACTGGGACCATGTGATATCCTCTGCAATTCTCTGCTATCAGAGCTCCTTGTTCCAATTCCAAAGACCAAAACCCCAAGCTCCTTCAGAGCAGAGGCTGGCGTGTCAACATTGTCAACGGACCTTCCACCACTCAACAGAATCAGTAGCTGTGGAACGCCTTCCAAGCGTCTGCTTCCGGAGGAGGCAGTAAAGACATTGTCCCTCACGTACTGGAGAGCTGCTCCAGTGTTGAGAGGTCTCCCGCCTTTGTGTCTCAGACCTCTTACAGTGTTGAGAATCTCTCCCTTTGTTGTGTATGTGTTCAGATAGAATTGGGCGGCTGGATCTCTACTGTACTGGACCACCGCAACGCGATCTTTGTTCTCATCCACACTAAGTGTCTCCACCAGTCTTTGAACAAAGTCACGCATGGCTGGGAAAACTCTCCTAGTGCCATCAGATCCATCCAGTAAGAACACAACATCCCTTTTGAGAGCCCGACTCTTAACTAGGGAATATGAGGTTAAAAAAAGAGAGTAATGTTGAATGTTGTATACACAGGGAAAAAACAGGACACTTTTGCTTCTGTCACATGCATGCCACTCCTTTCCCTAATCTGAAACACCTATTCAAAGTAAGAGGTTATATGTGAGTGGAGAGCTATTGCGAAAATTGCAACATATTTATAAAGTGAAAAGAACATGAAAGAACTTATGGGCATGTACCAAAAATGTAAAAGCTGTCAACTACTCCATGCTAATGTAAAAGAGGAAATGGAAATTATCAAGACCTTTTTCTTACCAAGTATTGTTGGTACTGTTGGTGTCATGGTTGTTTCCTGTATAATGGCAGTGTTCATGGCAGAAAGAAGCTGCTGTTGGATGTTGGGGAGGTCAGTAAATTCAGACACGGAGAGAGCATAACTGGGGTCATAGGATATCTTCTGTAATTCTCTGCTGTCAGAGCTCCTTGTTCCAATTACAAAAACTAACACCCCGAGCTCCTTGAGAGCAGAGGCTGGTGCATCCACATTGTCTCTTGACCGTCCACTACTCAGGAGAATTAGCATTTGTTTCACACCGTCCAATTGTCTACTCCCAGAGGATCTTGTGAATACATTTTCTTTCACAAACTTAAGAGCTGCTCCAGTATTAAGGGGTCTTCCCCCTTTGTGTGAGAGTGCCCTCACAGAATTCAACATGTCATTCTTTCTCAGAAATGAATTCAAATAAAAGTTTGCCACTGCACCGTCACTAAACTGAACCACAGCCACTCTGTCATTCTTTTGTTCCACATTGAGATTTTCAATGATTTTGTGGAGGAACTCCTGAATAGCTGGGAATCCTGTTCTGGTGTTATCTGATCCATCCAGAAGAAACACGATATCTCTCCTACTTCCATCACTTTCCACTGTCCAATACACAATAAAAAAATTAATATATGTAAAAACATATGACCTGTTATGTCAATAAACTATCTGGTTCTTTATTAATAATTCTAGTCGGAAATCAACATTTCCAGTATAAAAGTTTAATATTTTCTTACCAACTCTAGTTACCTCCTGTGGTCTTACTTGAGCAAGATTTGTCTCCAAACTTTGCTGGATGTTTTGAAGGTTTGCAAAATCATGGACTGAATAAGAATAATTTGGAAGAGATGATATTGATTGCATTTCTTCCAAATCGGTCATCCTTGATCCAATAGCAAATGTTACAACCCCCAAAGTCTTGAGGGCCCTGGAAGGACCTCGAGGCGAATCTCTAGATCTGCCACCAGTCAGAAGCACTAGGATCTGTTCAGCACCCTCATGACGTCGACTTGCAGCATTATTAGTAAAGACATTGTCCTTCACAAACTGGAGGGCCGTGCCAGTATATAGTGGCCTCCCACCCTTTGGCCTCAGATTTCTGACTGCTGAAAGCACATCATCTCTTGTCTTGTACGCATTCAGGTTAAAGTTCACTGCTGCACTGTTGCTGTACTGCAGAACAGCAACTTGATCTTTTCCCTTGTCTACATCAAACTTTTCCACCACTTTCGCAACAAACTCTCGTATATCTGTAAATCTACTCCTTACATCATCAGATCCATCAAGGAGGAAAACAATGTCTCTTTTCACACTGGTGCCTTGAACTAGGATGAAAATTGAACTAAATCAGCTAATTGTGCATGGTACATTATACACATTTCAAGCTACAGTATAAGCTACATATTTTGAAAATGATTGAAAAATATAACTTCTCTTTTATACATATTTTCAATTAAATTGTTTATTATTGTACTCTTTTTCACTCACCTAAGCCCGGTCTTACTGTGTCTTTATGAGAGACAACTGCTGAGAGCAACTGTTGTCTAACAAGAGAAAGGTCAGAAAACTCTCTTAGCAAATATGCATGATTAGGACTGTATGCAATGCTCTGCATCTCCGCTCCATTTGCATATTTGACCGCAACAGTCAAAAGCACTATTCCTTCTGCCTTCAGACTCTCAGATGGAACCAGAACATCATCTTGTGATTTTCCCCCACTTATCAGTATCAGTATCTGAGGGATGCCCTCTTGGCGTCTACTTCCTGAGGAGGTATTAAAGACATTGTTTTTAACATAATCAAGAGCTTCCCCAGTGTTGCGGGACCTTCCTCCTTCAAGATTGATATTGCGTACTTCTGCCATGATATCAATCTTCGATGAGTACGTGTTCAATAGGAAATGAGTGGTAGGTTTGTTACTGTACTGGATCATAGCAACTTGTGCTTTGTCTGGCCCGATGTCAAGATGTTCAACAAATTGGCCAAGGAAATCACAGATTGATTGGACACCTTTTTGCATCTCATCAGATCCATCAAGTAGAAATACAACATCAACCCCATCCACCCTCTGGATATCTGATGTCAACAAAGTGGAATTGTCTGAAATGAGCAAAAATAATAATTGCACAATTTTGTATTCAATTGTATGACAACGCTGCCCTCTAATAGTAAGATTTGGAATAGATTCTCAGTGAATGACTGTGAATTTGTGATTTTAAAAGGCATTAAGTGATATAAACTTTTATCTTAATAATCTTACCAATGACAGTTGACATTTCAGGTGTTTCCTGAACACCATTTATTACAGCTGTCACTGAAGAGTGTATGCTGTCAAGGTTGTTAAAATTGGAAACAGAAAAAGAGTCTCCTGGTTTAAAAGATATCATTTGTAACTCCAACGTATCAGCATTCCTTGTTCCAATGCTAAATGTTCTTACTCCATCCCCTCTCAATGACTGTGCTGGTCCCATTATATCATCACTAGATCTTCCACCACTGAAGACAAATAGATATTGAGGCACACCCTCAGCACGTCTGCCTCCAGCTGAAGCTGTAAATACGGTGTCTCTCACAAATTTCAGGGCTGTGCCAGTGTTGAGAGGTCTTCCAACTGTGTGCCTCATGGATCTTATTGAATTAAGCACATCATTTTTAGAAGAGTATGAATTCAGATAGAAATTGGGTGTGGCGTTCCCACTGTACTGAACAAGGGCCACCCGGTCGCCATTTTCCTCCACATTAAGAATCTCCACTACTTTCTCTGCAAAGCGACGAATCCCCTCAAAACCAGTTTTAGAGTTGTCAGATCCATCAATGAGAAATACAACATCCTTTTTGTCAGATTCTGAAATGAAGGTAAAGAAAAGTTGCAAAGGGAAAGGAAAGGCACTTTTTTTTCAGAGAGGGCACAGAAAGCAACTGCAGTGATATCAAAAGGTCGTTGCTAGCATAAAACCATTGTCCAACTGAAATTTCAATAATCTTATTCTCTAAAGATGAAATATCTTGGACGCAAGTATATGGTTTCTTCAAAAGACATGCAATAACATAGATAAGATAATTTACCAAAATGCAGAAAACACGTGACACTACAGCAAAATACAAATGGCCACAGCTCACCAAAATGCATGGTAGGAGCACCTGGCTCTGGTTGATGGGATGCTTCTGTTAACAATGACAGCAATTCTTTCTGAATTGTGGGGTCTTCAAAATCAGTAATGGAAAGAGCATAATTGGGTTCATGAGATATTGTTTGCAATTCAAGTGTGTCTGCATCTCCTGTGCCAATACCGATCGAAATGACTCCCATTTCTTTGAGCTTTGTGACAGGAGTTCTGATATCATCTGTAGATCTTCCACCACTCAGCAGTATTAGTATCTGTGGAACACCTTGCAGGCTTCTACTTCCACTGGAGGCAGTAAAGACATTATCCCTCACATACTGGAGAGCTGCTCCAGTATTTAGAGGGCTTCCTCCTTTGTGCCTCAGACCTCTAACAGCATCAAGAACATAATCTTTTGTTGAATGCATACCCAAGTTGAAATTAACCTCTGCTGTGTCACTGTACTGAACCACAGACACATGATCTTTGTTCCCATCTACATTGAGTTTCTCCACTACTCTCTGCATAAAGTCTTGAATATCTGGGAATATTCTTCGGGAATCATCAGAACCATCAAGTAAAAATACAATGTCCCTCCTGTCGTCCGTTGTTGCATCTATAACCATTCATAAAATGGGTTAATGGTAAAGAATAACTTAGAAAATATACATCTAAAGAATTCAACAAACACCTCTGTGTTTTGTGAAATGAAATACAACAATTAAGTGCTAACTCAAATGACCAACTACAGCATAACTGTTGCGTTGATTGCATTCTTACCTATTAGTGTTGTTGGCAAGTTAGGAGTAGTCATTGCAACTTTCTGAACAGCAGAGAACACTTGCTGTTGAATGTTTGGAAGATCATTGTAATTTGGAGAATAGAAAGCATAGCGGGGTTCATCTGAAATAGTTTGAAGCTCAAGCGTATCAGCATTCCTCATTCCCACCACTATTGCCATCACATCAATTGCTTTCAAGTTTTTCACTGCATTTCTGACATCATCATTGGACCTTCCCCCACTCAGTAAAACCAGAATCTGAGGGATGCCCTCTTGGCGTCTACTTCCAGAGGAGGCAGTAAAGATGTTATCCCTGACATACTGGAGAGCTGCCCCAGTGTTGAGGGTGATCCCTCCTTTGTGCCTCAGTTGTCTTACAGCGTCAACAATGTCTTGCTTTGTTGTGTAAGTGTTCAGATAGAAGTGGGCCTCTGGTTCTTTGCTATACTGCACCACAGAGACTCGATCTCTAGTCTCCTGCACCGTGAGTTTCTCCACTACTCTTTGAACAAAGTCACGTATTGCCTCAAATCCATTTAGAGTTTCATCAGAGCCATCCAGTAAAAATACAACATCAAGTTGTTTGGATTCAGTGTTATCTAGAAATGCACATGAATTAAATGAAATTCTCAGGTAAAATGATCAAGAAAGATCATGTATATTTGTGACTAGCAAATGATACCAACATATTTCAAAAGGCATGCATAAAGCAGTATCATGAATGTGCTGAATTTTCAGCAAGAATGTAGTAACCTGAAATGTAACAGATTAAAGTGCATAATGAAGAGAGGTAGAAAAATTACTCCTTACCTACTACATTTGGTTGATACACTCTTGGCTGACGAGGGACCCTTTTAACAAATGACAAAAGCTGCTGTTGAATGCTTTCAAGGTCATCAAACCGAGGGACAGAAAGGGCATAGGAGGGAATATGTGCTATCATTTGGAGCTCTAGAATGTCTGAATTCCTCGTACCAATACTGAATGGTACAATTCTGTCCTGTTTCAAAGCAGCAGCAGCACCTCCAACATCATCTTGAGATTTGCCACCACTTAGCAGTATCAGTATCTGAGGGATGCCTTCTTGACTTCTGCTTCCCGAGGAGGCAGTAAAGACATTGTCCTTTACGTACTGGAGGGCTGCCCCAGTGTTGAGGGGTCTACCCCCTTTGTGCTGTAGGCTTCGAATAGAACCTAGAACACTTTGTTTTTCTGGATATGTGTTCAGTAAAAAATGGGCCTCTGGATTTCTGCTGTACTGAACCACAGAAACTCGATCTTTGTTCTCTCCAACATTGAGGTTCTCCACCAATCTTTGAACAAATCCACACATGGCTGGAAATCCACTCCTACTATCATCAGACCCATCCAATAGGAACACTATGTCTCTCTGTGCAGCATCTAATTCAACTAAGAAAACATTGAAGGACCTATTTAATAATAACACCACTAAATATATGCATTAATGCATTCACAAGGGCAGCATATCAATAGAATGTTGTAAAGTAGACCAAAACATTGCAAAATGGTCTGAAATATTCTCCATAATATATTTGAACTACGATGACTATCACATCATTACATAGCTCTATGCAACATGCAAAGAAATAGTAAGTTAAAGTAAAGTGAGTTCAAATGGTCTCAAATGTCAAAACATTTAAGAAAGTTTGTAGATAAAGAGCTCGAGTTTTAAGGAAAAAAATTGAGATGTGAAATCAAACACTCCTTCCATGAAGAAAGGGGAAGATTGTATGCATAAGTCAGATGAGAATCTAAACTAGCTTAAAATAACTAGACAATGATGTACTGTATCATTGGCTCAAAAAAGAGCTTAAGCTGAAAGGACCAGAAAAGCATAGTTTCCTGATTTTAAACAATCAAGAATAGAATTACATTTCTGGAATGTGGAACAAGAAAGAGAGGATTTGGCATTTTTATGCCAATAGAAATGTATTTGAAGCAAGTAGAACAGTAACCATCCCAGCACCATCTCTGGTGTTTTGTTCATAAAAGTAGGATTTTATAGCGTAACCATTCAAAGATGCTGGCCTCTATTCAAAGCAGACAATTTGAGGGAATGTAAAACTGATCCATAAACTTTCTTCAAAGAATGGCGCAGTTACATAAGTAATCAAACCAGTCAAGACCAATATTTGATAGAAGAAAAATGAATGACATCTGGGAAAGTCAACTTAATTGTTGACTCAGAGTCATGGTGGTTCTTACCGACAATAGTGGGGGGCTCAATTCCCATTTTTGACTGGACAAAGGCAAGGATCTCTGGCTGTATGGACAAAAGTTCACCAAAGACTGGTAGGTTGAAAATAAATCTTGAAGAGTAGGCAATGCTCTGCAGCTCCTCTTGCCTGACATTTTTCATCCCAATGGCAAACGAAAGAACCCCAAGGCGTTTGAGATCAGATGCAGCAGCTGTGACGTCATCACTGGACTCTCCACCAATTAACAAAAACAAAATCTGAGGAACCCCTTCCAGATGTCGACTCCCGGACGAAGCAGTGAAAACATTGTCCCTAACATACTGAAGAGCTGCCCCGGTGTTGCGGAGTCTTCCTCCTTTATGCCTTAGGCTTCTAACAGCGTAGATGACAGCCCTTTTTGTTTTGTGAGCTTTCAGGTGAAAGTACTCCGCAGCGTCGTCACTGTATTGCACAACAGCAACTCGAACATTGTCCCCATCGATGTCAAGTTCATTTGCCATTCTTCGTATAAACTCTCTAATGGCAGGCAATCCATTTCTGGAGTCGTCTGAACCATCAAGGAGAAACACTATGTCCCTTTTGCTGCTCACTGTATCCACTAGGTGGTGAAGATAGATAAAAATGGGATACATTGACTAACAATTATATTATAGAAAAGGAATGTAAGATGTAAAAAACAACCAAACATTGTTAAGAATGTTTGAAGCTGAATATGTACACAAGACAGTGAAAACATATAAATGACAGAATAAATTAATCCAAGATTATGGTTGTGGTTAGTTGTCTGTATATATTTGCATGCATATCTGCAAGGGTGAATGAGATGCTGGAACACTGTAGGCAGGTTTTGGGAGTGCGGTTCTGAGATAGTATCATCACAAGCAGAACAACATGGAACCATCTTTTCAACAAAAATATGTGAAGTTTAGCATAGTTTATCCATACATGGTTGAGGTAAGAGAGGAATAGAGTGAATAGAGTGAAATAGGGGGAAATGATTTTGTTTTAACAGAATAAAAAGTCAATAAATGCTCTGAATCAAAGGTTTTCTCAACCATGCAACTAAATACTAGAACTTTTCTACCAAAATGCACAATGTATCGACATTGTAGGAAATACTCTACTGAGACTATGTTGACCAAAGTCTTAGGCATCCATGTATTTATCATGCTTCAATTTCAGCATTGTTCCAAATAAAAAGAATACGGTATGTTTCTTGTATTTAGCATACTCATATCCAAGTTGTAGTTCTTACCTACTAAATCAGGAATTCCATGAGTCACAGGAGCCACAGCTTCTTCTGTGTCTTTTGACAGTCTTTTAAGAAGAGCAACAAACTGTGGATGGATTGAGGGCAACTCAGACAACTCAGAGACCTGGAATGTGAAACCAGGTTGGAAGGAAATTATTTCCAACTCACGGAAATTGGCGTCCCCAACTCCGACCCCTATTGACACAATTTCCAGATCTTTAAGAGCTACAGCAGGGCCCGTAACATCATCTCTGGATTTCTTGCTAGTCAAAAGGATCAGGACCTGAGGTACACCTTCCAGTCGTCTACTGCCAGAGGAGGCAGTAAAGATGTTATGTCTCACAAACTGGAGAGCTGCCCCAGTGTTTAGGCTCCTTCCACCCTTGTGCCTCATATTACTTATGGCGTGAATAACGGCATCCTTTGTTTTGTGCGAGTTCAGATAGAAATGGGCCTCTGGTTTGTCAGAGTACTGAACCAGAGAAACTCTTTCTCTGTTTTCCTCCACAGAGAGTTTATCCACTACACTTTGAACAAAGTCTCGCAATGCTGGGAATCCACTCCTTGTGCCATCAGAACCATCCAGCAGGAATACAATATCTCTTTTCACAGCATCAGCATGAACTGAGGCTGAGACACAACAATAAGGCACATTTAGAAGAAACAAACAGCACAGCACAAAGAGCATCATCAAGAGCAAAGACAATGACAGGCGTGTCACACAACATAGAACATGAGAAAAGCTTTTGCTTACCTTCCTCCAAGACGACCTTCAGCTTTTCCTTGGAAAGGCTCACATAGCTATTGAGCTTTTGTTGGACCGTACTGAGCTGGCTGAATTCCTTCACGTTGAAAGCAAAGGATGGGTTGTGAGAAATAGCCTCGATTTGCTTAGGGTCTGCATCCTTGACACCAACGCCAAACGGTACCACTCCATCGGTCTTTAAAGCACCAGCAGACTCCTTCACGCTATCCTTAGACTTGCCTCCGGTCAAAACAATCAAAAACTGGGGTACATTTTGAGCCGCCCGACTACCATGAACTGGGGACAGGATGGTGTCCTTCATGAATTTCAAAGCCATTCCGGTGTTCAGACTCCGTCCACCAGACAGTCTTAGATCATTAACAGCCCTTAAAACTTCAGCCTTATCCTTATATGTATTCAGGTAGAAATTGGGAGCTGGCCTCTCACTATGCTGGACAACTGAAATCCGCACTCTATCTTGTCCAATATCAAGAGGCTCAATGACTTTGATGATAAAGTCCCGGATGTAGGGGAAATCTGCTCGGACATTATCAGAGCCGTCAATCAGGAATGCAACATCCCTCTCGCCTCCAACGACTGCTGCAAGAAAAGAGGAAAGGGAACACCACCTTCAGTTCTCTCAGTCAATAGCATTATTATGCAGTTTGTTCTATTTAAAATGTTTTAATACTTAATATCCACTGTTTAACCCAACATGTAGCAACAAAGCTAAAATACAACATAAAGCTCACCAGGTTCCTCGGTTATTTCTGTTTCTGTGATGTCTGTATCTCCAACCACAGTAGTCAAAGGAGTCATGATCTGTTCAACAACACTTGGCAGGTCAGCAAATCTGCTTTCATGGTAAGCCAAGTTTGGAACAAAAGCGACCGTCTTCAAGTAGTCCTCATCTGCCTGGCCAGCACTGACTGTGAAGGTCAGTACACCCGCCACGGCCACTTTGTCTGCTATCCTTTTAACCTCATCCTGGGATGGGCCTCCAGTGATCAGGAGAAGCACCTGTTGGACACCTTGCCTCTTACGTGACCCAGTCGAGGCCTGGAACATGTTGGTAAGTGCGTAATCCATTGCCGCTCCCGTGTTCAAAGCAGACCCTCCCATTAGCCTGAGCTCACCCAGGCTAGCCAGCACATCTTGCTTTGTGTTGTGCGTGTTCAGATAGAATTCAATCTTTGGGTTCTCTGCGAATTGCATGAGACCGATGCGCACCCTGTCGGGCCGCACGTCCAGCTGGTTTACCACACCGGCAATGAAATCCCGCACGTACGGAAAGTTGGCACCCCCAATGTAGCTAGAGCCATCCACCATAAAGACGATGTCTCTGACTACTCGCTGGGTCTGCACTGTTGTAATTTCAACCACTGAGGAAAACAGAGGAGGGAAAAAACATCATTACATCTATTCTAATGTTCAAGTCACAAATATTAGATGTCAATGATTTTTAAATGCCTTATGGAGTCTTGGGATAAGAAAATATCACCTTACATGTTAGGGGTAAATTACATTTAAGTAGCTAGTATCAAGCATAGTGACGATAGGATAGGAGCATTACCTGGCTCTGTCGGTCCCTCAATCACCACAGTCCCCGATAGAGTGGAGAGGGGAGAGACAATCAACCTGGGGTTGCGGATCAATGCGCGGAAGTCCTTCAGCATGAACACCAAGCTCTCATCAAAGGCAATCTGCTTCAGCTCCTGCTCATCGGCCGTCTTAGAGCCGGCAGCCAGGGTCAGAACCCCCATGCGCTGCAGTGCCTCAGCAGCCTGCCCCACACTGTCGCTGGACTTCTTACTGGTCAACAACAGAACCAGCTGGGGCACGCCCTGCTTAATACGACTCCCCTTGTCAGCCCTCAGTGTATTGGTCCTCACAAAGTCCAGGGCCGCCCCGATGTTCACCACTTGTCCTGGTCTTGGCTTGAGTCTGCCCAGGGCTGCACTCAGGTCTTCCTTGGATCCATATGCGTTCAGCTCAATCTCATCCCTGGCAGTGTTGCTGAACTGGGTCACACCCACTTGCACTTGATCCGGTCCGATCGGCATGGTGTCAACAAACCTTTTGATAAACTCACGAAGAGAGTTGATCAATGTGGCACCCATAGTGCTGTCAACGAGAAAAATGATATCCCTTTTTCCCACTTCGAAGGCTGAAAGAGAAAATACAGTAACGTGTTAGAATAATCTATGTGAAAGCTAGCTATTATTAGCTATAAAAAGCTACTAAAGCTGTGATACTCTCGGATTAGTTGCATCTGTGCTTAGCCTCTTACAAATGTACTTAATTAATAATTAATGCCATATTTAACATGACTGAATGCATTCACAAAGCATTCCATGTTTAATAAAGGCACTAACAAATTACTTATTTTTAGGACAGTTATTCATATTAGTAAAGTTGTAACATCTGAAGAAGTATGAAATTGGCATCTGAATTGCTGCAAATTATACAAATACAACTGTGTGGCATTCTGGGAATTAAAGAATGGTGCTAATTTGGAGGTGTTGAAAATTAATTGCATTTTATGATACTTGTTTAGGAGAAGGGGGTAACTGTAATTTACTTTAAAAAATGAATAGCTTCTACTTTACAATAGGGCCCACCAATGAAATGAAAACCTGATGCAATAAAATTAAGTTTCTGCTTCACAGGAAGAGATGAAAAGATTAATAGTAAATCTAGAAAACCGTATACACAGACATCTACATATAAGTAAGACAGCAAGATAACAAAACTATACCAAACCTACTATATCATGTTGCTTTTTTGTATGTCAGCAAATTTCATGTCAGCAAATTTAATAAACTATTTTCAGTATTCAGTTCATTTTGTTAGTTTTGTAATGCTTGTGCACTTGTCAGGTATGTTAACAAGCTGGTTAATGTTAGAAATCAGGTCAAGATATTATCTTGTCTTTCTATTGTTATAACTGTCCTCACAATGCATAGTCCTCACAACATATTTGTGAAATGTTAACCATTTCAATACTAATACACTGCTCAAAAAAATAAAGGGAACACTTAAACAACACAATGTAACTCCAAGTCAATCACACTTCTGTGAAATCAAACTGTCCACTTAGGAAGCAACACTGATTGACAATACATTTCACATGCTGTTGTGCAAATGGAATAGACAACAGGTGGAAATTATAGGCAACTAGCAAGACACCCCCAATAAAGGAGTGGTTATGCAGGTGATAACCACAGACCACTTCTCAGTTCCTATGCTTCCTGGCTGATGTTTTGGTCACTTTTGAATGCTGGCGGTGCTTTCACTCTAGTGGTAGCATGAGACAGAGTCTACAACCCACACAAGTGGCTCAGGTAGTGCAGCTCATTTGCCACTGGCGCCCTGTGCTCTTCACAGATGAAAGCAGGTTCACACTGAGCACATGTGACAGACGTGACAGTCTGGAGACGCCGTGGAGAACGTTCTGCTGCCTGCAACATCCTCCAGCATGACCGGTTTGGCGGTGGGTCAGTCATGGTGTGGCATTTCTTTGGGGGGCCGCACAGCCCTCCATGTGCTCGCCAGAGGTAGCCTGACTGCCATTAGGTACCGAGATGAGATCCTCAGACCCCTTGTGAGACCATATGCTGGTGCGGTTGGCCCTGGGTTCCTCCTAATGCAAGACAATGCTAGACCTCATGTGGCTGGAGTGTGTCAGCAGTTTCTGCAAGAGGAAGGCATTGATGCTATGGACTGGCCCGCCCGTTCCCCAGACCTGAATCCAATTGAGCACATTTGGGACATTATGTCTCGCTCCATCCACCAACGCCACGTTGCACCACAGACTGTCCAGGAGTTGGCGGATGCTTTAGTCCAGGTCTGGGAGGAGATCCCCAGGAGACCGCCTCCCACCTCATCAGGAGCATGCCCAGGCGTTGTAGGGAGGTCATACAGGCACGTGGAGGCCACACACACTACTGAGCCTCATTTTGACTTGTTTTAAGGACATTACATCAAAGTTGGATCAGCCTGTAGTGTGGTTTTCCACTTTAATTTTGAGTGTGACTCCAAATCCAGACCTCCATGGGTTGATACATTTGATTTCCATTGATCATTTTTGTGTGATTTTGTTGTCAGCACATTCAACTATGTAAAAAAAAAAGTATTTAATAAGAATATTTCATTCATTCAGATCTGGGATGTGTTATTTTAGTGTTCCCTTTATTTTTTTGAGCAGTGTATTATTTGGAACTATTAGATTGAGATCAACACTCAACCCCCAAATTTCAAGCACGTGCTGTCTTACAATTAGATTAAGTACAATGATTTATTAACGCCTTACTTGAAGAGGGTATACACCTGTATTCATAACGACCAAAACATTCATAACACATCTATGCAAGATGTGTTTTTAAAAGAAAAGTCCATTTCCATTACAGTACAAAAATATTTTTCCATCCAAATAGATAAATCAATAATGAGAACCAAAGTGTGTCAGGTAGCCTAAAACCAGTCAGTAGAATGTTGATGGTTCAAATACAATGGCTAATAGGAGATCTTGTGGAAGTGAGCCAGGTGTTTGTAGATGTTATATGTGTGCCACATTTAGGACTATTCTCTTGGTTCCATTTTGCCAGGATAGCTCAATCAAGCACAACAAAAATATTTGATACATTTACAGATCCATTATTCAACTTCATGTAGGACCTGACAGACTTCAGATAGAAATGTGAGTTAATCTGTCATTCTCATTGAAAGCAAGTCTGATAAGCAGTAGATCCGTTCCATGTGCAATATTTTTAACTATTTTTGTCTTTTTACTGTCGGTTTTATACACCAGCTTCAAACAGCTGAAAATATATTTCACAGCGGTTAAGATATGACAATGATTCCTTACACTATATACACTATACTATATTGCTTGTTTTGGCACAAACTGAAATCAAGCACATTTTAGCAACCAGGAAATGGCAGGGCTATGTCTACATATTACACCTTTAAATTACTATTTGTTGTGTTGCCATTTGTGGCCTTGAGCAAAGCAATATCAACGGGCAGCCTAATGCTCTGAGGCTGACCCTGTGCTACTCTCAGCCTGTTGTGTGTGTGGTGCCAGGGGGTTGGGCACTGCGTCGGTAAGTTGAACAAACTAAAGAGCTATTCAAAGGGACTTTCATTTTGAAAATGTCTCTTGAACAATGATGAATGTGTAATTAAGGTGTTATAAAAGTATCATATATACCCCCTTCAAATTAGGTGTCAGCGATGTATTATTCTTACCTCAAGCATGGAAGCAGCTAGAAGACACACTTAATCATTTTTTTCATGAATCCCCACCCAATCCTACCTTGCATTGAAGTTACCTACCTTCTGTGAATTCATTCTGAATGACAATGGTGCGCTGGGCCACTGCATTAACATATGGGAGCAACTGGTCACCCATGCTTGCCACTGCCCTGAAATCGGGGGCCGACAGAACAAAGCTCTTGTCTGTTGCGATAGTCTCCAGCTCGGCTGTAGCCTCGCCACCGACCACCACGCCAAACGTGATAATGCTTGCTGCCTTAAGAGCCCTGTCACCCGCACTGAAATCGTCATTGGACGGCCCGGCACTGATCACCACCAGAGCTTGGGGCACCCCCTCCTCTGCCCTGCCCCCTGATGCTGGACTCAACAGGCTCCCAGCGACATTCTCCAAGGCGGCTCCAAGGTTAGCCTCATCGCCGCCTGTGAACTGAAGGGCCTTCACAGCGTCCAGGACAGCGGCTTTGGTGTCATAGCTATTTAGAAAGAACTGAATCTCTAGGTCCGCGCTGTACAGAGCCACAGCCACCCGAATTGTGTCCCTGCCCACATCGAGGCCCTCAATGACTTTCATAGCCAAATCGCGCACGCGGGGGAAGTTGGCCGCTCCAACGTTCTCAGATCCGTCAATTAAGAGTACAAGGTCAGCTGACTCTTGTGCTTAAAAGGGAGAGAGAGAGAGAGAGAGAGAGAAACAAAACAGAAACAAAATGCAACGTGAAAGCGTTAAAACAGAGAAACAGAGAGAGAAAGAGAAAGTGCTGGCGCATCATTGCATGTGACATTCATGATGAACACAATCAATCATTAAAAAAACATCACAAAAGCACATTATACTGCATGTAGGCTGAACCAAGGAGTGATTAGATCTGGAGCTCAAAGGATGATGGATGCAAATTATTCTGAGCATGACCCTGTAGCTTGCTAAAATACCCCACAAATGTATTTTTCTGCTAAATGTGTTATTTATGATTATCTAAAAAAAACTGAAGAGTGGTGTGAAAATGAACTACACCAACAGAACATTACCAATTTAGCACTGTACTCATAATGTACTCATAGTGTTTTTTTTAAACATATGTATAACACAATGTATAATGTGCATTGTAAAATGTCCGTTTATCTGTCTTATATCAGTTTGGGTTCTATGATAATGCAACTAAACATAACCTCCTGCCAACTCCATTGAGTTCAGCCACCCCATGCAGACTCATGTTACAGACCTCAGAGATAATAAGTACCAGTCATGACCCTGTGGCCCATCCTTGATGCTTAAGAGCCCTTACCACTAATCAAGAGAATAAATAACTATTCTATAACATTTGTTTCATACATTGTGCTAAGCTGTTATCTTTTAAATCTCTCGATCTAGGCTCTGCTGCAAGTCAAGGATGAGTCCAGGGCAGGTTCATCACTGTTTCAGTTGTAGAATAGTAAGCACATATTTGACAGTTACTGATAAAACATAGACTAAACACAAACAAACATTAACAAGACACACAAGCAGTGGGTGGGTGGTTAGACATTGTTAAAAGCTGTGCCGTGTTTCGGGAGGCCGTATTGGAACAGCTTGTCACCGCTATTGATTCGCTTTTTCAAAGATCTAAGCTATAAGGCGCTGATACTTGGAGATTTGTTTAAAATCAGACAAAAGCATTTGTGATTTTTGTAGGGCAAATATAATGGACTGAAGGTGTTTTGCATATCTGTCTTTATTTGATTATAGAGAAAAAATTGATTATATAATTGAATATCCTGTTACTGTGTCATGTAAATAGATGAGAATCCTTCTTTAGCAGTCTGTCACGAACGTTGAATTGTTTGAATATCCTGCTTGTAACTGTTACATAGTCAATGTTGTTGTAACAAACTAAACTGGCACACGAAGAGCGATATGTCTTTACCATATCAAATAAGCAATGGATATTCCCATTGACTGAGATGGCATGTTCTCAGTTCATGCGCAAGCTTTATAAATTTGGTCAATCTGGCTTGGAAGAGACATAGCAGCCATCAGAAGCCCTCTTCTGAGAAGCATTCAGTGTCAATCACATGCAAACCTGGGTGGTGATCTTAAAGTGTTACGGGCAAATAAAATATGATGAGAAACAGTGATGTTAATGGGTGCCGGACAGTGGATGATAAATGAGGGTTATCGTGTTAAATACCCCTTAATTGTGTTAATAGAGGACTCGATCCAGACATGGCCACACATGTGTAGCTACTTTCTTCTCTTATGATAATGTGGGCATTAGTATGGTAGAGACACAGGCCCCCTGTTATTACCTGTCACGTCTCGAGGCACTTCTTTGGCTTCGACAGCCATCGGGGAGCCCCCGGCCTGAGTGACTGCACCGCACAAGCCCACCACTAAGTCCTGGATAATACCCTTCAGGGCCTGGAAAGAGTCTACGCTGAATATGTGTATGTCCTGTGGCACACTAGCCATCTCCCTGAGCTCCCAGTCCACGGCGTCCTGCACCCCCACCGCAAACATGCTCACCCCTGCTAGCCGCAGCACCTGCGCCGGCTCAGCCACGTCATCCTGGGAGCGCCCGTCTGTCAGGATCACCACCGCCTGGGCCACACCCTCACCAGCGCGGCTACCAGCCGCTGCGTTCAGGTGGGCCCGGATGAGAAAGTCCAAGCCCAGACCCGTCCGGGTGCCACCCCCCCGGTACGCCATGGCCCGGATATGGGCCAGGGCCCCCAGCGGAGATGGGTATGTGTTCAATTGGAACTCAGTTTTGGGCGAGCCGCTGTACTGGACGAGGGCGAACTGAAATCTTCCACCGCCACCCTCGTGCAGTGCTTTAACCACGCTGTACAGAAACTGTCGGACGTGCTCAAAGTTCTCTTGTCCCATGCTCCAGGACGAATCCACAAGAAAGTATATATCGGCAGCCAGGCCTTGTGCGCAATCTTCAAAAGAAGAAACCTGGTTTTGAGGACTCTCACCGTGCCGAGACAGAGGCAAGTCCAGTGGTATGGCTGTAACCTGTTAATGTACCGAACAACAATACCGCTGGAAACTAGGCCAATTAACTTGTGCTAAAATATTACACCTTAGTTCACCTCACCTGCCAAAATGCTACCATAAACTAGGCAGAACTGTGAGGCCAGGGCTCCAACATGACACTGGACTTGCGTTCTAAGGCAACAGTGATTCCTGAGTAGACCCCTTTTTTCATTCATGCCATGAAAATCCCTCTGAGTTCCTGCAGGAACTAAACACTTTTGACTTGTTCCCAAACGTTTATTGTTTCAAGGAAGGCGGAAAATCAACCCATAAATATCAATACAACTCCAGCTTAACAGCAATATTAGCATTGTCATTCCTACTTTTCGTTAAATGTCTGAAATGTTTTGATAATTTAATTATTTGTGCTGAAACCAACAAGGATGATCCGGTAAAAAATACCCCCCCAAAAATACAAAAATAAGTATGCCTTCCAGGTGCTACTAAGATTAATGGATATCTGAAGTGTGAAATAAAAAACGATACAGAGCATGGCTAAGAAAACATAATTTTTGAAAAGGGCTTAAGAGAGGCCCACATGGGCCTGCAAGTTGAATTGAAGACAAAAACAGTGAGTCAAGCTTACCTTCCTGACCCTGGGCATCAAGTTTGGGCAGCAGTCCTGCGAACAGGACACCCAGAAGAGCGCACAGCGGTAACAGCCGGTGTTTCCTCATCTTCTACCTAGCACCAAAAAGAACACCTGCAAATGAAATAGAACAGAAAATGTTTATGCTCTTTTCAGCATCACAACAGGTATCTATGGCAGGTATAAAAAAATTAAAATGATAATTTCTATGACATCACACTAGGGAAAGCAATGAAAGACTTGAATGTTGCAATTTTGCGAAGTAGTGCTAAATGTGTCCGTTTCCCTTTAACATTTCCATCATCAAAACTTTATAACATCAGTATTAATTCATGAAATACAATGCAACATAATCATCCATCATCATTGTGAAATTGGCATATATTTCAAAATGAAAGGACTTATAAAGGCAAATGACTGAGTTAGTTTAATTCTGACAGGGACATTATAAAGCTCCTTGAATACTCTAAATTAAGTTGTGACCTTTAGGTCTGGCATAGACCACTATCTCACACACAAACTCTGACACACACATACCATCCCAAATCAGTTTGAGCAAAGAATTAAGGCTTGTCTGCAATGTCCTTGCCATATTAACTTTTGGAAGAAGAACTCAGGGCAATTGAAGCAAACTAAGTGTAAAGTAGTATTTCAGATTAAATCCATTTCGCCAGCAAATCCAATCTTCCAGAATTCTGGAGTTGCTCCAAATATCTGTTTTCCTTCTTGTTTTCGTTCTCCACCCTTTCCCACTGTCATCACATGGTTTGAAGTTAAATTCCTAATGTCAACAGCATGTTTAGAGTTATTTTTACTCTTTAACACACCATTGGAGAAAAAAATACCTCATACTACCATCACATGGAGCTATATGCAGAAATATGTGATCCACTGCTACCACAATGTCAGCTAGGGCTTGCCAAGACTCTAACATTGGCGTTTTCAATGGCTTTCTCCCTTAACCACATCAACAACAGGCACTTGCCAGCAAATACCTCCAGTTCAGGGTTCAAATCAACAGCGACAGCTTATGTCTCTCTCAGAGTGCTGTCATTGGTGTTTAATTTCTCTCTGTCCAAATAAGTAGCAGCATGGGCGATATTGAGCTCGAACTGGAGCTTGAACTTTGACTTGCAGAGCCTAGAATGACATGATTGAAACCACCTTCAAAAAGCCAGTCCACATTAGTATTGATCTACTGTTGTGTTCATAGGAGAGTTGTTGGACTGGAAAGTCCAGATTCACTTAGAGGTTTGTGTTTAACTAGGCAGAACTGTGAGGACAGGGCTCAAAAATGACACTGGACTTGCGTTCTAAGGCAACAGTGATTCCTGAGTAGACCCCTTTTTTCATTCATGCCATGAAAATCCCTCTGAGCTCCTGCAGGGACCAGACCTCAGAGATAATAAGTACCAGTCATGACCCTGTGGCCCATCCTTGATGCTTAAGAGCCCTTACCACTAATCAAGAGAATAAATAACTATTCTATAACATTTGTTTCATACATTGTGCTAAGCTGTTATCTTTTAAATCTCTCGATCTAGGCTCTGCTGCAAAGTCAAGGATGAGTCCAGGGCAGGTTCATCACTGTTTCAGTTGTAGAATAGTAAGCACATATTTGACAGTTACTGATAAAACATAGACTAAACACAAACAAACATTAACAAGACACACAAGCAGTGGGTGGGTGGTTAGCAATTGTTAAAAGCTGCGCCGTGTTTCGGGAGGCCGTATTGGAACAGCTTGTCACCGCTATTGATTCGCTTTTTCAAAGATCTAAGCTATAAGGCGCTGATACTTGGAGATTTGTTTAAAATCAGACAAAAGCATTTGTGATTTTTGTAGGGCAAATATAATGGACTGAAGGTGTTTTGCATATCTGTCTTTATTTGATTATAGAGAAAAAATAGATTATATAATTGAATATCCTGTTACTGTGTCATGTAAATAGATGAGAATCCTTCTGTAGCAGTCTGTCACGAACGTTGAATTGTTTGAATATCCGGCTTGTAACTGTTACATAGTCAATGTTGTTGTAACAAACTAACCTGGCAAACGAAGAGCAATATGTCTTTACCATATCAAATAAGCAATGGATATTCCCATTGACTGAGATGGCATGTTCTCAGTTCATGCGCAAGCTTTATAAATTTGGTCAATCTGGCTTGGAAGAGACATAGCAGCCATCAGAAGCCCTCTTCTGAGAAGCATTCAGTGTCAATCACATGCAAACCTGGGAGGTGATCTTAAAGTGTTACGGGCAAATAAAATATGATGAGAAACAGTGATGTTAATGGGTGCCGGACAGTGGATGATAAATGAGGGTTATCGTGTTAAATACCCCTTAATTGTGTTAATAGAGGACTCGATCCAGACATGGCCACACATGTGTAGCTACTTTCTTCTCTTATGATAATGTGGGCATTAGTATGGTAGAAACACAGGCCCCCTGTCACGTCTCGAGGCACTTCTTTGGCTTCGACAGCCCCCGGCCTGAGTGACTGAATGTCTGAAATGTTTTGATAATTGTATTATTTGTGCTGAAACCAACAAGGATGATCCGGTAAAAAGTACCCCCCAAAAATACAAAAATAAGTAGGCCTTCCAGGTGCTACTAAGATTGATGTTAACGGAATTGGTGTCCCTAAACCTGGACGGTTGTTGCTAACCTGCGCTAATGTGACTAGAATGAGGTTGTAAACAACAGCTAACTTTCTGAGACAGACATTTCTTATATAGGCAGAGATCTTACATTCTTGTTAATCTAACTGCAGTGTCCAATTTACAGTAGCTATTACAGTGAAAAATATCACGCTATTGTTTGAGGAGAGTGCACAACAACAAAACACTTTAATCATGGAAACTGGTTTTATACATTCACCTCTGAAAGTAAATTATGTACTTACATTCAGTAATCTTGCTCTCATTTGTCATCCTAAGGTTCCCAGAGATAAAATATAGCATAGCTACATAAAACCAATTTTATATTCAAATGTAGGAACTGGGTTCTACAGTTTGAACCCCTGCTGTCTCTGGCCACACACCCACCCTGCCCGGCCCGGCCATCAAGACATGTGAAGGTCAGTGTCTTTTCTGTAGGGAAGCTAATTATCCATCATGTATGACATTCCTGTGAGTGTGTAAACTTAACATTTTATTACCATAGCATTTATGCATGTTCTTTATAGTTATGTACTTGAACATGTATCAATTGACCAATTTGGCACATTTGGGAAAACTCCCGGCAGACTTACTTGATATAACATATTGTGTAAGGATGTAATTATTCACTGGATCAGTCTGAAACTTTGCACATTTGCTGCTGCCACCTGGCGGCCAAAATCTAAATCACACCTAGACTCCTATCTGAATGTATGGCCTTTCTCTTTCATGATGAAGAAAAAAACTTTTTTTTTTGTTTGTATTATCTTCTACCAGATCTAATGTCTTATATTCTCTAACATTAATTTCACATTTCCACAAACTTCAAAGTGTTTCTTTTCAAATGGTATCAATAATATGCAGTTAGATTTGGGTATGTCATTTTAGGCAGAAATTGAAAAAAAAGGGTCCAATCCTTAAGTGGATACGTAATGTCGAGGGAAATGAAAAAGTCACACTGACCGAAACGTTCAACCAAATATTCATAGGAAAACGTGTGTGCAATTATCCCTCTAGCTCAATGGGAATGCCATGCAGAAGGAATATCAGTCCACGCAGAGAAGCACGAGATTGACCTGAACATCACTTAACTTTCTAGAGTTTTCCCCATTAGTTAACACCGATCAACATTTCCTTTTACTGTGGGAATTGTGATCAAGTCAATGCAATATTTGTCAATTTAGATGCAACATACTGAAACAAAACAAATTATCAAGATTTAGTATGCAAAATGAACTATGCAAGAGATTTTGTTGTAGGAGGAACGCATCGTAGTAGCATTGACAGGAACACTCAGGCCCGTACTCTACAGACGGGTGTACCATAACCAATCAGATCTGCAGGCCTATATGCAAATAGAAAATTGCCATATATGGATCTGTGCCATTCACGTTGAACTTGACTGTGTTTACAGCATGAGCGGTCGTGAGCAGATGCACTTATTTTGAGATCAAAGCGAGAGCTACATGTAGCGACGTGTGCACATTTGTTCATATCCTTTGCTACAGTGCCTTGAAAAAGTATTCATCCCCCTTGGCGTTCCTATTTTGTTACAATACAACCTGTAATTTAAATATATTTTTATTTGGATTTCATGTAATGGACATTTACAAAATAGTCCAAATTGGTGAAGTGAAATTTAAAAAATGTATTGTTTCAAGAAATTCTCCAAAATTAAAAACGGAAAAGTGGTGCGTGCATATGTATTCACCCACTTTGCTATGAAGCCCCTAATTAAGATCTGGTGCAACCAATTACCTTCAGAAGTCAAATAATTTGTCAATGTCCACCTGTGTGCAATCCAAGTGTCACATTTATTAAAAACCTGTTCTTAAAGGCCCCAGAGTCTGCAACACCACTAAGCAAGGGGCACCACTATGTAAGCCGCACCATGAAGACCAAGGATCTCTCCAAACAGGTCAGGGACAAAGTTGTGGAGAGTAAAGATCAGGGTTGGGTTATAAAAAAATATCCAAAACTTCGAACATCCCACGGAGCACCATTAAATCCGTTATAAAAAAAATGAAAGAATATGGCACCACAACAAACCTGCCAAGAGAGGGCCGCCCACCAAAACTCATGGACCAGGCAAGGAGGGCATTAATCAGAGAGGCAACAAAGATACCAAAGATGAACCTGAAGGAGCTGCAAAGTTCCACAGCGGAGATTGGACTATCTGTCCATAGGTCAACTTTAAGAAGTACACTTCTCAGAGCTAGGTTTTACCGGAAGAGTGGCCAGAAAAAAAGTAATTGCTTAAAGAAAGAAATAAGCAAACACATTTGGTGTTTGCCAAAAGGCATGTGGGAGACTCCCCAAACATATGGAAGATGGTACTCTGGTCAGATGACACTAAAATTAAGCGTTTTGGCATGGTGGTGGCAGCATCATGCTGTGGGGATGTTTTTCCATCGGCAGGGACTGGGAAACTGATCAGAATTTAAGAAATTATGGATGGCGCTAAATACAGGGAAATTCTTGAGGGAAACCTGTTTCAGTCTTCCAGAGATTTTAGACTGGGACAAAGGTTCACCTTCCAGCAGGACAATAAGCATACTGCTAAAGCAACACTTGAGTGGTTAAGGGGTCAAATCCCAGGCCCCAATCCAATTGAGAATATGTAGTATGACTTAAATATTGCCTTGAAGATTGGGCAAAAATCCCAGTGGCTAGATGTGCCAAGCTTATAGAGACATAACCCAAGATACTAGCAGCTGTAATTGCTGCAAAAGGTGGCTCTACAACATATTGACTTTGGGGGGGAGGTGAATAGTTATGCAGGTTTTGTTGTCTTATTTCTTGTTTGTTTCACCAAAAAATATATTTTGCATCTTCAAAGTGGTAGGTATGTTAAGTAACTCAAATTATACAAAGCCCCCAAAAATCGATTGTAATTCCAGGTTGTAAGGCAACAAAATAGGAACATTCCAAGGGGGGTGAATAAAACATTATGGGATGACCCTCCTGAGTGGCGCAGTGGTCAAGGCATTGCATCACAGTGCTAGCTGTGCTACTAGAGATTCTGGGTTTGAGTCCAGGTTATGTCGCAGCCAGCCGTGACAAGGAGGCCCATGGGGCAGTGCACAATTGGCCCAGCAACGTCCGGGTTAGGGAGGGTTTGGTCGGCAGGGATATCCTTGTCTCATCGTGCACTAGCGACTCCTGTGGCGGGCCGGGCGCAGTGCACGCTGACACGGTCGCCAGGTGTATGGTGTTTCCTCCAACACATTGGTATGGCTGGCTTCCGGGTTGGATGGGCATTGTGTCAAGAAGTAGTGTGGCTTGGTTGGGTTGTGTTTCGGAGGACGCATGGCTCTCGACCTTCGCCTCTCCCGAGTCCGTACGGGAGTTGCAGCGAAGAGACAAGACTGTAACTACTACCAATTGGATACCATGAAATTGGGGAGAAAAAAGGGGGGAAAAATAAATAAAATCATAGGATGAACTTTCTCCATTGTTTTTGATGCTAAGCCACTCTGGTAGGCTATGTTATGATCACATAGCCACAGTAGCCTACTTGACCCCTGTTAAAACTGAAACTTTAACTGGTACAGCCTCAGTGTTCACAGTAAGTTTAGCCTAGTTAAGTAAAGGTTAAATATACAATAAATTAAAGAAAGACATTTGGTTCCAGGTAGAACCCTTTTTGGTTCCAGGTAGAACTCCTTTGGGTTCCATGTCGAACCCTCTGTGAAAAGGGTTCTACATGGAACTAAACAGGGTTCTTTCTACCTGGAACCAAAAAGGGTATTCATGCACACTTGGCTTCTCCTTGTGTTTGCCAGTGATAAGTCATCCAGCCACCATTCTGGCAGACCTGGTTTGAAATACTATTTGACATCTTTCAAATACTTTGAGCATTTGCTCTAGCCTGTCTACAGTGCCAGATGGGCGGTGTTTACCATTTTGTAACTATTATATTGGTCCCTTAAGCCAAACAAGTTCAATCAAGCACAGACAGAGTATCTGAAATGATTTCAAACAGTATTTGAACTCAGGTCTGCATTCTAGTAGCCTATCATGAAAATGCCATGGCTGAAGGACATATGCCAAATTGGCTGAGCTCAGGAATTATTGGATCTCTGAGAATGTGTTTACAAACACAGTAATCATATGCCTTGTAGGCTGCTGACCAACCCGAGATTCACACACACACACACATCCCCCAAGCAGTGGATAACTTGTCAGAGCACTTCCATTCACAACAAGGGTCTCATTTTAGCACCATTCACACAGAGCTGGTGTTGTCGATCCATTACTGTTGGCAGGTTAGCCTAGTGGTTAGAACGTTGGACTAGTAACCGGAAGGTTGCAAGTTCAAATCCCCTGAGCTGACATGGTACAAATCTGTTGTTCTGCCCCTGAACAGGCAGTTGACCCACTGTTCCTAGGCTGCCATTGAAAAAAATAATTTGTTCTTAACTGACTTGCCTAGTTAAATAAAGGTAAAATATATATATATTTTTTTAAAAGCAGAGTTCCTTTTTAATAGAAGGCCTGCATAGATACTGCATGGTGGGGAACCTTAGCAAACTCAAGATGTATTCTAAACTCTGGAATTTCTATCGATAATGTCACGTTCATGCTGCGGACATTTAGGGACAGAAAGAGCTATATACAGCACCATGCTGACTTTGCTGTTTTCTGCATGACACCCAACCTCAGTTCACTGTAAAATCCAACCAAAAACCAATATTTACAATCCCAACTGGCAACTGAGCTGTTTTGTAATTACGGAAATTCTCGCCTAGACAAATAAAGATTGTCACCAAACAAAAGGGCCCCAAAAATGCTATCGCTTCGGGCTGGCATAGATGGCCCATGACTGGAAAGGTATCCAACATTAACATAATGATGAAGGTGAACGCAGTCATATGCCCTTTAGTTGAGTTCTTTTTACAGTCCTAAGTGCCCTCAGACAGCGCTCTGGCAGCAACTGCAGCCAACTCACATCGGACGGCAGCTGAATGATCCACAGATTACAGATTACAGAAGGAAAAGTGTGCGTGAGGATATTAAGAACAATTGAAATGTATTGGTATATAGGGCAGTTACACAATAATGGGGCAAAATTCAGGAGTTGGGGAATTCATACTTTTCTTTAAGTGTGAAAATTAAGACATTTAAGGAAATAATCATGCATTTTAGAAGGTCAAACACTCTCACCCCAATCAGATGTGATTTCTGGTTAAGTCTGAGCAAGTCATTACTGATCCCACTAATCATGGACCGACGCCATCCTGACCAGCTGCCATTTTTCCCCCTTTTCTTTTTTGGTGTGGTCAGAAACAGCTTTGATTTCAATGTCCACAGATGTTGATATTTGGTGCTGACCTAATCGAATCTGAACCAATCATATGACATATTATGGATGGTTAATTTTTGACGCCATTAATTCTGCGTTAAAAAAGAAACGACACAAAGGGTTACGCTTAGGTATTAATTCCAAGTGGTTAAGTCCAAACTACCATCAGGTATTGTCAGTATTCTCGCAGGTTACTTGAGCATTGAGGACTACTGTAGCACAGTGGTCTCAGCAGTGATCTCTGGCTCTGAGCATCACAAGTTCACTCCCAGTGCTGGGCAATTGCTTTTCCTTTTTGTGGTGAGCGCAGAGAAAGGCATATCACAGTTCTCGGGACTATAGAGTACATCACAGTACTGTACATTACGGCGAGGAAAAATGTATTGTATTACAATACAATAGAATAATGTATTGAACCCTACTTCACTCTACTCCAGGCTTTCTCAAACTTTTATTGTGCCAGGGACCAGCAAGGCATGACCTTCATCCTCTATGGACCGCTTTGGTAAAAAATAACTGACAATCACGTTTTCTTTAAAAAAAAAACTTTTACTCCTACTTTCTACTTTATGTATTAGACTGTCTATCTATCTGTCTGTCTGTTGAACTCATGGTCGGTCTGTCAGTGTAAAAAAACTATAACAACAACTGAATCTTTATGAACAAATAATCTTTAATTCTTTCAATATATATATTATAAAAAAAATGGAATTGTACATGATTGACTCACACAATCAATGAGATGGGTGTGCCTGTCTCTCGGACACCATCAGGTCAAATCTCGGAAAGAAGGAAAGGGACACTCTCAAGGTGTTTTCAGCAGCCAGTAGCCAGTCTGCTGCAATATTTAGACTATGTTGCAGCAAGAGAGGAGAAGCTGGTCTCACATAGAGTAAGTAGGTAGATTGAAAAGATATTAACAACTTCACTGCCATCTTGCGGTGTTGCGGGTAATCTCGAATGCTGAACAGCCAGAATGTGGAAAGCTTGTCTCATTAAAACATGTTCACAGATGTTCACATGGTCATAGTGGTCATTCTCAAGAACCAGCCTGGTCTCATAGACTAAATGTAACATATTAAATATAAATCCGCATCACTCAAATTAGTATGATACAGTATGTTACATTTGGTATGGTTACATAAGACAGATGGTTACTTAAGGCAAAAACAAAAGTAGAGTGGTTGGTCAAGGTGGAGGGGTTGGATTAAAACAAACGTCTAGCAACCCAAAGGTTGCAAATTTGAATCTCATCACCGACAACCGACAACCGACATATTAGCTAATTAGCAACTACTTTTTAGCTATTTTGCAACAACTTAGAATGTTAGCTAACCCTCCCCATAACCATAACCATTTTAGCAAACCTTTCCTCTAACCTTAACACTTTTAGATAACCCTTATCTTAACCCTTTAACCTAAATCCTAAACTAAACCCTAACCCCTAGTCTAGCTAATATTAGCCAACTATCTGATGTTCACTACCTAGCTAGAATTTGTAACATATCATACATTTTGTAATTATGGAATGTATTTTACGTTTTGCAAATCCGTAACAAATAATATGAATTGTAATTTGTAACATATCAGACGGAATGGGTAATCCACAAATTAAATTAATACATATCATATGAAACACAACATATCATACTAAATGGTTGTCTCAGATTAACATACAAAATAATGAAAAATGCACTGAGACCAGGTTGCAAGAACAAGATGAAAGTCTCTTCTGTGCTAGTGAATGAATTACAGTTGAAGTCGGAAGTTTACATACACTTAGGTTGGAGTCATTAAAACTCGTTTGTCAACAACTCCACAAATTTCTTGTCAACAAACAAAGTTTGGCAAATCGGATAGGACATCTACTTTGTGCATGACACAAGTAATTTTTCCAACAATTGTTTACAGACAGATTATTTCACTTAATTCACTGTATCACAATTCCAGTGGGTCAGAAGTTTACATACACTAAGTTGACTGTGCCTTTAAACAGCTTGGAAAATTCCAGAAAATTATGTCATGGCTTTAGAAGATTCTGATAGGCTAATTGACATAATTTGAGTCATTTGTAGGTTTACCTGTGGATGTATTTCAAGACCTACCTTCAAACTCTGTGCCTCTTTGCTTGACATCACAGGAAAATCTAAAGAAATCAGCCAAGCCCTCAGAGAAAAAGGTAGACCTCCAGAAGTCTGGTTCATCATTGGGAGCAATTTCCAAACACCCGAAGGTACCACGTTCATCAGAACAAACAACACCATGGGACCACACATCCGTCATACCGCTCAGGAAGGTGACTACGGTTTGCAACTGCACATGGGTACAAAGATTGTACTTTTTGAGAAATTTCCTCTGGTCTGATGAAACAAAAATAGAACTGTTTGTCCATAATGACCATCGTTACGTTTGGAGGAAAAAGGGGGAAGTTTGCAAGCCGAAGAACACCATCCCAACTGTGAAGCAGCATCATGTTGTGAGGGTGCTTTGCTGCAGGTGCACTTCACAAAATAGATGGCATCATGACAAAGGAAAATGACGTGTATATATTGAAGCAACATCTCAAGACAGTCAGGAAGTTAAAGCTTGGTTGCAAATGGGTCTTCCAAATGGACAATGACCCCAAGCATACTTCCAAAGTTGTGGGAAAATGGCTTAAGGACAACACAGTCAAGGTATTGTGGGAGGAACTGAAAAAGTGTATGCGAGCAAGGAGGCCTACAAACCTGACTCAGTTACACCAGCTCTGTCAGGAGGAATGGGCCAAAATCCACCCAACTTATTGTGGGAAGCTTGTGGAAGGCTACCCAAAATGTTTGACCCAAGTTAAACAATTTAAAGGTAATGCTACCAAATACTAATTGAGTATATGTAAACTTCTGACCCATTGGGAATGTGATGAAAAAAATAAAACCTGAAATAAATCCTTCTCTCTACTATTATTCTGACATGTCACATTCTTAAAATAAAGTGGTGATCCTAACTGACTTAAGACAGGGAATTTTTACTAGGATTAGGAATTGTGTCAGGAATTGTGAAACTGAGTTTAAATGTATTTGGCTAAGGTGTATGTAAACTTCCGACTTCACCTGTACACATCCACTGCTTTCCTCAGGTGTGGGGCAGATTGTGATAGAAAGTAATCCTCGAATTTGAGGAAAGGTTTGTCTCAGATGTGACCCAGTCAATTTACGCATGTGATCCATGTCCACATCACCCTCGTCAGCCAGAGTTGAGAATAGGGGGAACATGCCTCTATCTACTAGGTCTCTCCAGACGCCACAATTTATGCTTGAAATTGCCAATTTGATAGTTTTTGGGGAAAATGTCTGCATAGATAGGTTGTGTTGGTTGAAATGGTGTCAAGTATATCAGAGAAGTATGCCAGTTTCGGAAATCATTCATCATCTTGCATGCAGGTGCAGAGCTAGATCTTATTTATTTTGGGTTAGAAATGCCTGGATTTCACACCTCAGTACATAAACCCTGTTGATCAATTTCCACCTGGAAAACCTGTGCACATCTGCATGTAAAAGCAGGTGACAGTGATCTAATCAAATGTATTAGTCACATGCGCCCAAATACAACAGGTGGAATGTGGACTGCTTACTTACGAGCCCCTAATCAACAATGCAGTTTTAAAAAATAGAGATAAGAATAAGAAATTAAGTAACAAGTAATTATAGAGTAGAAGTAAAATAACAGCGAGACTATATACAGGGGGGGTACCGGTACAGAGTCAATGTGTGGGGACACCAGAAACTAGTGTCATGCCTACTCCAATTCCCTTTCTCCAGCTTTTGAGGCAGCTGGTCTTACTAACCTCCGGTCCTGGCAACCCACATAACGCACACCTGGCAACCATCATTACGCACACCTGCTACCCATTGTTATGCACACCTGGACTTCATCATTACCTTGATTACTCTCCCTTTATTGAGAAATCAGTAGCCTCTGTTTTCAGGCAGTATTGGTTTTGTTCACATTCAGTACTCTTCTCCTGTTTTCTTTAGCTGCTTATTTTCTGTATTAAACTCCCCTTCCCTGTATACGCACCTGCTTCCTAGTGTACATATACGTTACTGCCATAGCATGCTACCAGGAACAAAAGCGCATCCATCAGATAATGTGTGTGCAGAACCTGAATGACTAAATAGAACGCCATACTAAATCAGAGGGATTAATATAAAAATGGTGCAATATCAGCTGATGCCAATACTCAAGTTTCCTGTCTTGATTTAATTAAGCATTTCATTGCTGAAACATGGAGGAATTTATACCTACAAGCACGAAGCATAAAGAGGAGGAAATTCTGAAGAGAGCAAATAAAGAACCTGAAACTCAAAGTAGGTAATGCGAAGACAGACTTACAGTGGAGCTACTTTTGTTACACAGGAATTGTTATCCTCTAGTTTAGCACCTATCTCTTTCAAAAGGTTAAAATCAGGGTGAGCTAAAGGCTGAAATGCACTTTAAAGAAACACAAAGTAAATCTGGGCCAAAGTACTGGAAAACACAGTTTCCATTCTGGCTCTCACTGTTCATGGAAAAAAGTTGCCGTCTTAATTTCTGGACCCAGTTTCCATCCAATCCCACAAAATCTGATCCACAATTCCATTTAAATGAATTGTAATTGTAAAATAGGCTAAAAGACTCCCTTTCACAGAGACCTAAAGCCTAGGTCAGCAGAGTTTTGAATCTAAGCCATCCACAATACCCGGCAATAAGGAAAGCATAAACACTACCCTCTCATAAAAAAATGCAACACTGAGCGTTGAGGGAAGGATCTGGATGACTTGTTTACACTCAACTTTGCCTACTGTTTATCCAGACCCCACTGCACAGTTGACAGTGTAGTCTAACACTCAGTGTTGATAATGTCAATGCTGGTGAACTGGTCAGGTCCTCAAATTAAATCCCATTTTGTGGTATCATACACACATTTAGCAGATGTTATTGTGGGTGTAGTGAAAAACTTGTGTTCCTAGCTCCAACAGTGCAGTAATATCTAACAATGCACAATACATATGAATCTAAAGAAGTAAACAAATGGAATTAAGAAATATTAGGATGACCAATGTCGGAGTCCGGAGTATGTGTGTGTATGTATATATATATATATATATATATACACTGCTCAAAAAAAATAAAGGGAACACTTAAACAACACAATGTAACTCCAAGTCAATCACACTTCTGTGAAATCAAACTGTCCACTTAGGAAGCAACACTGATTGACAAATTTCACATGCTGTTCTGCAAATGGAATAGACAACAGGTGGAAATTATAGGCATTTAGCAAGACACCCCCAATAAAGGAGTGGTTTTGCAGGTGATAACCACAGACCACTTCTCAGTTCCTATGCTTCCTGGCTGATGTTTTGGTCACTTTTGAATGTTCGCGGTGCTTTCACTCTAGTGGTAGCATGAGACGGAGTCTACAACCCACACAAGTGGCTCAGGTAGTGCAGCTCATCCAGGATGGAACATCGAGCTGTGGCAAGAAGGTTTGTTGTGTCTGTCAGCGTAGTGTCCAGAGCATGGAGGCGCTACCAGGAGACAGGCCAGTACATCAGGAGACATGGATGAGGCCATAGGAGGGCAACAACCCAGCAGCAGGACCGCTACCTCCGTCTTTGTGCAAGGAGGAGCAGGAGGAGCACTGCCAGAGCCCTGCAAAATGACCTCCAGCAGCCCACAAATGTACATGTGTCTGCTCAAACAGTCAGAAACAGACTCCATGAGGGTGGTATGAGGGCCTGACATCCACAGGTGGCGGTTGTGCTTACAGCCCAACACCGTGCAGGACGTTTGGCATTTGCCAGAGAACACGAAGATTGGCAAATTCACCACTGGAGCCCTGTGCTTTTCACAGATGAAAGCAGGTTCACACTGAGCACGTGACAGACGTGACAGAGTCTGGAGATGCCGTGGAGAATGTTCTGCTGCCTGCAACATCCTCCAGCATGACCGGTTTGGCGGTGGGTCAGTCATGGTGTGGGGTGGCATTTCTTTGGGGGGGCCGCACAGCCCTCCATGTGCTCGCCAGAGGTAGCCTGACTGCCATTAGGTACCGAGATGAGATCCTCAGATCCCTTGTGAGACCATATGCTGGTGCGGTTGGCCCTGGATTCCTCCTAATGCAAGACAATGCTAGACCTCATGTGGCTGGAGTGTGTCAGCAGTTTCTGCAAGAGGAAGGCATTGATGCTATGGACTGGCCCGCCCGTTCCCCAGACCTGAATCCAATTGAGCACATCTGGGACATCACGTCTCGCTCCATCCACCAACGCCACGTTGCACCACAGACTGTCCAGGAGTTGGCGGATGCTTTAGTCCAGGTCCGGGAGGAGATCCCTCAGGAGACCATCCGCCACCTCATCAGGAGCATGCCCAGGCGTTGTAGGGAGGTCATACAGGCACGTGGAGGCCACACACACACTACTGAGCTTCATTTAGACTTGTTTTAAGGACATTACATCAAAGTTGGATCAGCCTGTAGTGTGGTTTTCCACTTTAATTTTGAGTGTGACTCCAAATCCAGACCTCCATGGGTTGATACATTTGATTTCCATTGATATTTTTTGTGTGATTTTGTTGTCAGCACATTCAACTATGTAAAGAAAAAAGTATTTAATAAGAATATTTCATTCATTCAGATCTAGGATGTGTTACACAGTATATATACAGTACCAGTAAAGTAATTGGACACACCTACTCATTCAAGGGTTTTAAAAGAATAATCCAAACTATGAAATAACACATAGAATCATCTAGTAAATAAAAAAGTGTAAAACAAATTTAAAAATATTTAATATTTTAGATATTTCAAAGTAGTGTTATGACGTGGCCCTTTTTGGGTATAGCCCATGGCTTCCCCCCCTCTCTCTCTCCTACACCCAGGTTCTGTTATCTCAGATCATACATTTATTTCTGGAGGAGACTCTCTCCCCCTGGCCATGCAGAAAGAGACACAAAGAGAGAACAAAGGATTTCACATGGTGAACTCCTAAATCCACAAAATAGGGATTTGATAGAAAATGTCCACTTGTGAGAAGGTGGGAATGGTCCGTGGACACTTAAGGGACAGGTATGATGAGTGTGTTTAATTTGGTACACCTCAGAGAGGACAGGAAACACACATGACTAAACCTCTGAATATGTACATTTCTCAATTATGGTGTTTGCATCTAATTATTGTATAAAATGAATGAGTAAAGATTAAACTATTTGTGAAATTATATAATTTGATGTTAAACCTTTAATGTGAAAGAATTGTATTCCCTTTAAAGTTTGACTAAATCACTGGCCCGCCGCCATGAGCACAGACATGATCTGGCGTCATGGAACATCCCTTTTCTACTGTTACGAATAAAAACCCCTCCTGAGGAAATCCTCTTCAGACCACGTGTACCTCGATGGACACTGAGGGAACACCTCAGTATTAGCTAAGGTTGTAATGGTTGTCGAATTCCTAACCATACCATACGTGGAGCATTGGCTACATGGCTGGAAATGGTTAAACTCTGAGACTATCGATCCCTACCGAATAAGAACAAATCATAAATAATAATTACTAGTCTGCAGCTAGAAATTATGTCAACCTGGGATGCGAAGACCGACAACCACCGAAACATCTATTCTATGAGAACGGTACTCTGAAGTATTCATTCTAACCACCCAAGACTTCAGGGAAGCAGAGAGAGAGACGCTCTGATGAACGGACTCTCCGCAGACTGACGATTCCAACAGAGATCACAACGACACACTGGGCGTAAATATATATTGATTGCAAATACTCTCGAATGAGTGAGCGTTCATGTGCAAAGGATTAGCATTTCAATTAATATACAGTTGAAGTCGTAAAATTACATACACCTTAGCCAAATACATTTAAATCCGTTTTTCACAATTCCTTTCATCACATTCCCAGTGGGTCAGACGTTTGCATACACTCAATTAGTATTTGGTAGCATTGCCTATAAATTGTTTAACTTGGGTCAAACGTTTCAGGTAGCATTCCACAATCTTCCCACAAGTTGGGTGAATTTTGGCCCATTCCTCCTGACAGAGCTGGTGTAACTGAATCATGTTTGTAGGCCTATTTGCTCACACACACTTCTTCAGTTCTGCCCACAAATGTTCTATAGGATAGAGGTCAGGGCTTTGTGATGCCCACTCCAATACCTTGACTTTGTTGTCCTTAAGCCATTTTGCCACAACTTTGGAAGTATGCTTGGGGTCATTGACGATTTGGAAGACCCATTTGCGACCAAGCTTTAACTTCCTGACTGATGTCTTGAGATGTTGAATCAATATATCCACGTAATTTTACTTCCTCACCTATTTTGTGAAGTGCAGCAAAGAAACCCCACAACATGATGCTGACATCCCCGTGCTTCATGGTTGGGATGGTGTTCTTCGGCTTGCAAGCCTCCCCCTTTTCCTCCAAACATAACGATGGTCATCATGGCCTAACAGTTACATTTTTGTTTCATCAGAGACCAGAGGACATTTCTCCAAAAAGTACAATCTTTTTCCCCATTGTGCAGTTGCAAACCATAGATTGGCTTTTTTATGCCGGTTTTGGAGCAGTGGCTTCTTCCTTGCTGAGCGGCCTTTCAGGTTATGTCGATATAGGACTTGTTTTACTGTGAATATAGATACTTTTGTACCTGTTTCCTCCAGCATCTTCACAAGGTCCTTTGCTGTTGTTCTGGGATTGATTTGCAATTTTCGCACCAAAGTACATTCATCTCTAGGAGACATAATCAAATCAAATCAAATGTATTTATATAGCCCTTCTTATTTTACTGCTTGCGTCAGTTACTTGAAGAGAGTTATTTTTAGTCATGGCTCTATGTAATACTGTGTGCATCCCATAGTCGTTCTGGACTTGGGGACTGTGAAGAGACCTCTTGCGGCATGTCTTGTGGAGTACGCATGGGTGTCAGAGCTGTGTGCCAGTAGTTTAGACAGACATCTCAGTGCATTCAACATGTCAATCAATACCTCTCGTAAATAAAAGTAGTGATGAAGTCATCGCTTTATTATATACAGACTTCTCCCCACCATGACAGTTTACAATGTAGGGTTACTCTAAACAGTTTATTCATCTCAACTTGCTCAATTTCCACATGATTTATTACAAGATGTAGTTGAGGTTTAGGTTTTAGTGAGTGTTTTGTTCCAAATACAATGCTTTTAGTTTTAGAAATATTTAGTGCTAACTTATTCCTTGCCACCCACTCTGAAACTAACTGCAGCTCTTTGTTGAGTGTTGCAGTCATTTCAGTCACTGTAGTAGCTGACGTGTATAGTGTTGAGTCATCCACATACATAGACACTCTGGCTTTACTCAAAGTCAGTGGCATGTCGTTAGTAAAAATTGAAAAAAAGCAAGGGTTTTAAACAGCTACCCTGGGGAATTCCTGATTCTAACTGGATTATATTTGAGATGCTTCCATTAAAGAACACCCTCTGTATTCTGTTAGGCAAGTAACTCTTTATCCACATTATAGCAGGGGGTGTAATATACCTCAAGAATACGTAATATAGAATAGCATATAATAGTAGTATAGAATAGCATACAGTGCACTCAGAAAGTATTCAAACCCCTTGACTCTTTCCACAATTTTATTCTAAAATATATATATATTTTTAATCCTTCATCAGGCTACACACAATACCCAGTAATGAAAAAGTGAAAACAGGTTTAGACATTTTTGCTAATTTATTACAATGAAAAAAACTGTAATTTCACATTTACATAAGTATTCAGAGCCTTTATGCAGTACTTTATTGAAGCACCTACTTAATACATTTTAGTATAAGGCTGTAAAGTAACAAAGAATGGAATTAAGGGTTAAGGGGTCTCAATACTTTCCGAATGCACTGTACATAGTCAGCAGCCTCTAAGGTGCAAGGTTCAGTACCGGGTAGTAGCCAGTGAGTAACAGTGAGTAAAGTTTAGGGCAGGGTACTGGGCGGAGGCCGGTTAGTGGTGAGTATTTAACAGTCTGATGGCCTTGAGATAGAGGCTGTTTTTCATTTCATAGGAATTCACTGTAGTGATGGGTAACAGAAAAGATGAGTGCTTTGTGATTGATGCTTTTTGCTATACATGCGATCTCACAGAAGTCTAATTTGTTATTGTCCAGTACTAGTGATCAGTCAGTACAGTATTCAACTACAATACATACTACAACTACAGTGTGTTCTGAGGCCTCCAGTCTAAGCAGACAAAGTTGTCTAGACAAGGTCAAACACTTCCAACTTCAAATAAAAATATTGAGAAAAAGGCTTATAAGCTGTGCTCTCCATTCATGTGCTGAAGTCTTTTCAGGGTCACTCGAAAGCCACTTCTGTGCCGAGAAGTGTCTCTGCCGAGAAGTGTCTCTGCCGAGGCAGCTAAGCTGACCAACATCTCATCACTATGGCTTTCACTCTGCCTAGCTGCACAAAGAAAAACATGGAGCACACTCATTTCCATATTGCACAGGTCATCATGAGCCAGAAACACAACAAGCTGAATATAGAGATAAAACAGTGTGGGATAGAAAAAAAGCACAATTATTGCCTTCATTCACAAACCAGTTCCCAAACATGTCTCTGATTCATTCTGCCACGAAACCCATTTTTAGTTCAAAACTAATGTTTAGTGCCTCTACAACTTTTGGCTCATACTTTATCTTCATAACCACTTAACTGACATAATCAGATTGCTCAAATTAGCTTTCAATTTGAGATAAGTGCACCGTATTGTGGAGAGCAAAAAGTGACCTTTCATGTTTTTCAGGATGAGTCAAACACACCTATTTTTCAGTGGCAATTGACTAGACTATAACTGACTAAATAGACCCAGAAAAAACTATAACTAAACAAAAATGATTTTATTTAATTTTATTAAAAAAGAGTTGAGACTAAATTATCTGACCATTAAATGAACTGGACAATCATTTTTGGAGAGATTGAGAGCTTTACAGTGATAAGCACAACAGATGCGCTGTGCAGTTCTGTTCAGCAGAGGGAAGGATCCGACACACAGCCTAGCCTACATCAGCTGGTGAACTGTAGGGGAGCAAGCGATGTGTGTGGGCAGACAGGCTCCGTTTCAGCTCTGCCTCTGATTATACACATTGTGCACGCAACTCTCTTGCTTCCCCATAGCTATCCAGTCATCACCAGTCTTCTAGTAAGATTTGCCTGCTTATTAAGAAACACAAGCTGCTTTACAAAATAAAAAAAACATTAAAGATGCACCATGCAGAAATCACTCCAACATTTCCTTGTTGATAAAATTCTAATAGTTTGCCTAATTTCAGTTTATGTGACAAAACAAGCAGTCATTGTACCATCTAATCCGCTGTGGAATATATTTACCACAAGCAAAAATATTGTCTATTCAACCGTTTGAAGCTGGTGTACAAAATCGAAAGTAAAAGACGCAAAAACTAAACTTCTGATCGGGAAGAATAAAAATCGCACACACAGATCTACTGCTTCATAGACTTGCTTTCAACATGAATGAAAGATCAATAACTCACATTTCTATGGGAATCTGGCCTGGTCAACCAAAAAGTTACATACAGTAATGTAGCTTTAAGTTTAATAGTGAAACAACCGTCTAGCTATGTTTTTCTCCCTTTTTCTCGCTCAACTCTCGCACTTTCCCCATTGTATTTTGTAGCCAGGTTCTGTAGCCAACGTACTAGCCTAGTCTCCATCTTTCCTCAGAGAAAATGTCTTCAATCTAACTATAGATTTTTGGTCGCATTTTACATAGGCTACACCTTTTTCAGTCATGTTACCTCATTAGCTAGCTATAGCTAACAACCTGGGGCTCGTTCAGCAGGATAGAAATATGTAGATAGAAATATGTTATGTAGAACAAACATGCCTTTCTGACATGTTGAATAAGGAATAGTGTCGGCTCTATTCATGGCATTTCTAAAATTAAAGGCCATTTAGTTGACTAAAAGGGCAGACATTTTCAAAACGGTAACACTATTGTGGAATTCAAAAGGACCATTTCCCATTTTTACAGTCTTTGGTATGATTCCGCTGTGGATCGAACTCCCAAACTTACAATCTCAGGGCAGACACACCACAATGCCACTGAGTTGGTTCTATACTAAACTGTGACATGGCCTTTAATTGGTTCCAATTACAGGATTATAAGTTCTCATACCTTTGTTCATGAAACAGGTTGAAAGTAAAACATTCTGTCTGCTAGGCACAGTTCTAACTGAAACACAGCTTGAGAGGATTTTCCACAGCAATTGTGAACTATTCCACCCTAATGGCTGCTATATTCTCCCAGTTACAGCTGTAGTTAGTCCGAATTTGCTCCTTATATGGGCATTGCAAAGTAGCTTGTGTAGCCATTTGTTTACATGCTCATGTAACTGGTAGCATGTGAACCCCCCAGTCTCCTGCTCCATAACCAAACGTCTTAACAATTAGACCCCAAAAATATTCCGTCTTTGGTCGAGGGTGGCTTAAGTCGCAGGCAGGGCTACCTCATCAATAGAACATTTAAACTCCCCTCCGCTACACTCATCCCAGAAATGTTACATTTCACTCTGTACTAATTTGAATATACTCTGTGATTCATGGCAAGAAGTACTGTATATGGCAGAAATATATTACTTTTAAAATCAAACAATGATAGGAATGACTTTTTGTAGATTAAAAGTTAGCAAAATAGTGGCTCAGGTTGCAGCATTTTAGTAAAATAGCTGACAAGGCCCTCACGGGCCAATCTGTGGTGGCTCCACATATCTGCCTCTGTGCCAAATACCGGAAGTAGATGATGTTGCTAGGCAAAATCTTGCTAGCTTGTTAGCATAGCTAATAAATTACCAACTAGACATCTTACAACTTCATTAACAATGTCCATTGAGAACACACAATGATTATACAACTTGGCTATGCTAAGAATGACGTGAATAATCAAGTCAATAAACGTTGGGTAGTTAGTTAGATAGCATATACAGTAGTTACAATACTGTCAAGTTTTATATATTAATAGCCAACTAACGTTAGGTATCTAGCTATATTACCGGAACATACCAGCAATTGCTGTAATGATATGCTATGTAGCCAGCGTAGCTAACAATTGTCAGCCAACACAACATGTAACGTAACTTATTTGAAGTCATTACTTTATTATATTGCTCAACATTTATTTGACATTTGTCATAATTAGTTAAAGCAATGAATTTGTATCCTTTCTCATTGGACTTAAAGAAAATGTTGTGTAGTCATTTTCTGAGGATATGCATTATCGTGTCACGTTCTGACCTCTATTTCTGTTGTTTTGTATTTATTTAGTATGGTCAGGGCGTGAGTTGGGTGGGCAGTCTATGTTTGTTTTTCTATGTTTTGGGGCATTTCTATGTTTTCGGCCTAGTATGGTTCTCAATCAGAGGCAGGTGTCATTAGTTGTCTCTGATTGAGAATCATACCCTGGGTTTCACTGTGTGTTTGTGGGTGATTGTTCCTGTCACTGTGTTTGTTGTCACAGGATAGGACTGTTTTGCGTTTTCACATTTCTTGTTTTTGTTAGTTTGTTCATGTGTAGTGATTTATTAAAACATGAATTGCGCTTTGGTACAGACGAACGCCCTCATCACCCACCGCAACAGGACCAAGCGGCGTGGTAACGGGCAACAGCGGCACAAGGAGGAATGGACTTGGGATGATGTGTTGGATACACATGCCTGGCGGGAAAGGATCGCCTTCCATCAGGTGGAGGCAGCGAGGAGAGCAGAGGCAGCCGGAGAGAGGAGCCGGCGATAAGGGAACACGGTTGGCAAGGAAGCCCGGGAGTCAGCCCCAAAAATAACAGGGAGTATGGCTACGCCACCTGAGCCAACTTCCTGTGGTTACCGGGGGGCTAGAGAGACCGGGCAGGCACCGTGTTATGGTGGAGCGCACGGTGTCCCCAGTGCGGGTGCACAGCCCGGTGCGGTACATTCCAGCTCCGCGTATCGGCCGGGCTAGAGTGGGCATCGAGCCAAGTGCCATGAAGCCGGCTCTACGCATCTGGTCTCCAGTGCGTCTCCTTGGGCCGGCTTACATGGCACCAGCCTTGCGCACGGTGTCCCCGGTTCGCCTGCATAGCCCAGTGCGGGCTATTCCACCTCGCCGCACTGGCAGGGCAACCGGGACCATTCAACCGGGTAAGGTTGGGCAGGCTCGGTGCTCAAGAGCTCCAGTGCGCCTGCACGGCCCGGTCTATCCATCACCACCTCCACGCACCAGCCCTCTGGTGGCAGCTCCCCGTACCAGGCTGTCTCTCCGGCCCATCCTTGCAGGGGCTCTCTCCTCTCCAGTGCTGCCGGAGTCTCCCGCCTGTCCGGCGCCGCTGCCGGAGCCTCCCGCCTGTCCGGCGCCGCTGCCGGAGCCTCCCGCCTGTCCGGCGCCGCTGCCGGAGCCTCCCGCCTGTCCGGCGCCGCTGCCGGAGCCTCCCGCCTGTCCGGCGCCGCTGCCGGAGCCTCCCGCCTGTCCGGCGCCGCTGCCGGAGTCTCCCGCCTCTCCGGCGCTACCAGGGCCTTCCTCTTCTCCAGCGTTGCCGGAGCTTCCCGTCTGCCCAGCGCCAGCTGAGCTTCCCGTCTGCCCAGCGCCAGCTGAGCTTCCCGTCTGCCCAGCACCAGCTGAGCCTCCCGTCTGCCCGGCGCCGCCAACGCCGCCCGTCTGCCCAGCGCCGCCAACGCCGCCCGTCTGCCCAGCGCCGCCAGTGCCGCCCGTCTGCCAGGAGCCGCCAGTGCCGCCCGTCTGCCAGGAGCCGCCAGTGCCGCCCATCTGCCAGGGGCCGCCAGTGCCGCCCGTCAGCCAGGGGCCGCCAGTGCCGCCCGTCAGCCAGGGGCCGCCAGTGCCGCCAGTCAGCCAGGGGCCGCCAGTGCCGCCAGTCAGCCAGGGGCCGCCAGTGCCGCCAGTCAGCCAGGGGCCACCAGTGCCGCCAGTCAGCCAGGGGCCGCCAGTGCCGCCAGTCAGCCAGGGGCCGCCAGTGCCGCCAGTAAGCCAGGGGCCGCCAGTGCAGCTGCCCCTCTGTCCAGAGCAGCTGTCCCTCTGTCCAGAGCAGCTGTCCCTCTGTCCCGAGCAGCTGTCCCTCTGTCCCGAGCAGCTGCCATCGCCCCTCTGTCCCGAGCAGCTGCCATCGCCCCTCTGTCCCGAGCTGCTGCCATCGCCCCTCTGTCCCGAGCTGCTGCCATCGCCCCTCTGTCCCGAGCTGCTATCGCCCCTCTGTCCCGAGCTGCTATCGCCCCTCTGTCCCGAGCAGTTGTCCCTCTGTCCCGAGCAGCTGCTTCACCTCTGTCCCGAGCTGCCCCTCTGTCCCGAGCAGCCCCTCTGTCCAGTGGGGTCATTGAGAGGGGTGGTCATGGTGAGTAAGCCAGGGAGGCGGACAATAAGGCGGACTAAGACAATGGTGAAGTGGGGTCCGCGTCCCGCGCCAGAGCCGCCACCGCGGACAGACGCCCACCCAGACCCTCCCCTATAGGTCAAGGTTTTGCGGCCGGAGTCCGCACCTTTGGATGTCACGTTCTGACCTCTATTTCTGTTGTTTTGTATTTATTTAGTATGGTCAGGGCGCGAGTTGGGTGGGCAGTCTATGTTTGTTTTTCTATGTTTTGGGGCATTTCTATGTTTTCGGCCTAGTATGGTTCTCAATCAGAGGCAGGTGTCATTAGTTGTCTCTGATTGAGAATCATACTTAGGTAGCCTGGGTTTCACTGTGTGTTTGTGGGTGATTGTTCCTGTCACTGTGTTTGTTGTCACAGGATAGGACTGTTTTGCGTTTTCACATTTCTTGTTTTTGTTAGTTTGTTCATGTGTAGTGATTTATTAAAACATGAATAACCACCACGCTGCGCTTTGGTCCGCTTCTCTTCCTCCTACAGACGAACGCCCTTACATATCGGCCCTAAAAGCACAGCAATAGGGTCCACTGCTTGTTTACTTTGGTGAATGTAGTACGACATCCGGGATCTTTTGGCATACTAACTATATCCATACTATGACCAACAAGCATACCACATATTCAATATACAGCATAAATAGTGCAGTTAGTATGGGTATTTGAACACAGCTCTAGTTACAATTTTGAAAAATTGCGGCCACACCCCCTCTGGGGCCAAATCTGGGTTGGCTCCATATCTAAATATTTTCAGGGTACATACATCTAAATTTACAATTTTGTGCTTTTCACAAAAAAATATGATTGTTTCAGATTTTTGGAGCTAAGCGGCCCACTGGGCTCTATTACACTAAATGGCCATGATCTGTGCAATACAGGGCCTTGCTCCCACATGCTGCTTGTCTCCCACAAATCATGATGCAAGGTCAATGTAACGTGGGGTTCACACATTAACACTACACCAGCAGCTATCCAAATGTGATCTTACTGTATAGAACCTATAACTCTAGGACAGAGCCCCATGCTTAATCAGGCCTCTTGGCTACAATGAGTTCTGAGCTGTACTCTGCTGGCACAACAGAAAATAAAAACAAGAAAAGTTTCAGGTAGAAATTGAGGGTCTAGAATGGACATTGCTACTTTCCAAATTAAATGTCTTCTCTGCATTCTATTTCTCAACATTAACCTCAAACTGTGCCAACTAAGAACACCTGAAGTCTGTCCCCTGTGAATGAGCCAATCAAAGGGGCACACTGGCCAAAAGGCCTCTCCAACCATCTGGCAGGATATGACATACAGTATGTGCTGCAGATGAAGTATCAATTAAAGTTAAAAGAGGACAGGCGCCAGGCATGCAGGCAGGCGAGTTTCACACAGATGGTCCCTGTTAGCCTGTCTGACACCTAGCAGATGTGTATCCTAATGCTTCAGGCTCGCTGACTTTGACCCCTTACCCCAGCCACTGCTATTGAACAAACTAAGTTTGTACGAGAAATCGAACAAAGTATGATATAAAGAAACAGTCCCATCATGTTCAAGTAGGTGATAATCACCAAGAAACTCCATGTTCTTTGCACATTATCAAAATCTGGACTCGTATTCCCAAACATGTGAGTAGGAAAGCTAATCTAGAAGCTAATCTAGAATCTAGAATCTAATCTAGAGCTAATCTAGAAGTTATGTTTTATAGAGATCATAATAGATTAACACGCCTACTCAGAGATTCTTTGTGAATACAGGCAGTGGCAAATGGTTTCTCAAGACTTTGTGATGACTGCAAAGTTTACATTACAATGACACTCCCTTCCACAAGACACAAAAGCACAGCACATGATCTAGCAACTAAGTATAGTTTCAAAGAGTTCCAAAGCATTGATGGAACAACTAATTAGCCACACATGGATCTAGACATTAACCATTCGGATGAGTAATGGCATCAGTTGTAGTGAATCATGAAGTCATGAAACTTGGAGAAAATGCTCACTCTGAAATAAATTACCCTTGAGGACAAACTCTTTCATATGTGCCTTAAAAATGGCTCCAAACCCACCCAAATGTCTGTGCTGCAGCGTGGAAAAAAAACTAAGACCTTGTTGGAGAGCACAGAGGAGCAATAAAGTACAGCTAGCCTGATTTACAAAGCAACTCCTTCAAAAATATTTTCCTATTGCTGCTCTGCCAGTGTTTAATGATAAGAGCTTCTCCAAAAGCCTGGCTGTGGGAGTACAACTGTGTAGGGAGTACATTTTCGGGAGTGAAATGGAAAAGATTAAGCACTTACAAAAACATACTCATGACTAACTTCACTGACTTCACTTTTGACTTCACTGACTTCACGTTTTTTCTTTGTGCCTCTGCTGAAATACATTTTCAACAATATGTTGCTTCTTAAATCATAGAAATGGTCGCATCAAACAGTCCTGGTGCAGTAGCGCATAACACAACTATTTATGACTATTTTCAGTGTAACTCAATTCTGCATTCACTTGGGGGAAGGAATAAAATGTATTTTCTGACCATATCCCTCAGCAAGTCATAAAACACTGTGATGAAGGCAGAGCTGAATTCCAGTGTCTACACTTGGACAGCCATGGATGTGAGGGTAAAGATTAATGATGTACACCTGGTTTTCCCCGACTCTAGATTTCATATGGAAGGACCAAACTCCCCCAGGTTTCTCAGTCCATCTGGCTGGTAGTGTGGAAAATGCTCTTTCTTCACACTTTCCACTATCCCATTCGTTACAGAGGGTGTGGTTTGGAGCTGGAGCTGAAAACATCTCTACACTCAACCGCCACCGATCGGTGGTGTTGAATCGCCAGTGTAGGGACACAATCTATTCCAGTAATAGATTGTGAAACGTATTCCAGACGTTTCCGTGTCAAGCCAGTTCTATCAGTCTGGAATACAGTGTATTTATTTATACTAACAGCTATTGGAGGACACTTATGTTACGCTAAATGGACAAATGCTAAAATAATATGCATATTAAAAGAAGCAAACAATGAACAAGTGACTCTGGGACACTTTGACATGAGCTTCTTGGAGAACACATTTAATTCAGTGCTGCTATTGTGATATGCCTGTTTACACAGGGCTCCAATAAAGCCTTAAATGAACACTACATTGGAATTAGGTCAAACACTTCTCAAATACACCACACGTCCGTGGAGGAGAGCGTGACTGCCCAACTTTGTGGAATGCAGTCCCTTATATGTTCACAACTCTGGTCTGGTAAATGCTCTGGACTTGGATTTCATCTTGATGCAGGTATTTCAGGGTTTTTCCAAAGTGAGCAACAAAAAAAACAAGTTTGAAACAAGCACCCAATGTCGAGTTGCAGAGATTATGCATTTTAGCGGTTCTGGACCGGTTCCGACTGACATTTTGGTGAACAAAGCAATCTGTGAACGTTGTAGGGTCCTGAGCCTTATAGTGCCAGAAAGATCCATCTGGCTGCTCTCCACTACTACTCTCTCTGCGGAGCAGACTTAAAGTGTCAGGTTTTAGACCACACATTTGCATTGGGAGTGCCATACAAATAATTGTTTTGCTCTTCCTGTGAGTGATGGAGCCCAGCTTGGGAGACAGCATATGAAATGTGTCAGTCTAGCAAATCCTGGGATATTCACATCTGGTTCTAGAGCTCTCAACATGAAAAAATACTCAATAATTTTAAACAAGTTAACTTTCCCATGTTCACGGATGGACAAAGCTTCAGCTTAAAGCTGACGTTCTAACGAGTCTGCACACATTTGAAATGTGTCTCTGCTCCACTCAGTGGGCGTTTGGAAGAAAAATATCTGTCAGTTATATGAAATGGTGCCAATATTGTACTGTCACTAAGTATGAACATATTTATTTTTACAGCTATAAGAAAGGTGAAATCTTATAGTAAATTGTTTATAATTGGAATGTTAATATATTTAGAAAGCATTTCAGTCATTTCGAGACCAATTGCTCCACTTTTGATGAATAGAAAAAAAATCGAATGATTTTTAAATTTTCATAATATTTGTACTATAAACTTAAGCTTGTGTACTCAAAAGTGACTACACCTCTAATTTAAATATATTTTTTTAAATACCAGAAAGGTGAATTCCAGACTTTTCTAAAACTATTCAACATTACCAGTTATTGCAGTTATTGTTTATGGCCAGCTCATGAACAATAATTTGTTTGGAATGCTTTCTAAATATAGTAACATTCCAATTATATTTAGGAAGAAATCTACATTTTGCCCTATCATTAAAGGGAAACTCCACCACTTTTCAACCTAATTTTCATTATATATAGCACAACACCAATGTCAACATATGTGAAAATGGTGAATTTCAAAGTTTTGTAGAAAAAATATATAAAGTTAAAAGGTTCTACCCAATGAGATTCAATGTGATGTGGAGAACAAGAAAATACCCCCCCTTGGGCTGTAAAGATTGAAAATTCACAGTTTTTACTTTTAATTCTACCCTTTGATGTCTCAAAAAATGTTATGACCTTATCTTTTCGACTACAGATCATAGAAAAGCTATGTTTCCACATATGCAGACACTGGTTTGGTGCAGGAGATGATGAATATGAGGTTGAAAAGTGACGGAATTGCCCTTTAAGCACTCCTCATTTGCCCCACTGTAACTGCAGCTCACGTCTAAACCTTCCACTCTTCAACCACTCTAAGTGTAGCTATCACTCTGCCTTCAAATACATGGTGTCTGATATTTATGAGAGATAAACTCAACATGTCAGACAAAACCTATTATTATGCAAGATGTGCTTGCATGCTCACATGTTATAATGAGGCAACCTACCATGGCCAGTTTCAGGCAAACATAAGTTAAAAATTATCACTTACCCTGAGCTGAAATAGCTGTATTCCACAGCCTTTGGTAAAAACAAAAATCTGCAAAATGACAAAGGCCTTTAGGTCATTATCCTCCTGGTATTTCCTCTCTGTGCAGCTGGCTTGTGCAGCTCCCCCGAAGGAAGGCGGATGAGCGTGGTGGAGATGGGCTGATAGACCGCAGAGGAGCCTTGGTTATCGGCACACACTGAAACTCAGCACTTCAGAAACAGACTGACACCCTCCCGATCACTCTGCAGAGGAACTGTGGCACTGACTCTAAGGTTGAGATGGAACAAACTCCCAACCTCCTGGAGCACTGCCACCCCTCTTTTCCTCCTCCCACTTTCTCCAAAGAGGGAAAAAATGAAAATATTGAGGAGGGGTAGGGGAGAGAAAAAAACAAAAACCAGATGCACAGCCCTGTTTGATCTAGATGTGATGTCACAAACCTAGAGCAGGATTCTCCCCTCCCCTCCTTCCTTTCTTTTCTTCCTCCAACGCTGCAGGGCCCTTTTGGTTAACCTGGCAACCTGGAGATCTGGATATTTGTTTCAAAAGGAAAAAACAACAACACCAAAACAGCATCATTAAGTTATCACTCTACTCTTTTGTTTTTTCTCTTGATGTCAAAGTTGAGTCAAGTTTGTAAGCAGTTTAAGTAACTGGCATGTGGTTTTAATGTGACACACCACTAGCGATTCCCTCTCATTTAGCCATGCTAAATGGAATGACAAGGCTCTTTGAAACTTGGGACAGAGTCTTACCTCTGGGTCTTGGTTCAGCTGGTTCTCGCTCTGTAACAGAGAGAGGGTGAGAGGGATAGGGAGAGAGAAGAAGAGAGAATAGACAGGTCCCGTGCTGTGAAAATGATTCCAGGGCCATTGACTGTGCACAACATCTCAGAATGTGGATGGATGATTTGTTGGTCTGCCAAGACCTTGGTTTGGAGCCCCCACAAATTAGATGATTACACTTGCTTAGTGTCAAGATGTTCTTCAGGAATGTGCAAGACAGTGTTGAGCACTAATGAAATAGTTTGGCACCAGATGGAAATGCAATACTGCTGCTAGTGAAAGTCTGCTAAAAGAACCATACAATGCCATGGACCTAATTAAAATACAGTCATATACTGGTACACAAGTTCCTGATAATGCTTTGTAATGTTTTGTTGCAACTTCTTGAAACGACAGTGCAGAACCTCCAGGGCCCCATTTTGACAATTTAAAAAAGACTGCAATACTCCAAATACTATTTAATAATTTATTCCAACCTCTAATTCTGGGAAGTTTATGCAGGCTGCCAATAATCCATGCAAGGTAAAACTGCATATACAAAATGCATGATATAATGTAACTGCTTTAATTTCACTCTGAACTTGCATTATGAGAATTTAAGCAATTCACAACATCCCAAAAATATACGAAATGTTAAAATCTAAGCCAATGAGAAGAATGGCTGCAGAAAAAAGCCTAAAAGAGTAGCTGTAAGTAGAGGCCGCAGCTGTCATAACGCCTGGAGTGGTGGGTGCGGAGTCAAACGCAGAGAGCAGAGGATACTGGGAAACCAGACTTTGTTTCGGTTTCCAATGCCAACGCCCAAAACAACAGGCGAAATAATCACCAAAATGTCCAAGCCAACACAGGGCACAAACAGACAGGAACACTACACGCACAACCTGACTAACAGAAAACAAGCCCGCACAAAAACAGGCAGGCCTAACAGGCTTGAATAGTACTGAAACAAAAACAAAATAAGAGACAGGTGCAACCAATAAGACAAAACAAACAGAAAAGGAAAAGGGGATCGGTGGCAGCTAGTAGACCGGCAACGATGACCGCCGAGTGCCACCCGAACCGGCAGGGGAGCCACCTTCGGTGGGAGTCGTGACAGCAGCATGTTTCTGAATATGAGCAAACCCAGGCGTTCTCACAGTTGTCACTGCACTGTTAAAGTAACATTTGTTCTTCACATTCATTTTAACATTGCTGAAAAGTTCTACAAGCTATAAGCTAAGAAAAATAAGAAATTCCCTACTCCAGCAGGCAAAATCAGGCACATATCGTGATGTAATTTTCTGGTTGTTAACTGGTTTTCTGGTTGAGAGGATGTCACCAAATTACCAACCCGATAAAGACGTAATTTTCTGGTTGCTTAAAAGACATTTACAAAACATAGATTTACAACCAGTATAAAACCTGACCATGACGTCATGAGATCATTACAATCTGTTTTGCCTGCTGGGACTATGCTAACTGCCTGGAAACCTTCACAGTCTGTCTACTCTAGAGTGCTAAATGATGTGTCTGGGTCCCTGTGCTGTGCTGCAGCCTGTCTGTAAGGTTTTACTAGCACCCCCCCCAATATGTCCTGCATTGCGTTACACTGTTATGATGGTGCTAGGCAACAGCTTCCCAGAAATGTTGTTGTATCCCACTGAGTTACAAGCTGTGTTAAATTCAGACACAACATGCATATTTGAGTGTGCTATCCAGCTAGCTAAACTGAAAATGTTACAATAATGAGGGGTGGCTACATTCTTATAAATTATTTCAACTTTTTTGTTGATTATAAATTGTTAAAATGCAGTTCAATGTATTAACTGTCCGTGCCTTTCCATGTATGCTGTAAAATAGGCCTAGTTGAAAGTCGGTGTTTAATTAAATTCTTCCTGGTTCATCATCTATCACAGCCAATGTTGTCACCATATATTGCATTACCGACAACCAACCCCTCATATTAATATCTAAAATACTAATGTGAAGTTTGTGGCCTAATTGGTGCCCCATGTCTCTTTACACCTTTTACAAAAGGTCTCGGAGCAAAAGGAAACATGTCTTACATATTTCACGGTTCCGATGTGGCAAGCACTAATGATTGTTGCACACTATTAATGTCTCCCTCACAACTTTAAGCAACTGACCAACATGTCAAGGCAGAGCTCAGCTGACATCTGTGCTAAGAATCTCATTCAACGCATGCCACCTAAGTGACTTAATTTGGGTGGATAAAAGCATTCTGAGGGTATTCTCATGGTGCTTTTCAGCTCGTTCTATAATGAGAGCCAGCTTTCAGATGTAATACTAACAAGCAGGTTGCTGACACAATGCAGACTATGGGACTGATTTTTTTCAACTCTACAATGGACGAGGATGCCATTTTCTTTAGCATTCAGAGGATTCTCATCCTGATGATTCTATGGGTGTGGTTCACATGGTGTTCAGTGCCTATATGGAAATTATGAAATGGAAATGTTTTTCTTATTCCTAGTCAAGCCGCAAAGAAATGCTCAGTGTGCTAGTTTATTTTCTATTCATAAGCAACAGCATACTGTCTCTGTCATAACCAAAGTATTCATGCTAGTCTTCCTGTTGGTGCCTCTCCTTGCCTTCCCCCATAAACACATTATCAAAAGGAAAAAACTGTTCACATTTAACACACTGTTACAAACAGACAATACACTGACATATTGACCAGATAAATACTCTTGAAGTCTGAAAATATAGATAAATTCCTTCATCTATCATAGTCCCGCACAACCTTCCAATTTATTATATTTAAATGGGTCTAAAGCATTGTTTGAATGTATAAGTTGAAAGGTTTCTTGTTTTCTCAGGTAAATTATTCAGTTTCTTTATTGCTCTAAATCAAAATGTTATTTTTCCTATTTCTCTTTTATGTCTGGATAACACAGATGGTGGACAATCTATTCCTGGTATTTACTGAATATCTGTCTCTTTGCAACTGAATACTGTTGTGAATAGAGTTTGGCAGTTTTAAATAGTGTTCATTGTTAAATAAAATAACCATGTTTTTTTTTCAATTATCTTGTTGATTGATGACCAACCAAGAGCATTGAGCATGACTACAACAGAAGAACCATATACCCACCGTAAAATAATCCTTGCTGCTTTGTTCTGTGCAATCTGCAGCCTCCTACATTAACTTGCTGATGCTTAGGTTGTTTGCTTAAGAATCTTTCCCTGCAAATATTTAGCTATCCTTCTGATCATTCATGCATTTTGTTTTTTACATAGATGAGTTGTTTGAGACGACCATGAGTCGCAGTTGTCCAGCTGCACCCTTAGTAGTTTGATTTCTGCCACTTACCCAATTTGTACTCCCCCCATACTTAATTGTATCCCATGCTATGTTGGCCATTTCCTGGTGGAACAGACCAACAACCTTGGTTTTCAAAACAAGTTTGTTCCGGCAAACCCACTCCCTGATATTTCCCAGATCTACTTGTAGAGATTGCTGTACTTGTTGAAGCGATTGTCTTGCTGTATAATTTGTAGTATCATCTGCAAAAATAGTAGCTTGAGTTTCAGACAAGGCATAAGGAAGGTCATTGGTATATATTAAGTAAAGAAGTGGCCCAAGGCAGCTTCCCTGCGGTATTCCACAGTTTAAAGCATGAGGGGAAGAAAACGACCCATTGACTGTTTCCTGTCAGTTAGATATGACTGTACCCAATTAAATGCTGCCTCCTTAAACCCATGATGCAATAATTTTGTCAAAATTATTTCATGATTCACTAAAACAAATGCTGCACTAATATAAAATAAATGTACACCCACAAACCTTCCATTATCCAGAGCATTAAGGCACTGGTCAGTCATGTCAACCAATGCAGTGGTAGTGGAATGTTGTTTTGCGATAAGCATGCTGATTGGCTGTAATCAGATCATTCTTTTCCATGTACTTCCATATTTGTTTACTCACAATTCTCCAATATCTTACTGAGTGAAGGGAGTAGCCTGATTGGTCGACTATTGGCAGGAATAATGGGTTATTTGCTGTCTTTTGGGATCGGACACAGTTTAGCATGCTTCCATACATTTGCAAATATACCCTTTTCCAGTGGTGCTGCAATCTTGGGAGCAGCAAAGCAATGTAACAAATATATACCATTGGGTAATAATTTAAATCGGGTAATGACACCTCCTCTACTGACATCATTTGAAGACTAGAAGAGCAAGTTTTTTTTTGCTAATTATATGATCATCAATCCATTGAACAAAAGCCTGTTTGGAAGAATGGGTGTTTACAATATCGCTCAGTAAATTACTTTTTTTTGTAAAAAAATAGCAACATGATTGTCAATATCAGCTGGTTCTGTTATTGTTCTCCCGTCAACCTCCACATTAGATGGGCATGATGAAATAGACATAACAAGTAAGCCCTTAACTGTATTCCATACCATTTTAGAATCATTTTTGCGATCAATATAAGCATTTTTATGTTGTGTTCTATAATTCTGTTAATCAATTTCTAGTTTAGATTTGGCCGCAAGGCTTTTGCCATATTTCTTTGAGAGAATGCCTCAACCAATTTTAGACTGAATGGCGCCGGAGGAGATGACTGCCGTTTTACGGGCTCTTAACCAATTGTGTTATCGTGTGTGTTTTTTCGCATAATGTTTCTGTCACCATCTCTTATGACAGAAAATAGCTTCTGGATATCAGGACAGTGATTACTCACCTCGTACTGGACAAATATTTTTTCTTTAACGAGTCGGACGAGAAGGATTTACTTCCGACACCCAACAAAGCCCACATCCCTGTCATCCGCAGAAGAAAGAGATGGAGATATCGGGGACGTAGGTCGGGGTGCCTTGTAAGGATCTGACAGCGAGTGGGATTTCCTCCTCTACCATCAGTCGTATTAGCACACGTACAACCATTGGATAGAAAAATAGATGAGCTACGATCACGAATTTCCTACCACCGGGACATTAAAAACTGTAATATCTTATGTTTCAATGAGCTGGGGCTGAATGACGACATGGATAAAATACAGCTGGATGGGATAACACTGCATCGGCAAGATTGAACAGCTGCCTCCGTTAAGACAAGGGATGGCGGTCTGTGTATATTTGTAAACAACAGCTGCTGCACAAAATCGAATATTAAGGACGTTTCAAAGTTTTGCTCACCTGAGGTAGAGTATCTCATGATAAGCTGTAAATCACACTATTTACCAAAGGGAGTTCTATATTTTTCATAGCTATTTACCACTACAAACAGATTCTGGCAGTAAGTCTGCACTCAATGCGCTGTATAAGGCAATAAGCAAACAGGAAAAGGCAGTGCTCCTAGTGGCAGAGGACTTAAAGGGAAACTTAAATCAGTTTTACCTCATTTCTACCAGCATGTTAAATATGCAACCAGAGGGAAAAAAAACTCAAGACCACCTTTACTCCACACACGTGTACAAAGCTCTCCCTCGCCTTCCATTTGGCAAATCTGACCATGATTCTTACAAGCAAAAACTAAAGCAGGAAGCACCAGTGACTACTGGCTAAGCTACAGGACTCTTTTGCTAGCACAGACTGGAATATGTTCCGGGATTCTTCCGATGGCATTGAGGAGTACACCACATCAGTCACTGGCTTCATCAATAAGTGCATCGATGACGTTGACCCACAGTGACCATACGTACATAACCAAACCAGAAGCCATGGATTACAGGCAACATCCCCACTTAGCTAAATGGTAGAGCTGTCGCTTTCAAGGAGCGGGACTCTAACCGGAAGCTTATAAGAAATTCCACTATGCCCTCCGACGAAGCCTCAAGTAGGCAAAGCATCAATACAGGACAACACTCGAGGGATGTGGCAAGGCTTGCAAACTATTACAAACTAAAAAGGGAAGCACAGCCGAGAGCTGCCCAGTGACATGAGCCTTCCATATGAGCTAAATTACTTATATGCTTGCTTCGAAGCAAGCAACATCGCTCCGCCATTGCCTTCGAACCATCACTACTTCGAAGAGAACGTGTGTCTTGAAATGCCGATGGCATTTGTAGATGGCTGTTCTTACTGCCATCTAGACCACTTGCAAGCTGGGGTGGGATTGGTATGGCACAACGACATTCCGTGCAAACCACTTCAATTTCAGCTTAGCAACAAGACCAGCCAGTTTGCAGAAGTGGCTGGCGTGCTGATCACCCTGCAAACGGCGGTGAAATACAAATTGTCAGAACTGGTGCCCCAATTCAAACTACGCGAGACTCACCTTCTTATGCCACTTGCCGTTTTGGAAACAAAAGCACATGACTACTTCAAGTGGTAAAGGGGTGAAAAACAAAGAGCTCATCCTAGCTTGTGATGACCTCATCACCAAACACGACATACAGGTGTATTGGAAGAAAGTCAAGGGACACTCCAAATCACCTGGTCGTGACAAACTTGGCAACAACCATGCCGACAGCATGGCGAAATCCGGTGCAATTCACGGTACTGCTTGGATGTTTGATGCTCGAGACGGAAAAACCACTGAGGAAGCTATGTTGTCTGCAGTAACGCGTAGCCATGTAGCACCACAGAAAACGTCTTTGCACGAACATATTGTGCTGCTAACGCATTCATTCCTGAATAGCGATCTGGTAGTAATGCAACACCAAGATGTGTCCCTCGCCACTTTGATGGCGTTCCTGTCGGATCCTGTCAACCACCTAGTGTCCGAATTTGGCAGGTTCACAAGACTTGCGTTCGCTGTACGCAACTAAACAGCACCTCACACTTGTAGGTGACCTATGTTTCAGAAACCAACACCGCTCAAAGGTGGGTGGTTCCTAAAACACAGAGGAGGATGATGATAGCCCATGCCCACGACGAGCCATGTGGAGGCCATAGGGGGGTCAACCATCCTGTCAACCACCCAGTGTCCGAACTGGCTTTGGCAGGTTCACACGACTTGCGTTTGCTGTACGCAACTAAACAGCACCTCACACTTGTAGATGACCTATGTTTCAGAAACCAACACCACTCAAAGGTGGGTGGTTCATAAAACACAGAGGGGGATGATGATAGCCCATGCCCACGACGAGCCATGTGGAGGCCATAGGGAGGTCAACCATCCTGTCAACCACCCAGTGTCCGAACTGGCTTTGGCAGGTTCACACGACTTGCGTTTGCTGTACGCAACTAAACAGCACCTCACACTTGTAGATGACCTATGTGAGCCATGAGCCATGTGGAGGCCATTGGGGGGTCAAGGTCAAGGCTACATGTGAAACATTGCGACAAGTGGCCTACTGGCCTCACATGGAACAAGACGTGGCACAATACGTGATGGGGTGTCTAGTTTGCTGCCAGTTTCAACCCTCCAAGCCACTTCACAGAGCACCCCTGCAACGCAAGGGTGTGTCTTATCCCTGGAGCTCGATCCAGATTGACTGGGTCAGCCCAGTTGCTAGGTCAGCCAGAGGCAACAAGTATCTCCTCACAGTGACTTGCGCCTGCCGGCCGGCGACCTGCCGGTGGCCAATGAGTGCCTGCCGGCGACCAATGACACAGCGGAAACCACGGCCGTTCTTTTGCTAAACCACGTTTCCAGTTGTTTTGGCCTGCCAGGAGAAAACGTGGACAGCAACAGAGGAACCCACTTTTCGGCAGCTGTAATGACCGAACTGTGGAGAGTTCTGGGAGTCAAGCTAAACTCCACATCGCATACCTCCCTAGGAGCTAGGGCAGGGTAGAAAGGAGCAACCAAACAATTGTCAGAATCTTGAGGAAGTATGTGGCAGCCAATAACAAAGATTGGGACCTCAAACTCCCATTGATACTGATGGCGATCAGAGCCACACGCAACAGGCTACAGGAATAACACGTTTCGAGATGATGACGGGCCGACAAATGATGCATCCACTGCATCTCCTGTACCAACCGGGAGATGTCGCCACAGCCACCGCCTACACGGCTCATCAATATGTGACCGACCTGCGGAACCATCTCCAGACTACCTTTGCTTATGCTCAAGGACAGTCGGAAAGAAGTGCAGAAGGTGGCAAGACCTATTACGACAAAAAGGCCTCTCACCAGGCGTTTGAGGTCGGGGATAAGGTGTGGTACTACATATACACCAAACCCGCAGGCGTCGCAACAAAGTTCCTGCCCCACTGGACGGGCCACACGAGATTGTGGTGAAGCTGTCACCTGTAGCTTACCAGATCAGAATCAGCAAAGGTCGACAAAACGCCACATTAAAGTGGGTCCACCGGAACCAAATCATGTTGTACACTCCCCCCATGGGAATAGAAGGGGTGCTAGCCAGCACCGAATAGATAAAAACCTAGCAAAGTCAGAGGTACTAAGAAAATTCTTAAGTACCCTCAGCTGATCCCTTCCATGAGATCAGTACGTTGCACCTAACATCTATTATTTGCTTCCCAGCTACCAGATATACATATGTTGACGCTATTGATATCATCCTGCGCTGTACTGTTTCAAAACAAGAAAACCAGAAAAACACTTGTCAAAACATTTTGTTTACAAAAACAAATAATTTAAATAATCTAACAATCTCGGATTATGCATTTCTGTAGGATGGAATTCCTTTGGCTGATCCTGACACTCTGCGCCCTGGTCAAAACCAACCCAGCAGACGTATTCACGAACGGACCCCCTACGGGAATTGTTCTCCGCGACGACCCAGGACTCCTCCTTACTAACTGCAGAGTACACACACAGAGGGTGTATGTCCGCCTAGATGCAGAGAATGTGTACCGCCAACACATTCCACCTGCGTCACATTTGAATTGGGCCGGGGCTGACTGGACCAGCCAGGCAATTAAACACGACCAGGTTGACACTGCCCATATGTTGGCCCAACTCTAAAAGTTCACAGTAGCCCAGTCAGAACTAGCCGAGCCCAGGCGAGAGATACGATTCGTCGGGGCGCTACTATCGATAGGGGCAGCCACAGGGTCACTATTTGCCCTAGGTACCACGCAGTCAGTCTAGCCACAGTCAAGAGGAATGTTAGGGAGATTACTGAATAGATGCCACTTATCCAGCAGCAGATGAAGGCACAGGCCCTCAGGTTGCAGCATGTGGGAAAGTCTCTCCAGGACACTATTCTGGTGGTCAACACACACGCTACTCTCCTGAACAAAACTATCCTGTCTGTAGGAAAGCTAGCAGAGGTCATGAACAATGACTATGCCCATGTCCAATTGGTTTGATTGTTTACTGGAGGATTTTCTCCGTGAAGTTAGCTCTTCTATGGACCACTTGGCCATGAATAGAATCCCCTCATATCTAGTGCCCCTCTCAATGGTGCACAACATATTGACCTCAGCTACTTCAACCACGATAAGGCCATTACAGTCACATTTGGCCTATAATCTGGGGTCGGCCATCCAAATACACGTTGCTGTTGATCGTAATGAAGTGGGATTTCTACTGACGCTGCCGGTTGTTGAACTGGAGAATATCTACACAAGTGGAGGTGGTAGGGAACCGATGGTTGGTCAACACACCGTTCGCGTCCGCCACTATGACTTACGAACGCCATGACTCCATTACCCAATTGAACCACCCCAAACAAACAGTTTTTGTTAAGGTACCAGAGGGGGGCGATTATTCACATAGACGACCTCGCTCTATACCAACTTCCCAACGACAGGATAGACACAGAGATTGAAATGCCAGACACTTTTGCTAAACGTTCCCTTGAGTTACCACAAACCATTCAACACAAAATCCAGTACGAGGGACCCATGACTGTTGATCTTAGTGTACGGGATGAGGCACTTTCAGTTGTCCCGATTGACTACAGACCAAAAGATTGGTCTGTCGCCCGCTCTTGGACGGTGCCGGACAGTATCCTGACTGTTACCATGATCCTTGGTCTTATTTCCCTTGGCGTGTGCACCTACTACGTACACAGGTGCAATGGAAGACCTAATGAGGTCTTATAATAGGATCACCCGTGGGACGGAAGCGATCCCGATTTTTGTCAAATTGGCAATAGATCCTGAAACCCCCTAAGGGGCCCAGTCCCAGCCTCCTCTCCCGAACTCGTTAGGTCAGCCCAGTAATGTGCCCAATGTAAGCTTTGACCTTCAGGGGCCAAGTTTTTCCAAGTGCCTGAACTACCCACCTGCAAGTAGGATCACCCTAGACATGACCTTAGAGACAGTGCCATGATAGAGTAATTTAGCCAAGACCTTGGACATATATAGAACACAGTCCAAATTAGATGATTAAGGTGCGGTAGACACATTTTGTATACTTTTATGTTTTTATTCCATTATTTTTCGTTTCATTTCCTTTGACACTTAGGAAGCAGTAGAGCCCAATGCCGCTAATTTGGGGAGGAAATATAATGATGTATTGTCTGAGTTTTGTGCGTTATTAACGTCTGCCAAGTTACTGCCTAGGTCCACTAGCCGGGATAACCGGACGACGGGCCGGAACACAGAGCCACTGCCGGACCTCTCAGGTCCATTCTGGTGGTGGTCCGCAGCTTGCAGAAATCCTACGAGGGTGAACCACCAAAACTGGAGGGGGGACTGCTATGATGATCCACAAACCAGGACATCCGATGGTCATTCTTATGGTGGGTTGCAACATGCAGAATCATTCCAAGTTGAACCTACCAGAGGGGGACTGTCATGACTGTCCTGATCAGGTCAGGTTACAGGAGACCACAACCCTACATATTATCTCTCAACCCCAACAGAGGAGGAGAGATCTAGGGGTCTGAAGATGTGATGGTTTTATGACCCCTCACGCCCCTGGTAAATCTCAGGCCACAGACAAATTCCTTTGTCCTGTTACTATGGAGAACCAGCCTCAGAACATTAAACATGAAATAAAGGGACTTTGGAACAGTGGTTTTTGTCAGCTACAATGGTGGTCATGACGATAGATGGAATATGAAAATGTATGTAATTTTTGTTTTGTTATTAAAGGTTAATAGATGATGTTATTACGAAAACATTGTAACGTGAAGAGTTTTCCTAGTATATGTTTGATGATGGAAAATATCCAAATCAAAGAGAATGTTTTGGGGAAGATGAAATGTGAAGTTAGTCCAGACCTTGCCCTCTTAACTTGGTATGCCCAGAGAATTTCCCCAAAGGCGGTTACGCCCACTTCTGACCCAAGGGTATAACACTTGTGAGTAAAGAATTTCCAGAGAAGACTACGCGACCCAAGCTGCAGCCAAGGTCTAAAAAGTCAACGAACCCAGAAAGCAACACAAGTTTGAAGACAAATAAATGTTTTTCTACCCAAGCTACGGATGAGTAGCTGTGTCTAAGCGGATGAATTCAAGCCAGACCCCCTTAGCATCCAATCCCAGCGAATCGTGATATCTAAAAGGTTTCATTCCTATGCTGTGAGCTCTGAGCTACAGAGCTGTCTGTCAGAAGACTCCTTCAGAAGACTCGTTCCATAGCAAGGGTGAGGGAACAGACTCCTAAGCCAAAAGGACACTGACATCGTGAGGATGACCAGAAAGGCGCGCCGGAGAAGTGCATCATCGAGCAGCCTGAACAGTCCACGCAGAGGATCCACAGCGAACTTCCCCACGTAATTACATCATTATATTCTGACCCATGAGAGCGGCAGTTTGGGGCAAGGCTAGGGTTAGAATAAGCATAGCTGACAAATTCACCCAAATGTATATTTCTCTTGTGTACTTTCTTTTTTCTCTCTGTCTTTGAAATCCCCATTTTGGGTAACATAGTGCGCCATAGTGTGTTTGCCCCTTATATTAAGTTCTAATCAATAGCCTATAATGTGTTTTGTCTAGTGTATCATCATTTTAGCTTTTTAGTAAATAAATATTCAACTAAGATTGGTGCCGTACGAATTTATTGGTGAGACCCGGGTCCGTGCAGATTCACGGACTATACGACGTTCAGAACGAGATTGTAGAGGTAACTGGTTAATTAGCGGCTGTTGTAAAATCGATATTCTGATCATCTTTGAGTTAATTTTGGAAATAGAAACTCAATAAAAACTAGTTTTTCCATGGTGCCCCAGGTTAATGAGTTAATAATTGCTTGATTCAGTTAAACACGCAATTAGAAACTTGTAATCATTCGATGAGCAACAGTCGTCACATTAACTAATACAACGTCACGACACATGGGTAGGCAGACCATTCCATAAAAATGGAGCTCTATAGGAGAAAGCCCTGCCTCCAGCTGTTTGCTTAGAAATTCTAGGGACAATTAGGAGGCCTGCATCTTGTGACCTTAGCGTACGTGTAGGTATTTACGGCAGGACCAAAATGCCTTAACAGGAAGCCAGTGTAGGGAGGCTAGCACTGGAGTAATAAGATCAAATGTTTTGTTTCTAGTCAGGATTCTAGCAGCCGTATTTAGCACTAACTGAAGTTTATTTAGTGCTTTTTCTGGGTAGCCGGAAAGCAGAGCATTGCAGTAGTCAAAGCTAGAAGTAACAAAAGCATGGATTAATTCTTCGGCATCATTTTTGGACAGAAAGTTTCTAATTTTTGCAATGTTACGTAGATGGAAAAAAGCTGTCCTTAAAACAGTCTTGATATGTTTGTCAAAAGAGAGATCAGGGTCCAGAGTAACCCGAGGTCCTTCACAGTTTTATTTGAGATGACTGTACAACCATCAAAATTAATTGTTAGATTCAACAGAATATCTCTGTTTCTTGGGACCTAGATCAAGCATCTCTGTTTTGTCTGAGTTTAAAAGTAGAACGTTTGCAGCCATCCTCTTCCTTATGTCTGAAACACAGACTTCTAGCAAGTACATTTTGGGGGCTTCACCATGTTTCATTGACATGTACAGCTGTGTGTCATCTGCATAGCAGTGAAAGTTAACATTATGTTTTCGAATGACATCCCCAAGAGGTAAAATATATAGTGCAAACTATAGTGGTCCTAAAACGGAACCTTGAGGAACACCGAAATGTACAGTTGATTTGTCAAAGGACAAACCATTCACAGCGACAAACTGATATCTTTCTGACAGATAAGATCTAAATCAGGCCAGAACTTGTCCGTGTAGACCAATTTGGGTTTCCAATCTCTCCAAAAGAATGTGGTGATCAATGGTATCAAAAGCAGCACTAAGGTCGAGGAGCACGAGGACAGATGCAGAGCCTCGGTCTGACGCCATTAAAAGGTAATTTAACACCTTCACAAGTGCAGTATCAGTGCTATGATGGGGTCTAAAACCAGACTGAAGCATTTCGTATACATTGTTTGTCTTCAGGAAGGCAGTGAGTTGCTGTGCAACAGCTTTTTCAAAAACTTTTGAGAGGAATGGAAGATTCGATATAGGCCGATAGTTTTTTAAATTTTATGGGTCAAGGTTTGGCTTTTTCAAAAATAAATTTAGGACTGTTCTTATTTTCCTCAATAAAGTTGGAAAAACAGGATGATCGAGCAGCAGTGAGGGCTCTTCGATACTGCACGGTACTGTTTTTCCAAGCTAGTCGGAAGACTTTACAGATAATCCTGATAACTGTGTCATATCGAAGAGCCCTCACTGTTGCTCGATCATCCTGTTTTTCCAACCTAATTGAGGAGAATGAAAGAGCTACTTCCTGTGCTTGGCCCACCTAGGTTGAACTATTGTTTTCACTATATATTCTACCACTTTGTAGTGATGTCATTCGGAAACACAATGTCAACTTTCACAGCTATGCGGACAACACAAAGCTGTACATTTCGATGAAACATGGTGAAGCCCCAAAATTGCCTATCCTGGATGGCTGTGTTTGTGGATGGCGGGAAATGTTTTACTTTTAAACTTGGACAAAACATTGATGCTAGTCACTGGCTTACTAGTGATCTTCCATGCCGTCCCTAGAAGGGGTGTGTCACTTGAGTGGGTTGAGTCACTGATGTAATCTTCCCGTCCGGTTATGCGCCCCCCTTGGGCTTGTGCGGTGAAGGAGATCTTCATGGGGTATACTCAGCCTTGTCTCAGGGTATTGAGTAGGTGGTCTGTTGATATCCCTCTAGTGGTGTGGGGGCTGTGCTTTGGCAAAGTAGGTGGGGTTATACCCTGCGATGGTTGCCCCCCGTCTCAGCCTCCAGGATCTATGCTGCAATAGCCTATGTGCCAGGGGGCTAGGGTCAGTCTGTGATATCTGGTGTATTTCTCCTGTCATATCAAATAAAATAAAATGTTAATGGTCACATACACATACATGAATAAGAATATGTACATATAAATATATGGATGAGTGATGGCACAGGCAGATTCAGTAGATGGTGTAGAGTACAATATATACATGAGATGAGTAATGTAGCATATGTAAACAAAAGTGGCGTTATTTAAAGTGACTAGTGATACCTTTATTAAGTCTGTGTATTAAAGTGGCCAGAGATTTGAGTCTGAATGTTGGCAGCAGCCTCTCTATGTTAGTGATGTCCGTTTAACAGTGTGATGGCAATGAGATAGAAGCTGTTTTTCAGTCTCGTGGTCACAGCTTTGACGCACCTGTACTGACCTTGCCTTCTGGATGATAGCAGGGTGAACAGGCTGGGGTGGTTGTTGTCCTTGATGATCTTTTTGGCCTTCCTTTGACATCGGGTGCTGTAGGTGTCCTGGAGGGCAAGTAGTTTGCCCCCGGTGATGCATTGTGCAGACTGCACTATCATCTGGAGAGCCTTGCGGTTGAGGGCGGTGCACTTGCCATACCAGGCGGTGATACATTCCAACAGGATGCTCTGGATTGTGTATCTGTAAAAGCCTGTGAGTGTTTTAGATGACAAGACAAATTTCATAAGCCTGCTGAGGTTGAAGAAGCGCTGTTGCGCCTTCTTCACTATGCTGTCTGTGTGGGTGGACCATTTCAGTTTGTATTTCAGTTTGTCTGTGATGTGTACACCGAGTAACTTAAAACTTTCCACCTCCTCCACTACTGTCCCGTCGATGTGGATGAGGGTGTGCTCCCTCTGGTGTTTCCTGAAGTCCACAATCATCTCTTTTGTTTTGCTGAAGTTGAGTGAGAGGTTATTTTCCCTCACCTCCTCCCTGTAGGCAGTCTCGTCATTGTTGGTAATCATGCCTACCATTGTAGTGTCGTCTGCAAACTTGATGATTGAGCTGGAAGCGTGCATGGCCATGCAGTCATGGGTGAACAGGGAGTACAGGAGAAGGCTGAGAACACACCCTTGTGGGGCCACAGTGTTGAGGATCAGCGGGGTGGAGATATTGTTTCCTACCTTCACCACCTGGGGGTGGCCCGTCAGAAAGTCCAGGACCCAGTAGCACAGGGCAGGGTCGAGACCCAGGGTCTCGAGCTAAATGACTAGTTTGGAGGGCACTATGGTGTTAAATGCTGAGCTGTAGTCAATGAACATAATTCTTACACAGGTAGTCCAGATGGGATAGGGCAGTGTGCAGTGTAATTGCGATTGAATTGTCAGTGGACCTATTGGGGTGGTAAGCAAATTGGAGTGGGTCTAAGGTATCAGGTAGGGTGGAAGTGATATGGTCTTTGACTAGTCTCTCAAAGCACTTCATGATGACAGAAGTGAGTGCAATGGGGCGATAGTCATTTAGTTCAGTTACCTTAGCTTTCTTGGGAACAGGAAGAATGGTGGCCATCTTGAAGCATGTGGGGACAACAGACTGGGATAGGGATTGGTTGAATATGTCCGTAAACAAACCAGCCAGCTAGTCTGTGCTTGCTCTGAGGACGCAGCTAGGAATGCTGTCTGGGCCGGCAGCCTTGCGAGGGTTAACACATTTAAATGTTTTACTCATGTTGGCCACGGAGAAGGAGAGCCCACAGGCTTTGGTAGCGGGCCGTGTCAGTGGCACTGTATTGTCCTCAAAGCGAGCAAAGTAGTTGTTTGAATTGTGACTCTACTGACGCTTTGCTTGTTTGATTGACTTGCGGAGGGAATAGCTGCACTGTTCATATTCGGTCGTGTTTCCGGTCACCTTGCCATGATTTGAAGCAATGGTTTGCGCTTTCAGTTTTGTGCGAATACTGCCATCAATCCACGGTTTCTGGTTAGGGAAGGTTTTAATGGTTACAGCGGGAACAACTCCTGTCTATAGGCTTGGAGCAACAAAATGGAGGCATGGTCAGATTTGCCAAAGGCAATCACGGAAGTTCGAGTAGCAATGATCCAGAAAGTTAGCAGCAGCTTTGGGGTTTTAGGCTGGGTTTCTATATAGCACTTTGTGACCTCTGCTTATGTAAAAAGGGCTTTATAAATAAATTTGATTTAAATTATTCTTGAATAAGGATGAGTGAGAAAGTTACAGAAGCACAAATATCACACCCCCCAAAAATGTAAACATTCCCAGTTATTGTAATGGTGAGAGTTTAGCATGTCTTGGGGTATGATATTTGTATCTTTATTTTTCACATTTTATTCAGGATTATCTGTAATCATAGTATCATCCACATTAATGTAGAAGTGTTAAGAAACATATTATATTCTTATTTAAAAAAAAGTGACATTATTTACCATTAATTTCTATTGGGCACAAAATAATCTTTGAACAACCAAAACAAATTTATTCAACAAATGTGTAGAATCAAAAGCTTAATGTAGTCATTGCGTGCTATGAATATGGGACAAAATGCTTGACTTTTTACTACTTTAATACATATAAGTGAATTTGTCCCAATACTTTTTCTGCCCTAAAAGGGCGGCTATGTACAAAAAGTGCTGTAATTTCTAGACTGTTCACCCGATATGGATTAAAATACCCTCAAATCAAATTTAACCTCATAGTCATTATTTGATTTCAAATTCAAACTTCTGAAGTATAGAGCCAAAAGTAGAAAAAATGCTTCACTGTCCCAGTAATTATGGAGGGCACTGCATTTAGATGAAGTGGGCCTAAATTTCAGGTTCTGTTTCACTCTTGTTTATCTCATGCTCTGCTTATCATAATGTGTTATATTGTGTGATCCTAAAGAACAAATCTCTATAAACCAGAGTAAAAAGTGAATGCACTCTTCTACACTGTGTTAGCCTATCCACATCACTCAGCTATTTAGAGGAAGTGTGCCTACATTCCAGCTGCAGTGCAAGGTATTTACCTCAGATGTAATAGTTGTTATTACTAAACATGCATCCTTTTCTTTGTGGTCTCTCTAATACCACAGTTTATCCACAACAAGCAACATTGCCATACTCACACAAGGTCATACGAATCTGACAGGGATAGTGCATTAAAGGTGGTTCTGGCACCACATCACACCAATGTATGTGATGTTACAGGCAATTATGGTCTTTTATTCGATTGATGTGTGTTGATTTTGTGCCTTCTTGCAGTGTCGACTTGAGACTTTACTTTTTGTTCACAGTCAGCTGGCCAAGCTGCAGCCTCTCGGGAATCAACAAAAATGACCCTTATATAGCTTGGACTGTTTTCTCTTCTGTGGATCTTGGGGCAAATTTACGATTTTCCCATGAGCTTCCTTAACTTTGGCCTTGCCTGAGACCTTGTTGAGCCATAGACTCTTAGAAAAAAAGGTGGTATCTACAACATGAAATGGTTCTTCAGCTGTCCCCATAGGATAATATTTTATTTGCAGGTAGAACATTTTTGGGTTCCATGTAGAACACTTTCTACAGAGGGTTGAACCAAAAAGGGTTCTATGTTGTAACAAAAAGGGTTCTACCCGGAACCAAAAAAGGATTATCCTATGGGGAAAGCCATAGAACCCCTTTGGAACCGTTTTTTCTGAGAGTGTAGAGTCTGCGATTCTATAAGCAACAAAGCCGCCTCCCCACCATTTATTTTGACATACAGCTAAGGGATGGGGCTAAGGAAATCTATCCCCTTTCAAATTCAGTGCTCTAGATGCAGGGACTGACAATCCATTACATCCAAATGATAGTTTTAACCATGTTTTGAAGCTAGACATGTTTTACAAACAATGGAGTAAAACAAGCTTATATATGGGATTCTGATGGAATAACAGTTGCACTTTGCTCATGAGGTATTTATATGTCATATTCTTTAAGAATCAGTAGCTATATATTATTAATTGGATTTTTTTTTATGTACCAATTCAAGACTGTAGCTTTAAAGTAGAGTTCATTACAAAAGTATTTCTCCGCTGATCCAAGCTGCAACCACTCATGAAATAACAACATTTACTGTTAATTTGTTTGAACTGTTCTGATATCTTCTTTGGATCTTTGGGCAAATGTAAGACATTCCCATGGTCTTCCTCACATTTGGCCTCACCTGAGGCCATTTGATCAAGCTGGAAAGGACTAAAAGTCAGTGTGCACTAAAGTAGGGGCAATCTCTGTGAGTTCAGATGTCACATATTGCATTTTAGCTTGCGCTGTTGTTCAAAGACATGAACCCTGTACAACCCTTTAGGGCTCTCCTGAACTTTGAGGCCCCAACTGGGGAAAGGAGTGATGAGGCCCACTGCAGTAGGGCCTCTACACTGAGGTGGATTCTCACGGGACACATTAACAGCTGACTCTATACACGCTGCTCAATGCCACATTTTGAAAAGATGGCCCCCCTCTGAAAAACAGATGAACTCATACAATTATTTTCCCACTCAATTTTTTTTGCACATTCTCAATGTTTCTGTCTTCCTGCCTCTCAACCTCAGTCTCTCAGTTCTGAGGAGAGAACAATCAGCTCTCAGGAAAAGGAAAGATACACAGAAAGACATGTTTTGGATTAATGGAGAGAGAGAGAGAGAGAGAGAGAGAGAGAGAGAGAGAGAGAGAGAGAGAGAGAGAGAGAGAGAGAGAGAGAGAGAGAGAGAGAGAGAGAGAGAGAGAGAGAGAGAGAGAGAGAGAGAGAGAGAGATCACATTTTGTAAGAAAGTGGTACACTAACTCTGACCAAATTATGAGGTCTATATGGTGGTAAAACATAGAGGGCTAATCAGCACAACATAGGGAAAACTTTCCTTGTTGTGTAGAGACCAGCAATGTGGAACGCTCCACATGCGTTCCACATGCACAGCAGTAAAATGGTCCATTAATTTATGTGGTTTGTATGTTATGTTCTGTGGTTTGTATGGTATGTTCCTGTAGGTTTCAACACATTAAAAAGGCTCATGTGCTGTTGTTTCCATAACCACCAACTGAAGAAATGCCTATGAGTCAGAGGTACCTGGGGGGAGGGGGTTCAATCAAGTTGGAAAATTCCAACAATATGTATAGACACTACCATTCAAAAGTTTGGGGTCACTTAGAAATGTCTTTTTTTTTTAAAGAAAAGCATGTTTTTTGGTCCATCAAAATAACATCAAATTGATCAGAAATACAGTGTAGACATTGTTAATGTTGTAAATGACTATTGTAGCTGGAAACGGCAGATTTTAAATGGAATATCTAAATAGGCGTACAGAGGTCTATTATCAGCAACCATCACTCCTGTGTTCCAATGGCATGTTGTGTGTTTTTTTAAAGGGTGGATAAGCTTAATATTGTGGAAAGATTGTTGCTTCCATCAATTATTTTCTGTCTCATTTCCAATCCCCCTTCAGTGTAGAGGCCCAAACCCTACCACCCTTCCCCCAATTGGAGTAAACTAATAATCAATAACACTTAAGCTTCTACCTACAGTATATACATCTTATACACATTTTACAGACACAATCTATTTTAAATAGTTATATTTTGTTTGTTTTTAGTCCTTCCTCGATTTCCAATCCAGTTCTATTTGTAATTGTGCTATTTCACAAAATTTCGGAACCTATATACATTTTACAGACCCAGTATGTTTTACATTGGTTATCTTGTTATTAGTACCACCCTTCAGGTCCATTCAACCCCTCCCATCTATCTCTCAACACCATCCATTTTGGATTTCTACTTGCCATATATTTTTCAACTGTGCTGTGATGCTTGACAAAAGTACTGAACCTTTCTATTCTCATAATTTCTAGAGATTGTAAATTAAAAATATTTTTTTTTGCTAAAATAATTATTATATTATTGATTGATTGACTATGGCTTTTCAAATCACCCAGTATTGCTATCTGCAGTGTTAGTTCTAGGCAAATGTTGCAATTCTTCAGCCATGGACAGTACCAAAATAAATGATCTAATGCCTCCTCACAGCAAAATCTGCAGAGCTGGGAAGATTGTATCCCCCATATATATAACATTCTATTGGCTGCAAACATTTTGTATAGTAATTTATATTGAAAAATGTGAAGTTTTGAATCCGGCGTTGTTTTGCGTATCAATTCATAAACCATGTGCCATTGAATGGGTACATCGAAAATCTCTTCCCAACTATTTTGCAATTTATATGGCACAGCTGTAAGTTTTTTGGTCCTTAAATGAAATTGGTATATGTTTTTATTCATCACACTTTTCTTTAAACCATTTATGTACTTTAATACAGGGCAGACATACAAGTTCCTTACTTTTTTTCCCCTTCTACTTGCCACTTCTGTTATTGCTGCAATTAGTTGGTTGTAATTTTGGGTAGAGCAGACATTTCCATATGTGTCACGACTCTGACCGAAGGTGGCTCCCCTTCCCGTTCGGGTGGCGCTCGGCGGTCGTCGTAGCCGGCCTACTAGCTGCCACTGATTATTTTCTCTCCCTCCTTATGTGTTTATTGATTACACCTGTTTTGAGTTGGTTGTAATTAGTTGGGCTTTATTAGTCGGTGCCGTGCTATCACAGCGCTCGGGTACGCCACCAAAACTCTGCCCCTGCCCTTTCTTCTTGAGGAAGCCTCCTCAGTGTCCGGCGGGTTGGAAGTACGTGCCGCTTGGTGTTCGGGACCAACTGATTCGGTGGGCTCACGTCCTACCCTCCTCGGGTCACCCTGGGGTGGCGAGGACAGTGGGGAGCCTTCGGGGGAGGTATTGGTGGCCTACCTTGGCTAGGGACGTTAGGGTTTATGTCTCCTCCTGTTCGGTATGCGTCCAGAGTAAGGCTCCTAGGCACCTTCCTAGAGGGAAGTTACAACCACTCCCCGTTCCACAACGTCCCTGGTCTCATCTATCCGTAGATTTCCTGACCGATCTTCCTCCGTCTCAGGGGAACACTACGGTTCTGGGGATTGTGGATTGGTTCTCTAAGTCCTGCCGTATCCTCCCGTTGCCCGGTATCCCTACAGCCCTACAGACTGCGGAGGCATTATTCACCCACGTCTTCCAGCACTACGGGTTGCCGGAGGACATCGTTTCTGATCGGGGCCCCCAGTTCACGTCCCGAGTATGGAGGGCGTTCATGGAGCATCTGGGGGTCTCGGTCAGCCTAACCTCCGGTTATCACCCCGAGAGTAATGGGCAGGTGGAGAGAGTGAACCAGGAAGTGGGTAGGTTTCTGCAGTCGTATTGTCAGGACCGGCCAGGGGAGTGGGTGAGATACATCCCCTGGGCCGAAATGGCCCAGAACTCACTACGCCACTCCTCTACTAACATGTCCCCCTTTCAGTGTGTGTTGGGGTACCAGCCGGTCCTGACACCATGGCATCCGAGCCAGACCGAGGCTCCTGCGGTGGAGGAATGGGTGCAGAGCTCCAAAGAGACCTGGAGGGCCGTCCAGGAATCCCTCCAACAAGCTAGTGGAGTTACCGCAGTGAGGCCTCTCGCTCTCGACCCGAAACCTGCCCCTCCGCTTGCTATGCCGGAAGCTGGGTCCGCAGTGTGTAGGGCCCTTCAAAGTCATGAGGAGAATAAACTAGTCGATTACAACTCCCTTCCTATTATCATATTAACCCCTCGTTTCATGTGTCTCTCCTCAGGCCGTGGTAGCTGGTCCCCTGCAGGACAGTGAGGTGCCGGAGGTCCCTCCTCCCCCTGTGGACATCTAGAGGTCCCCGGCGTACACGATACGTGCCATTCTGGACTCGAGACGCCGGGGGAGGGGCCTGCAGTACCTCGTGGACTGGGAGGGGTACGGTCCGGAGGAGAGGTGCTGGGTACCGGTGGGGGACATTTTGGATCCGTCAATGTTGAGGGATTTCCATCGCCTCCATCCGGATCGCCCTGCGCCTCGTCCTCCGGGTCGACCTCGAGGCCGGTGTCGGCGCGCTGCGGCAGCCACGCGTCAGGGGGAGGGGTACTGTCACGACTCCGACCATAGGTGGCTCTCCTTCCTGTTTGGGTGGCGCTCGGCGGTCGTCGCCACCGGCCTACTAGCTGCCACTGATTATTTTCTCCCCCTCCTTGTGTGTTTATTGATTGACTGTTTTGAGTTGGTTGTAATTAGTGGGCTTTATTAGTCAGCCAGCCGGTCCGCCCGTTTCTTTGTGCGGGATTGATTATTGTAACCCTGGTGTTTGATACAGATGAACGTGTTGGTGTATGTTCGTGGATATAGTGCTGGGCTGTTTTCGTTCCCCGTGTCTGGGGCATTTTGGTTTTGAGCACACAGTGTTTAGTGGGGTGGCCGTGGTTCACCGTGTGTGCATTAAAAGAGCACTATATTTAACTCTCTGTTTCCCTGCGCCTGACTTCACACTCATGACACCCAGTACGTTACAATATATCTGTGTTAGCTGCATGTGTGACATAACTCCACCAGTCCTATTTATGATATCATTCACAAAAATACCTTTTTATAAAATTTCTTTCAAAAATAAATTTTTTATCAATTAGTATATTTGACTTTAACCACAATATTTGTTGTATTATTTGTTCTGTCTTTTCAGGTGGATTAACCTGAAATTGCAACCAAATTTCTAAGGCTTGTTTAAAATATATTTTGGAGATTATTTATATTCAAACAACCTGAAGTGAGCAGTTGTAATCTGAATAAAGGGAAAAGGCCATTATTGAACAAAGGACTTTAGTGAGAAGTCTAATGCTTTAACATTTAATCATTTCTGCCCTCCGAATTCATATCCGTTATATAAATAGGCCCTTTTAATTTTGTCTGGCTTGCCATTCCAAATTAAATTTAACATTTTTTGTGCATGTAATTTAAAAAGCAGGTCACTAGGTGTAGGCAAAACCATAAGCAAATAGGTAAACTGTGAAATGACTAATGAGTCATTTAATCAGGATCATTTTTCCACAAATAGACAGGTATTTTCCTTTCCATGGTAGCAAGATCTTATCTATTTTTGCTAACTTTCTATAAAAAATCTATTGAAGTGATTTTCTTTCTTTTGGGGTTTGTATACCGAGTATGTCCACATCTCTGTCAGACCATTTAATTGATAAACTACACGGTAATGTTAAATCTGCATTTTTTTGTGATCCAATGCGTAATATTGATCATAATTTGATTTTAATCCAGAGAGGATAGCAAAAGTATCTAGATCCTCTATGAGGCCGTGGAGAGATTTTAATTGTGGTTTTAAAAGAAAACATGAATCTTCAGCGTGCAATGACACCTTAGTTTTTAAGCCATGGATTTCTAATCCCTTAATATTACTGTTTGATCTAATTTTAACAGCTAACATTTTGATGGCAATAATAAATAGATATGCCAATAGTGGACAACCTTGTTTTACTCTAGATAGTTTTAAACTTTCTGAGATGTAGCCATTATTTATTATTTTACACCTGGAGTTACTATAAATAACTGTAACCCATTTTATAAGATATTCCCCAAATTTGACTCCAGTCGTACTTTATCAAAAGCCTTTTCAAAATCAGCTATGAAAACAAGGCCTGGTGTCCCCGATATTTCATAGTATTCTATTGTTTCCAGTACTTGTCTTATATTATCTCCAATGTATCGTCCATGTAAAAAACCTGTCTGACTAGGATGAATAATATCTGAAAATACTTTTTAAATTCTATGCGCCAAGCATTTTGCTCAGATTTTTTCATCATATCACTGAAGTGCAAGAGGTCTCCAATGTTTTTAATGGACTGAATCTTTATATATACCACTTGGGTCCTGTTTCAGTAATAATGATATCAGACCTTCTTGTTGCGTGTCTGATAATCTATTGATAATCCAAGTTTATCATGTTAAAAGGCTAATTGATCATTAGAAAACCCTTTTGCAATTTTGTTACCACAGCTGAAAACTGTTGTTTTCAATACAATTGGCCTTCTTTAGACTAGTTGAGTATCTGGAGCATCAGCTTTTGTGGGTTCGATTACAGGCTCAAAATGGTTAGAAACAAAAAACGTTCTTCTGAAACGGGTCAGTCTATTCTTGTTTTGAGAAATGAAGGATATTCAATGCGAAAAATTGTCAAGAAACTGAAGATCTCGTACAACACTGTGTACTACTCCCTTCACAGAACAGCGCAAACTGTCTCTAACCAGAATAGAAAGAGGAGTGGGAGGCCCTGGTGCACAACTGAGCAAGAGGACAAGTACATTAGAGTGTCTAGTTTAATAATCAGACGCTTCACGTGTCCTCAACAGGCAGCTTCATTAAATACTACCCGCAAAACACCAGTCTCAACGTCAATAGTGAAGAGGCGACTCAAGGATTATGGCCTTATAAGCAGAGTTCCTTTGTCCAGTGTCTGTTTTCTTGTGCCCATCTTAATCTTTTCTTTTTATTGGCCAGTCTGAGATATGGCTTTTTCTTTGCAATTCTGCTAAGAAGGCCAGCATCTTGGAGTCGCCTCTTCACTGTTGAGACTGGAGTTCTTAATGTTTTGTATACTCAGTGTATGTCACATAAGGAGGGGCTGCACATCATGTTACCACATCCATTGGGTTTAAGCAGAGGGCACTATTTTGAAGCCCGGTGGGAATTTAACAAACACTCCCTCACCACTGTTCATTTCCCAAATCCACTAATCTTAAATGGCCAAGATACATCTGGACAAGCTTGTGACACCCGGGCTTCAGCATGAATATGTCGCACTGTGGTATGATTCAGTTCCCTTTGAGCCTTTGCCTCTATAAACCAGTAGATTAAGAGTTTCATTTGTTGGGACTAGGAGTGTGCCAAAACAGAAGCTCACCTCACATCTTGATGGGTGGATAAGGGTAGTGCGAGCTGGGATGGGAATAGCTCACAAGGATGTATAGTTACAAATAAACTCAGCAAAAAAAGAAACTTCCTCTCACTGTCAACTGCGTTGATTTTCAGCAAACTTAACATGTGTAAATATTTCCATGAACATAACAAGATTCAACAACTGAGACATAAACTGAACAAGTTCCACAGATATGTGACTAACAGAAATTGAATAATGTGTCCCTGAAAAAAGGGGGGATCAAAATCCAAAGTAACAGTCATTATCTGGTGTGGCCACCAGCTACATAAAGTACTGCAGTGCATCTCCTTCTCATGGACTGCACCAGATTTGCCAGTTCTTGTTGTGAGATGTTACCCCACTCGTCCACCAAGTCACCCTCCGATCCAACAGGTGCTCAATGGGATTTGAGACCCGGGCTCTTCGGTGGCCATGGCAGAACACTGACATTCCTGTCTTGCAGGAACTCATGCACAGAATGAGCAGTATGGCTGGTGGCATTGTCATGCTGGAGGGTCATGTCAGGATGAGCCTGCAGGAAGGGTACCACATGAGGTAGGAGGATGTCTTCCCTATAATGCACAGTGTTGAGATTGCCTGCAATGACACAAGTTCAGTCCGATGGTGCTGACACACCGCCCCAGACCACGACGTACTCTCCACCTCCAAATTGATCCCGCTCCAGAGTGCAGGCCTCTGTGTAATGCTCATTGCTTCGACGATAAACACAAATCTGACCATCACCCCCGTTGAGACAAAACCGGAACTCTTCAGTGACGAGCACTTTTTGCAGTCCTGTCTGGTCCAGCGACAGTGGGTTTGTGCCCATAGGCGACGTTGTTGCCGGTGATGTCTGGTGAGGACCTGCCTTACAACAGGCCTACAAGCCCTCAGTTCAGCCTCTCCCAGCCTATTGCGAACAGTCTGATCACTGATGGAGGGATTGTGCATTCCTGGTGTAACTCGGGCCGTTGTTGTTGCCATCCTGTACCTGTCCCGAGGTGTGATGTTCAGATGTACCGATTCTGTGCTGGTGTTGTTACACGTGGTCCCTGCGAGGATTGTCAGTTGTCTATCCTGTCCCCCTGTAGCACTGTCTTAGGCGTCTCACAGTACGGACATTGCAATTTATTTCCCCGGCCACATCTGCAGTCCTCATGCCTCCTTGCAGCATGTCTAAGGCACGTTCACGCAGATGAGCAGGGACCCTGGGCATCTTTCTTTTTGTGACTTTTTGTGAGTCAGTAGAAAGGCCTCTTTAGTGTCCTAAGTGTTCATAACTGTGACCTTAATTGCCTACCGTCTGTAAGCTGTTAGTGTCTTAACAACCGTTCCACAGGTGCATGTTCATTAATTGTTGACAGTTAATTGAACAAGCATGGTTTTAAACAGTGTTTATATCCTTTACACTGAATATCTGTGAAGTTATTTAGATAGGGTCCTGAAAAAGGGAAATGTATTTTTTAAGTTTAGTTTAGTAACACTTCCGTGGGAATTTGTGTATAAACTGTGCACAGTAAGTGTATCTTCTGTATTTGTAAAATAGTAATATGAAAGTTTAGTTTCTGAAGTTTCCAAAACTGTATTGCACGCAATTATTTTTAACGGTCGAGATTGTTGTACCAAGGGTTCGAATGAGAACGCAGTGGCTGAACGTGTTCTCCAACAAGGTTGTTTGGCTCGACTAGGTAATCCTTACAGGCCCGATTCGGTCCTTTTCCCAGGAAAATCCTTCAGAGGGTCGGCTCAGCAGCTCCCAAGGCTTGGTGGAAAGGGTCCAGGCCAGAGGCGGGTTGCCTGGGCCAGGGTGTGACTTCAATGTTGGTTTTTGATCATCTTGGTGCTTCTGTGCAGCAGCGGTCATCTTGGCACAGATACCGTGTTGGGTCAAAGGAGAGTGGGGTGAATACAGATAGTTCCGCGGGGTAAGAAGCAGACCTCGGCCCCTAGATGGAGTCCTGGGGAGGGGGCGTGTTCTCTGGGCCTTCCTTCCCAAGAATTTACCGTGGCAAAAGTGCTCCCAAGTGGCTTGGTCAGGGGACAAGTTACTGCTTGCCAGTCCCTGAACCCAGTGTGGGATTGGCTATCATAATGGCGATAACACATAAGCACATTGTTTCTACCCAATGTTCATCAGTGCTCAGATGTATCGGGATTGCAGTATCATCCAGATGTGGACATAACTAACACAGTTCCTACCCCACATTCAGAAACACTGTTGTCAAGAGTGGTGGAGATGAAAACAAGGATGACACCAAAAAATTTTTTATCCCAGTCCTCAGGGTGACTCTCTGCCCCTTCAGGAGATATGGGAGACTGGTTTAATTTATTGGTTTTATATCACAACAGAATCCCAACAAATTATATATACATTTACCCCCCCCCCCCCAAAAAAAACTAAATAGGCCAACAATCAACATTTTATAAGACACTGTAATTGTTTCTATGGTACAAGTTATTGTTGACCCTAAAAATATATATATTAACTAAAATGTATAATATTTTTTTGGTTGTTGGCTTTGACAGTGGACATGTCTTTGAAATGTTGTTTTCATTTTTGTACTGATACTTATGTAAATAAGGTACAGTGCCTTTCAAAAGTATTCACCACCCAAAGTGTTTTTTCTATTTAGTCCAAATAGTCAAAATTTGTTGAAGTGAAATTTAAATAGTCCAAATTGGTGAAGTGAAATGAAAAAAATGACTTGTTTAAAAAAAAACGGAAAAGTGGTGTGTGTGCATATGTATTCACCCCCTTTGCTATGAAGACTCTAAATAAACTCATGGACCAGGTAAAGAGGGCATTAATCAGAGAGACAACAAAGAAACCAAAGATAACAATGAAGGAGCTGCACAGCGGAGAATGGGGTATCTGTCCATAGGACCACATTAAGTCGTGCACTCCACAGAGCTGGGTTATACAGAAGTGTGGCCAAAAAAAAAAGCCAAGGAAATAAATAAGCAAACACGTTTGGTGTTTACCAAAGGGCATGTGGGAGCCTCCCCAAACACATGGAATAAGGTACTCTGGTCAGATGAGACTAAAATTGAGCTTTTTGGCCATCAAGGAAAAAAACATGTCTGGCGCAAACCCAACACCTCTCATCATCCTGAGAACACCATCCCCACAGTGAAGCATGGTGGTGGCAGCATCATGCTGTGGGGATGTTTGTCATCGGCAGGGACTGGGAAACTGGTCAGGATTGAAGGAACTTGCTCAATCCTATTGAGCACGTCTGGGACCTGTTGGATCAGAGGGTGAGGGCTAGGGCCATTCCCCCCAGAAATGTCCGGGAACTTGCAGGTGCCATGGTGGAAGAGTGGGGTAGCATCTCACAGCAAGAACTGGCAAATCTGGTGCAGTCCATGAGGAGGAGATGCACTGCAGTACTTAATGCAGCTGGTGGCCACACCAGATACTGACTGTTAATTTGGATTTTGACCCCACGACTTTGTTCAGGGACACATTATTCCATTTCTGTTAGTCACATGTCTGTGGAATTTGTTCAGTTTATGTCTCAGTTGTTGAATCTTGTTATGGTCATACAAATATTTACACATGTTAAGTTTGCTGAAAATGAACAGTTGACAATGAGAGGACGATTCCTTTTTACTGAGTTTACAAACGTCAGCTCAAAGCTGTGTTCAACAAAAGACCTCTGTGCAAATCTGTGGTAAAACAACTAACATTTACTGTAATTTTTATGACAATTAAAGGGTGACTATAATTAAAGAAATGGGCTTATTGTTCATCAATGCGCATGAAGAAATGCTAGTGGCAATGAGTTAAGGCAAACGAAAGTTGTCTTGGGGGTGTGGTTTGATGTGGGTGTTTCTTGGGTGTGTCTTTACCATTCAGTCATACAAACAAGGGCAGTAGGGAGGTGAGCTAAGCTAGGTTTGCTATTGAGGAGTACACCACATCAGTCACTGGCTTCATCAATAAGTGCCTCAAAGACGTCGTCCCGACAGTACATACCCCAACCAGATGCCATGGATTACAGGCAACATCTGCACTAAGCTAAAGGGTAGAGCTGCCACTTTCAAGGAGCGTTACTCTAAGCCGGAAGATTATAAGAAATTCTGCTATGCCCTCCGATGAACCATGAAACAGGCAAAGCTTCAATACAGGACAAAGATGGAATCGTACTACACCGGCTCTGACACTCGTTGGATGTGACAGGGCTTGCAAACTATTACAGACTACAAAGGGAAGCACAGCCGCGAGCTGCCCAGTGACACGAACCTACCAGGCGAGCTAAATTACTTCTATGCTCTCATCAAGGCAAAAAACACTGAAACATGGATGAGAGCATCAACTGTTCTGGACGACTGTGTGATCATGTTCTCCATAGCTGATGTGAGTAAGAACTTTAAACAGGTACCAGGACGTGTACTCCGAGCATGTGCTGACCAACTGACAAGTGTTTTCACTGACATTTTCAACCTGTCCCTGATTGAGTCTGTAATACCAACATGTTTCAAACAGACCACCATAGTCCCTGTGCCCAAGAACACTAAGGTAACCTGCCTAAATGACTACCGACCCATAGCACTCACGTCTGTAGTCAAGAAGTGCTTTGAAAGGCTGGTCATGGCTCACAACACCATTATCCCAGAAACCCTAGACCCACTCCAATTTGCATTCCGCCCCAACGTATCCACAGTTGATGGAATCTCTATTGCACTCAACACTGCCCTTTCCCACATGGACAAAAGGAACACCTATGCGAGAATGGTATTCATTGACTACAGCTCAGTGTTCAGCACCATAGTGCCCTCAAAGCTCTTCACTAAGCTAAGGACCCTGGGACTAAATACCTCACTCTGCAACTGGATCTTGGACTTCCTGATGGGCCGCTCCCATGTGGTAAGGGTAGGTAACCACACATCCGTAATGCTGATCCTCAACACGGAGGCCCCTCAGGGGTGCATGCTCAGTCCCCTCCTGTACTCCCTGTTCACTCATGACTGCATGGCCAAGCACGATTCCAAAACCATCATCAAGTTTGACGATGACACAACAGTGGTAGGCTTGATCACCAACAACGATGAGACAGCCTATAGGGAGGAAGTCTAAGACCTGGCCGTGTGGTGCCAGAACAACAACCTCTCCCTCAACGTGATCAAGACAAAGGAGATGATTGTGGACTACAGGAAAATGAGGACCGAGCACACCCCGTTCTCATCGACGGGGCTACATTGGAGCATGGTGGGAACTTCAAGTTCCTTGGTGTCCACTTCACCAACAAACGATCATGGTCCAAACACACTTAGACAGTGGTGAAGAGGGCACGACAAAGCCTATTCCCTCTCGGGAGACTGAATAGATTTGGCAAGGGTCCTCAGATCCTGAAAAGGTTCTACATCTGCACCATCGAGAGCATGGTTGCATCACTCTCTAGTATGGCAACTGCTCGGGTTCTGACTGCAAGGCACTACAGTGGGTAGTGCGTATGGCCCAGTACATCACTGGGGCCAAGCTTCCCGCCATCCAGGACCTCTATACCAGGCGGTGTCAGAGGAAGGCCCGAAAATTGTCAGACTCTAGCCACCCTAGTCATAGACCGCATGGCAAGCGGTACCGGAGCACCAAGTCTAGGTCCAAAAGGCTTCTTAACAGTTTCTACTCCCAAGCCGTAAGACTCCTGAACAGCTAATCAAAGGGCTACCCAGACCCCTATTTTACGCTGCTGCTACTGTCTGTTTATTATATAAGCATAGTCACTTAAACTCTACCTACATATACATATTACCTCAATTAACTCGACTAGCTGTACTGGTACCCCCTGTATATAGCCTCGCTATTGCTATTGTTATTTTACTGCTGCTGTTTAATAATTTTTTACTTTTATTGAATTTTTTACTTATCTATTTTTTACTTAACACTTTTTTCTTCCTAACTTCTTAAAGCAATGTTTGTTAAGGACTTCTATGTAAGCATTTCACTGTAAGGTCTGCACCTGTTGTATTCGGTGCAGGTGACAAATAAAATGTATTTGATTCGACCTTGTGTTCAGCCAAGCTGACAGCAGCTAGCTAGCATAGCTTGGTGATAGCTGCAGCTGGCTATCCTATTTAGATGATATTGCTCTGCCAAATCAGTTATCGCACGATAGCAAGAGCCAATGTCTGCAATGTGTTTCATTTGACACTTGTTCGACAACACTTTGCTACGAAAGAAGCTTACAACATTTCATCACGTCATGTAAATACATGTTACTGCGTAAACGGTATCAACTGTGAGTTGAATGCCCGGTCTTGAGTCAGCTCAGCTGTCCTGCAACACAATATTCAATATCTGGCTAATTTTGTCTCATCTCTACTTATGTCCAGTGATAGATCTTTCCCGGGGTACAAATCCCAGAACTACAAATATCCCTACAACAGGAGTATGCTACATGTGGACATTGCGTAAACATCGCCCAGCTTAAGTGTCGATACATTTATCAACAAAAAAATGGATGTGTGTCCACGTTCCAAAAACAAAACATTTTATGCTGTAAATATCATAATGATGTGCTAATAAAGAAGGTATGTCTACACTTACTTAGCAAATGAAAATAAGTTGTGTGTAGAGAACAACTTCAGCTGTCCAAGCAGAACTATAGTGGAATGGAATTCTGTTTGTCTATTTGGTCAAATCTAAGGATTACCAAACACTAACATGCACAGCTCTCCGGGTGAAATTCTGTCTTCAAGTCTCCATGGTGATGAAGTCCCTTCCATCGATGTAATGTATTACAGGTTATGGACAGGTGCAGTCAGGTGGCAGGAGGGGTGTAGTTCCTGACACTCCATCCTGGATATGACAGAGTTTGCCTCATGGGTCCAGCAGGCAGAGATCGATAACTACAGGCAGCTGTGAAGTACAGGAGGATGGCACTCTTCTCATACTGAGTAGCCTACAAAGAAATATGAGAAGAACGCAATTGCTGAACTTTTGTAGATATTCTAAACAAAGTGTTTTAATAATTTTGAACTGTAACAGTTCCATGTAGAATAAATAATCATTCACATAATAATGTAGAAGCACTGTTCTGCTAATATAACAATTTGCAAATATTACTCTTTCATCATTTACTGTCATTCACAGCCGATACAGATACTGTACCTATCAACATTTTGCTTGGTGGTGCTGGGACTACTGTCAGTCGTGAGACCTTCTTGTATGGTGTCCAGTATCTGGCCACCATTGATAGTACCATTCGATTTAATAATTAAAAAGTTATAGATGTGTCTTGCATAATTATAATGCTGATTTCAATGTCTCTCCCTATTCAGACATCAGTATCAACCTCTTTCCATCAGAGGACTCCATGAGCAAAGCTTCTCTCCTGTCCTCCATCTGTTGAAAAAATAGGTATAGTTGATGAATGACACATAAAATGGGTATTGTTATCTTGTCCATGTATATTCAGTTTGTCTGTCTGGAAATTATGTTTATTGTGTCAGCACTATTTCACTGAGTCAAATTTCTGTACATGTAAAATTATTTTGGAGAATAAAGGTGATTCAGATATTACTCAACACTTGTGATGTCCTGTCTTATTAGTAATCACGTTTTGTCCCTTCTGAGGTGCTTGCCAGCGCAAGTAGATCAGCTATAGGCCACTCTCGTCACAGATACTGGTCATGAAGGTGCCTGACCTACAGATCCGACCCAGCTTCTATCACAGAGAAAGAGAGGGAGGGACGAGAGAGAGAAACTGTCACCATACAGTCATGGAAGCCAACAGTAAATACACGGTTGAACATAGCCAATCAGATATTATGATTCACAGCTAATTCACAAGGGACATGTGCCAGCATGGCACTGACTGGTTGGCATTAGTCAGCCTGGCCCAGGAGTAGTCCATTGTAGCACCATGGATGGTAGGCCCCTTCTTACAACATACAATACACAAACAGAACTGATTAGATTGTCAATGGGGGTTATGTCCTCCATTAATCTAAAACATGACTGGTGTCTGGCCAATGCCTCCTTATCTGGTGATCTGTCATCATTATTGTTGCCCTAGAAAATACACTATAATGTTGTTGCTTGTTGGCATCTTTTGGGGGTTAGCTAAATACCTATTTAGTTTCCTTGATTATTTAGCAGGGATCTTACAGCAGTTAAAACTTCTTCAGGATTGGTGGGTCCCCTGCGGGATGGTTGAGCTAACATAGGCTAATGCGATTAGCATGAGGTTGTAAGTAACAAGGACATTTGCCAGGACATAGACATATCTGATATTGGCAGAAAGCTTGAATTCGTGTTAATCTAACTGCACTGTCCAATTTACAGTAGCTATTACAGTGAAATAATACCATGCTATTGTTTGAGGAGAATGCACAGTTTTGAATATGAAAAGTTATTAATAAACAAATTAGGCACATTTGGGCAGTCAACATTTTGAACAGAAATGCAATGATTCATTGGATCAGAAAACGACTTTGCACATACACTGCTGCCATCTAGTGGCCAATATCTACATTGCACCTGGGCTGGAATAATACATGATGGCCTTTCTCTTGCATTTCAAAGATGATGGTACAAGAAAATACAAAAAACTGTTTTTTTTTCTTTGCATTATCTTTTACCAGATCTAATGTGTTATATTCTCCTACATTCCTTTCACATTTCTACGAACTTCCGTGTTTCTTTTCAAATGGTACCAAAGAAAATGCATATCCTTGCTGCAGGGCCTAAGCTACAGGCAGTTAGATTTGGGGATGTCATTTTAGAGGAAAATTTTTAAAAAATGGGCCGAACCTTTTAACTTAACTCATCACACTTACTGTAAGGGATCTTGTGTTGACATTGCCAGCATACAGTTGTGAGAAGTATGTATGGAAGTGATGCAATATGTTACAAAGTAATGTGCAGTAATGTGGTATGCAGTTTAGTGAGCCCTTGACTGTTATACTCTCCAGTGTTGAATCTGTCCTCCTCAATGAGACTACTTCCTGACTGGGGAGTCTGCTGTCTCCATTATACACTGGAAATGGTCTCTTTGGGCACGTTCCCCTTATAACAACATCCGGAATATGGGGTGTGTGTGTGCTTTGGTTTTCCTATCCTTGTGGGGACCAGACGTGGGGACGTTTATCCGGTTCCCACAAGGAAAAAGGCTATTTTAGGTTTAGGGGTTAGGTTTAGGGTTAGAATTAGGGTTAGGGGATAAGGTCAGGTTAAGGGTTAGGGAAAATATGATGTTTAACGGGAATCAACTGTTCGGTCCCCACTGGGATAGTAAAACAAACATGTGCGTCTGTCTGTGTGTATTTGTGTTTGTGTGTGTGTTGACTGACACTGATAGCCCACAGTCCAGGGAGGAGTTCTCACAGGGACAAAGTGTGTTGAAACATAGACAAAATCATAACTGATTCAAGCACGGACCCCTGAAAGCGTGGAAATGGCAAACACAGCTGACAGGTTTTACACTGTGTGTATAAGTGTGTGTACATGTGTGAGGGGATGCTAAGTTACAGGCCACAGGGGATGGCAAAACTATACAGGCGATTTCCATCGCAGGGCCAACCCAAACCCCCAGTACAACCTTGAAAAGCCATTGGTGGAGCACTCAGCTCATCATACGGTAGATCTGTTTAACTTAACTGTAATTATATGTGGGTTTGTTATCATTTCGTTAAAGATCAGAGATTGTTGGGAAGCGAACTGCACAAGTTCTAAACCAGAGAGTCATCAAGGCAAACAAATATGCAACTAGACATGTTCCCAACTTATCTATGATATTGTATTTTCTGAGAGAGGGGAGGAATTACGTGGTCTTTAAATTGAAGAGGCGGAATTATGTTTGTAGACATTTTTACAAATTAAAAATGAAAAGCTGAAATGTCAATAAGTATTCAACCCCTTTGTTTTGGCAAGCCTAAATAAGTTCAGGAGTGAAAATCTGTTCAACAAGTCACATAATAAGTTGCATGGACTCACTCTGTGTGCAATGATAAAGCTTGTCTGTCGTTTCGTTGGATATTAGATTATTAAATTATTGCATCTGAGCTCCTAGAGTGCCATTCTCCTTTTCTTTTTTTCTATATGATTTTTGAATGACTACTTCATCTGTGTAACCCACACATACAATTATCTGTAAGGTCCCTCAGTCGAGCAGTGAATTTCAAACACAGATTCAAGCACAAAGGCCAGGAATGAGTTCCAATGCCTCGCAAAGAAGGGTATTGGTAGATAGTTAAACACAAAAAAAGCACACATTGAATATCCCTTTGAGAGTGGTGAAGTTATTAACTACACTTTGGATGGTGTATCAATACACCCAGTCACTACAAAGATAAAGGTGTCCTTCCTAACTCAGTTGCCGTAGAGGAAACTGTTCAGGGATTTCACCATGGTGACTTTAAAACAGTTACAGAGTTTAATGGCTGTGATAGGAAAACCTGAGGATGGATCATCAACACTATAGCTACTCCACAATACAAACCTAATTGGAAGATTAAAGAAAGAAGCCTGAACAGAATAAAAATAGTTAAAAACATGCATCATGTCTGCAACAAGGCACTAACTGCAAAAAATTTGGCAAATCAATTCACTTAATTTCCTGAATACATAGTGTTATGTTTGGTGCAAATCCATACATAGCTGAATCTCAAAGCTGAACACCGCCGCTCAATCAGGTGTAAGAACACTGACTATCCAGTAGCAGCTGACTTTGTGGAAGCTAACCAGCTAATCTCCTCCCTCAAATACACAGGCATTGAGCATGTTACTCTACCATGGAGAGGAGGTAGCATTGGTATTCTACTACTAAAGTGTGCATCCTACTGGATTTCCTATCTAAAAACAGGAAATCCTATTTCTCTTGGAAACAATTAAATATATATGTGAAATTAAATGAAACAATAATGCATGTTGATGGTAATATTGTGTACAATATCTAATCATGTTTCCATATGATAGCAATTACCTAATGCATTCTATATGCTGTAAACAATTGTTTTTTAAGAGTTTCACTCAATTAATTCTGATCAATCTAATAATTATGACACACCCTCACTATTGTAATTGGTTACACTAATTGCACTGTTTGTCTCCAAAACCTGGTTCAACCATTCATGACATTACCCTGAAGAAGGCACAGTGATGCCGAAACATTGGTGTTTTACCCAATACGTTACTGGGAGCTTATAGTGTGTGTGTATACAGTGTGTGACTCTTTATTTTTTAAAGCAAATCCCATACAACACATTACTGAGTACCACTCTCCATATTTTCAAGCATAGTGGTGGGTACATCTTGTTATGGGTATGCTTGTATTTGTTAAGGACTGGGGAGTTTTTCAGGACAAAAAAGAAACAGAATGGAGCTATGCACAGGTAAAATATCAGAGGAAAACCCGGTGAGGTGTATATCTGTCTGTAATAAAGCCCTTGTGTGGGGAAAAACTCATTCTGATTGGCTGGGACTGGCTACCCAGTGGCTCCCCACCCATGGCTGCAACCCTGCCCAGTCGGCTAAAATCCATAGATTAGGGCCTAATTTATTTATTTCAATTAACTGATTTCCTTATATGAAATGTATTTATATTTTTGTTCAGTAAAAATCTGCTTGAAAATCTATGGCAATACTTGAAAATGGTTGTCTAGCAATGATCAACAATCAATTTGACAGAGTATGAAGAATTTTGAAAAGAATAATGGGCAAATAATGTGGAATCCAGGTGTGCAAAGCGCTTAGAGACTTGCCCAGAAAGACTCTGTAACTCTGTTGCCAAAGGTGATTCTAACATGTATTGAATCAGGGGTGTGAATACTTGTTTAAATTAGATATTTCTGTGCTTAATTTTCAATAAATGTGCAACAATTTCAAAAATGTTTTCAATTTTTCATTATGGGGTATTGCGTGTAGATGGGTAAAATACTTGTTTTTATTTGATCCATTTTGAAATCAGCCTGTAACACAACAAAATGTGGAATAATTCAAGGGGCATGAATACTTTCTGAAGGCACTGTAAATGTTCCATTATCCAGTAATGTTAATGATTCACTTACTATATTTAGTTAAAATCCTTTTGGAATTCCAACGGTCGTAAATTTGACAGAAGGAAAACCAAAGCTAGCCCATCATATGCATCTTTAAGCAAATAACAATGATGTCTCACAATGACTGTCAATCTCCAAAACTTCTCTTAGTAGGAGTAAATGCTACAGAGCTTGGTGTAGGTGAAACTGACCAGTTTGCTATTTTAATGGCATCCTGTCGTCTCTAGGGTGCCCAAGTAAGGGAGGAATTTTTAAAAGAAAAAGACTAAATGGGAAGCAGACATCCCTGACAGCCATCCAAATGAAAAAAAGAGAGAAGGCGGAATAAAAAAGAAAGCTCTTGGACCCAAGAGGACGAATAAGCTTGAAATGTGCTGCGCACATGGGAAGCACAGGCACAGCTGCAAGCCATCTCTCAGTGAACCCATTTCCTTTGATTCCCCTCATTCTTAAAGGGATTAAACATTGATATTTTGGAAAGACACCAGGCCCTCCAGATGATCCGCGGCGGTGGACAGATGAGTGACTCATCTGGGTCTCACACCTGGAAGTCAGAGTTAGTCTATAGAAACAGTCCTTTCGCTTTCAAATCCTGGGTTTGCTTTTGAACACAAAATGACTGCATTCAGTTAGTGGGTTTGATTGAGGTGTGTGCATGGGTACGCTGGCAATGTCAACACAAGAGCCCTTACAGTAAGTGTGATGAGTTAAAAGGATCAGACCCTTTTTTAACATCTTCACCTACAATTACATACCCAAATCTAACTGCCTGTAGCTCAAGACCTGAAGCAAGGATATGCATATTCTTGATACGATTTGAAAGGAAACACTTTGAAGTTTGTGGAAATGTGAAATGAATGTAGGAGAATATAACACATTAATGGCTGTGACAGGAAAATCACTTTGAAATGCAAGAGAAAGGCCAATATATGACTTAGGAATCTAGGCACAATATCGATTTTGGACACTGGATGGAAGCAGTGTATGTGCAAAGTTTTAGACTGATCCAATGAACCATTGTAGTTCTGTTCAAAATGTTGTATCAAGACTGCCCAAATGTGCCTAATTGGTTTATTAATACATTTTCAAGTTCAAAACTGTGTACTCTCCTCAAACAATAACATGGTATTCTTTCACTGTAATAGCTACTGTAAATTGGACAGTGCAGTTAGATTAACAAGAACTTAAACTTTCTGCCAATATCAGATATGTCTATGTCCTGGGAAATGCTTTTCTTACTTACAACCTTATGCTAATCACATTAGCCTACGTTAGCTCAACCATCCTGCGGGGGAGGACACCGATCCTGTAGAGGTTTAAAGAGGGGCTGCCATGAAGGCAACTCGTAATTACACTATGGGTGCAGGTGAGATTTTCATAACGCATAAGCAATACATAACATCTGACATGATCATTGAACAGACTTCATTAAGCTTTTAAATTGATGGCTTTGATGATCTGCTTCCAATGTGCCTACCAGACTGGTTGAACAAATTAGTTCGTTTGAAAGAGCGATTAACTTTTTTGTTTACATAATAACAAGTGACAAGACCGTGATCAACTTGCCGTTGATGACTCATTTGGATCCCACAGCCAGTTCTATCTGTTGTTTATTTACTGAGTCCAGCACATAAACTCTCCAATACTGGAGTACCAAGTGTGAATCACCAGTATATGGGGGTTCATAGAGAGGAAACGTAAACCTGTTGGTCTCAAAAGGAATGCATTTCACTCCCCCACTGTGGCGCCATCTTTTCCCCCACTAATGTCACTAATCCTTGGTTCTGGATGACTGTCAGTAGCACCTGTATTTTTTTGAAGTTTTTTGCCATGTATTTCAAGGGTTTGCATGACCAATTTAGCTGCAGAAAAGCTCAAAGAATGTGTTCCACCAACTGCTAGGTTACAGTCTGGAACCAATGGCCCACTGATAATGGATGTTCGTACTGATGCCTTGCATCCAGCCAGCTGTTGGCATCTGTTCAAAACTGTGATTGATCAGATTTGTTGTAATGGGTAAACAGTACAAACCAGGGTCAATAGTGGCAGACAAAGTTAGCAAGACGCAGCCATCACCTTATATGAAGCAAGGGTGGCCCCCAAATCAAAACATTGAAGGCCCTTTCTAAAAGAAACACTCTTTAGTCTTAGTCACAGACAGTGCCAACTCAAACAATGTTACGTCACCAGCGGCCATATGAACCTGAAGCATCATCATAGGGTTATTTTTGAAAGTTACACCGTTTCATCATCCCATCAAAGGGGATCACACCCACTGGGCACCGACATCAGTTCAACGTCTATTTTTGATTTACATGTGGTTGTGGTGTCATCTAATGTGAATTCAACATGAAATCAACAAAAACTGTCACCATGGCATTGGATATAGGTTCAAATTCCTTACATGGATGACGTTTTGCAAATCCAATCAGTTTTACACATTTAAAAAAAAAAATGTTGTGGAAACAACGTTGATTGAACCAGTTTTTTCCCAGTGGGCAATGTGTTTCGATAAATTCACACATGTGCAAGAAGCCTGCATGCATGTACGCACAAACGCACCCACACACATCCGTACACACATGCACAGACACACACACGTGCACGGACACACACACATGCACACATACAGATGGGCACAATCTGGCCCTAATTGCATCCCATTTTGTATGTGAAGAGCAGGAATTGAAAACATGCTTCATACTCTTGATCCAGGATTGTTTTCAGATTTTGAACATTAAAACCCAGAGGTGGGACCAGGTCATTATTATTAGAGTCACAAGCAAGTCTGAAATCACGAGGTCTGAGTCTCGAGTCAAGTCCAAGTCGTGCATTCTAAGAATAAAAATAAATAAGCAAATCTAAACATGCAATGACTTATTCAACTTTGTCTAATTATTGAGACTATCAGACAGCCCTTTTCATTATTTTGATTATGTAGGCCTAATTGTAAAATAGGGACCTTGTGGCAGCCGTAGGGGCATGAAATCAGCAGAAGGCAAGGTAGGTTGACGTGCTCAGAGTGTAGATTTATTTACAGGTTTTGGTGATCCAATGGTGAAAGCGCCAAATCAAACAAAATATACAAATAGATATACCAAATATACACGACAATAGCACAAAAGAAATAGCCTCTGTATCATGTCCAATCTGAAAGGACACAGGTAGAGGAAAAGACTGCACAGCCTCCCCTTGAGAAACCAAATCCATTCTGTCTAACAGCACCTCAAACAGGCACATTCAGTATAAGCGTATAAGCACTTGGCCCCTCCCAGGACCATACTATTGGCAATTACAACCTATAAATTGGTCCTAAATTAGTATATTTGTCTTAATACAAACTTAATGATTACTAAAGATATTTCATCACCATTCATACATACAATGCCTTGTAAAAGTATTCATTCCTCTTGGTGTTTTTCCTATTTTGTTGCATTACAACCTTTATCTGGATTTAATTAATATAATGGACATACACAAAATAGTCCAAATTAGTGAAGTGAAATGAAAATAAATACTTGTAAAAATTAATTGAAAAGTGGTGCGTGTATATGTATTCACCGCCTTTTGTTATGAAGACCCTAAATAAGATCTGGTGCAACAAATTACCTTCAGAAGTCACATAATTAGTTAAATAAAGTCCACATGTGTGCAATCTAAGTGTCACATGATCTCAGTATATATACACCTGTTCTGAAAGGCCCCAGAGTCTGCAACACCACTAAGAAAGGGGCACCACCAAGTAAGCGGCACCATGAAAACCAAGGAGCTCTCCAAATAGGTCCACCAAAACTCACGGACCAGGCAAGGAGGGCAGTAATCAGAGGCAACAAAGAGACCAAAGATAACCCTGAAGAGCTGCAAAGCTCCACAGTGGATATTGGAGTATCTGTCTATAGGACAACTTTAAGCCGTACACGCCACAGAGCTGGGCTTTACGGAAGAGTGTCCAGAAAAAAGCCATTGCTTAAAGAAAACAATAAGCAAAAACATTTGGTGTTCGCCAAATGGCGTGTAAGAGACGCCCTAAACGTATGGAAGAAGGTACTCTGGTCAGATGAGACTAAAATTGAGCCTTTTTGTACATTAAGGAAAGCGCTATTTCTGGTGCAAACCCAACACCTCATCACCCCGAGCACAACATCCTAGCATCATGCTGTGGGGATGTTTTTCATTGGCAGGGACTGGGAAACTGATCAGAATTGAAGGAATGCTGGATGGCGCTAAATACAGGGAAATTCTTGAGGGAAACCTGTTTCAGTCTTCCAGAGATTTGAGACTGAGACGGAGGTTCACCTCCCAGCAGGACAATGATCCTAAGCATACTGCTAAAGCAACACTCGAGTGGTTTAAGGGGGAACATTTAAATGTCTTGCAATGGCCTAGTCAAAGCTCATACCTCAATCCAATTGAGAATCTGTGGTGTGACTTAAATTGCTGTACACCAGCGGAACCCATCCAACTTGAAGGAACTGGAGCAGTTTTGCCTTGAAGAATGGGCAAACATCTCAGTGGCTAGATGTGCCAAGCTAATAGAGAAACACTCCAAGAGACTTGCAGCTGTAATTGCTGCAAAAGGTGGCTCTACAAAGTATTGACTTTGGGGGAGTGAATAGTTATGCATGCTCAAGTTCTCTATTTAAAAAAAAAAATATTATATCTTGTTTGTTCTTCAATTTACATGTTATGTAAATCAAATGATACAGACCCCCCAAAAAATCCATTTTAATTCCAGGTTGTAAGGCAACAAAATAGGAAACATGCCAAGGGTTGGGTGAATACTTTCACAAGCCACTGTACATGAAAATGTTTCTCTTATTCAGTTTACTGACTCTGTTCAAAAGGCCATTCCTGTGCACGTGACTTTCCCCACAGTCCCGTTAGGGTGATTTCTGAGCTTCTCAGCTGCCTATAACAGCCTCCTGGATTCCACCAATCAGAGTGCCTGAATGCATATTTGGACTCATTTGGAGTTGTGGGTTTACTGTTGTGGGTTTTATGCTGTTAGCAATGCTCAGTCACCTATAGTTACTTTCTTACATTTATAACTGCGCATACAGTACTGTTTGTAACATGCAGCTAATGTACGTGTATATTTCAGATATGATATCTGCATGTTTTTTTATATTCTGTGCCAACATTGCCTTAATTGCATGAGTATTTATGCATAATATGTTAGTTTAGAGATGGTTATTGTATAGCCTTAAGTTTATGCACATGCTACCACTGCGCATTCATAGTTTGCGCTAGTACTATGCCATGGCGAGTTTCTAGAACCTAATAGATATTTCAGATATGGGTCTTGGAGCTAGTGCATGAGCAAAGTAATTTACAACCATGTGGCGCCAGGACAGTTTAGATAAGATCTCCACCAGTCTGGATAGAGAGGGCCATAAATCTAGCCCGTCAGAGTAATTAGTTTCTCCCTCTCTCCAGAGAGAAGTTTATATACATATGTTTTTGTTGATGTGTATATGCTGCTATGTTAATATAATTTTAATTCCTGTTATATATTCCAATTGCATGTACAACTATATTGTCATATGTACTGTATACTGAACAAAAATCTAAACACAACATGTAAAGTGTTGGTCCCATGTTTCTTGAGCTGAAATAAAATATCCCAGAAACGTTCCATAAAAAGCTTATTTCTCCAAAATGTTGTGCTCAAATTTGTTTATAATAAAACGCCACTCTAAAATGTGTAGTTTTGTCAAACAACACAATGCCTCAGTTTTGATGGATCGTGCAATTGGCATGCTGACTGCAGGAATGTCCACCAGAGCTGTTGCCAGATAATTCAATGTTAATTTCTCGACCATAAGAATCTGTACTGTCAACGTCGTTTTAGAGAATTTGGCAGTACTTTCAACCGGCCTCACAACCGCAGACCACGTGTATAGCGTTGCGTGGGAGGAAGGTTTGCTGATGTCAACGTTGGTGACGGTGGGGTTATGGTATGGGCAGGTATAAGCTACGGACAATGAACACAATTTCATTTTATCAATGGCAATTTGAATGCACAGGGATACCGTGACAAGATCCTGAGGCCTTGCCGTGCCAATCATCTGCCGACATCACCTCATGTTTCACAATGATAATGCACGGCCCCATGTCACAAAGATCTGTACACAATTCCTGGAAGCATAAAATGTTCCTTTAGAACCACAAGTGGAAATGTGAACAAAGGAAACCATACATTGAATTAAATAAACTTCTACCTCATGAGTCTTGTGAACATTCACGTGCACAAAAAACACATTGCGCCCACTCAAGACGGAAAGAAATGGGAAATGAAAATGTATCGTTTAACTTGTTATAGCTGCAATCCCAATATCCGCTGAATAGCATAGCGCTACATACAATAAATATTACTATAAATATTTCTATTCATGAAATCACAAGTGCAATATAGGAAAACACAGATTAGCCTTTTGTTAATCCACCTGTCGTGTCAGATTTTGAAATTATGCTTTACAGCGAAAGCAATCCAAGCGTTTGTGTAAATTTATTGATGGTACGATAAAACATTAGTTTTATCAGGTAGCTTTTCATCAGGTAGCTCAGTCACGAAAATCAGAAAAGCAATCAAATTAATTGTTTACCTTTGATGATCTTCGGATGTGTTCACTCACGAGACTCCCAGTTACACAACAAATGTTCCTTTTGTTCCATAAAGATTATTTTTAGATCCAAAATACCTCCGTTTGTTTGTCGCGTTATGTTCAGAAATCCACAGGAAAGAGCGGTCATGACAACGCAGAAAAAAATTCCAAATAGTTTCCATAATGTCTACAGAAACATGTCAAACGTTTTTTTATAATCAATCCTCATGTTGTTTTTAAAATATATATTTGATAATATATCAACCGCAAATGTCTTTCACAGTAGGAGAGGAAAAAGCAATACCTATCCAAATTCTATTGAGCGAGCAAAACTCATGTGACCACTTGACGCGATGTTATTGTTCTGGCTCATTTTTCAAAATAAAAGCCTGAAACTATGTCTGAAGACTGTTGACACCTTGAGGAAGCGATAGGAAAAGGAATCTGGTTCATATCCCTTTAAATCCAGCAAAGGGGGCTATGGAACATGGAGTTTTCAAAATAGAAGCCACTTCCTGTTTTGATTTCCTCAGGGTTTCGCCTGCAATATCAGTTATGTTATACTTACAGACAATATTTTGACAGTTTTGGAAACTTTAGAGTGTTTTCTATCCAATACTAATAATAATATGCATATATTAGCAACTGAGACTGAGGAGCTGGCCGTTTTCACCTTTTCATCCAAGCTACTCAATACTGCCCCTGCAGCCATAAAAAGATAACATGATAGAGTTTTGCAATGAACGGTACGGATGGAATGATGAAACGCTAGTAATTATTGTATTATATGGAATACAGTATATACTGAACAAAAATATAAATTCAACATGTAACAATTTCTAACATTTTATTGAGTTACAGTTCATATAAGGAAATCAGTCAATTAGGCCCTAATATATGCATTTCACATGACTGGGCAGGGGCCCAACCATTAGTGGACATGGGAAGGCATAGACCCACTCACTTGAGAGCCAGGCCCAGCCAATTTTCCCCTCAAAAGGTCTTTATTTCAGACAGGTATACTCATCAACAACTGCTCCTCCCCTTCCTCAGATGATCCCGAAGGGGAAGAAGCTGGATGTGGAGGTCCTGTGCTGGTGTGGTTACACGTGGTCTCCAGTGGCCAGTTGGATGTACTGACAAATTCTCTAAAATGACATTGGAGGCGGCTTATGGAAGAGAAATTAACATTTAATTCTCTGGCAACAGCTCTGGCATTGTGTTGTAAAAAAAACTGCACATTTTAGAGTGGCCTTTTCTTGTCCCCAGCACAAGGTGCACCTGCGTAATGATCATGCTGTTTAATCAGCTCGTTGATATGTCAGGTGTATGTCAGGTGTATGGATTGTATGTCAGGTGTATGGATTATCTTGGCAAATGATAAATGTTTACTTACAGGTTGGAAACAATTTTGTGCACAAAATTTGATAGAAAACACTTAACATGTATATAAAATATACATATAAAAACATATAAAAACATATATTTTTGTTCAGTATTGATCTACCACATATGCATTTAAACGTGTGAAAGCAACAGCAAACATTTCAACAAGAGAACAAAGCACTCTCCACTGGTGGGAGTTTGGAGAGCGTAGGTGGAGAGACGTGCCTATGCATCATCTTAGCCAAAGTAATAATTAATTTTAACAACAAATTCCAAATGGAAGCTTCTTAATAAGTAAGTTATCAATTTATAGCAATTTTGACATGACAAAAGACAAATAGGCCTGTGCTAGTACTTGTTGCTTGATGCCCCATTGCTGGTGAGCTGAAGACAGCTTGGCTGTCAATGTTGGTAATTACATTTTTGCATCTGAGAGTGTGCGGCTCACTTTTATTTTCGAGTGTGCAAAGTAAACAGTTCATATTCTTGATCACCAAACAATTTGTGGAACTGCAGATTTAATATGGCAATCCTCTCTTTCCTATAATTTGATGTTTGTGCTGCACCCGATCCAATAGCTGTACAGCAAATAAGCAATCTGATCCCTAGCTCACCCAACCTGTGATGATTGACAGTTTGCTGGTCCAATCACAGGGTCAAGTGTGAGTTTCATAAGTATTTTTTTCTTCCTAGGGCGGCGCTGCGTCTCCTCGGGGCTTTCAAGACAACTGGGAACAATGGGGAAAAAAATAAGGTCAAATCACGACTTCGGTGATCATGTCAGAAAGTCAGAGCTCTAGAAAGATGCCCCAGTTTCCGACTCAGAATTTTGAGTTGGATGACCTTTCAAATACAAAATCCAGTTGGAGTTAGTTTTTTTTTGTTGAGTTCCCAGTTGTTCTGAATGAGGCATCAGTCTCTGGCTGTGTGGGGAGTAATTCACAGAGACTGCAGACTTTGTGCCAGGAAATTATTGAGAAAGCATTACAAAACCTGCCCAGATGATTTCAAGTTATCAATCTCAAGTGGAAATGTTATGTTTGTGCTTTTCTATTTACCAATTTTTGTGTTCATGTAAGTGACTGATTGAATAAATCCTTACTATCAGTATATACAATTTAGCAGTATGGCCAGACCCTTGTTTTGAGAATGAAAACAAAACCTGTGTTCCTTGAAGTTTCAAGGTCTCAGCTTTGAGAGAAGACGCCTCGTGAGGTATTGGTCTGTCACTTGCATGACCCTGTATTGGTCGGTCACATGAATGAAAAAAAAAAACGTTAATGATCAATTAATTATGAATAATGACTAAGCTAAATCATGCTAATATTACTTTCTGTGTAAGCAGTACTTAAGAGAACTAACGGGATTGCCCCTTTAGAGCTCCTGATCGAAATGTGTACTTGTTGCATTGAGTTGGTTGGAACCTCTCCAGTGTGCTCATAATAAAGAATTATTCATTTAGGATTGACTTTGTGTCCCTGTGTAGAATTTCCACAACAATTTGGCATCAACGAACAGGATGATTGATTCTGCCTGCGGAGCATTCCAGTGGGGGTCTGCGAGGAAAGCCAGTGGCGCATTTGATGAAGCATTAGGGAAATTCCCATCTGACCAAAAGAGGACGAGACCCACCCAGACCAGACCCTTATTGTGAGCTGCCCAGGAGGAGACACATCATCCGTGAACAGTTGAGGGACACGGCAACTGATTTCAGCAAATCAATTTAACCTCAAGTTGTATGAAAATAGAAAAAAATATATAAAATAGAAAAAACTAAACATAAAAATAGAGGAGTACCACTAGTCCAATGTCAAGTAATATCACAAAGTGAATGTGGATGTAAGGTGTGTGAGTGTAGTGTATGTGAATGTTGTGTGAGTGTGGAAAGTATTAAGCTGATTGAAATTGGTATAATAACAGAATTGAAATTTGGCTATTAAGCTGATTGAAATTTGGATAATAAAAGATTGGCACTTGGATATTAGAAATAGAAAATCACTTAACTAAGAAATATTAGTTAAGTGATTGAAATGTGGATAATAAGCTGATTGGAATTTGGATAAAAAGTACTGAGTGAATGTGTGAAATTGCGTGTGTTATTCCAAATGCTGCAAGACTATACAATCTATAGGGAACATAGTATTTATGACTATATAAACTACTGAGACTATAGATACGCGGACTATTGATACTATATGGTATAGATACTGTAGAGACTATGGCGACTGTTGAGACTATAGAGAAACAGCGGCAGTGATACATATGACAGCAGAAGGCTGGAGCTAGTCTTATAGAGAAGACTAGAGTGAGGACAAGTAATGGTGCCATGGAAAGCCCCTATGACAACTGTCTGTAGGCATTTATTAGAGACATGTCTACATGGTCTGCAGCCACTGATAATAGCACACGTTGCAATTCCATATGTATAAAAAGGCACATATTGTGCATAGGAAGTAACAACAGGAGAATTGTTGAAGATGCACATGGGGTAATAAGGGAGATTACCGAGTGTGCTTGGGAATAGTACTCAGTGAATGTGGATGTGAGAGTTGTGTGAGCGTGAAAGAGGTGCGTTTCTGAAAGAATACCCCAACCAGTTCTGTGACTTTTTTTATCTACAATGTTATCTACGGTTATTATATATTTACATGAAGTAGCAGCAAGCTAGTCTTAAGAGAAGGCTAGAGTGAGGACAGGATGCCTCACTGATAATTGTTTGTAGGCATTTAAAAGACAAGTGTCTACGTGGTCGGAGAATCACTGGAACCGTTGAAGATACATATGGCGAATGCCTAAGAAGTGTCTGCGTGTGTCTGCAGCTTCTACTAATAGCACGTGTGTAAAAATAGTCTATGTGGTCTGAGAACCACTTATAATAGCACAAAGTGTTATTGTAGGCATTTAGAGTGTTTGAAGATGCACATGACTGGTGTGGATGTCTGTAGGCATTGATGATCTATAACATTATAAAAGGATTCTGTATAGAGATTTGAAAGAAGAGAGGCCTATTCCTGAATATGCTGATAAATAAAACACTTAAGTGAATATTTAAACCCCTGTATGAATAGAACACTGGTGTAGAGAAGGAATGTGTGATGTAACACAAATGTATACTAGAGTTAAAGTAACATAATATTTAGTATAATGGGTTCCTAGAGATCTGATGAAGTAACAATACAAAATATATATATACAATTTGTACACCCACATGTTAGTGGTGACGTACGTTAGTGGTGTAAAAAGTATTCTGAGAAATGTTCAGAGTGGTCCCTTTATGGATAATTTGATAAAGATAAGCTTAAAGCATTGTACGGAAGGGCCTCCCGAGTGGCCCAGTGGACTGTGGCACTAGAGATCCTGGTTTGAGTCCAGGCTCTGTCTCAGCCGGCTGCGACCGGGAGACCCATGGGGCGGCACACAATTGGCCCAGCATTGTCCAGGTTAGGGGAGGGTTTAGCCTGCAGGGATGTTTTTGTCCCATCGTGCTCTAGCGACTCCTGTGGTGGGCCGGGTGCATGTACACTGACACGGTCACCAGGTGTACAGTGTTTCCTCTGACACATTGGTGCAGGATAAGCGGGCATTGTGTCAAGAAGCAGTGCGGCTTGGCTGGTTAGTGTTTCTGAGGATGCATGGCTCTCGACCTTCGCCTCTCCCGAGTCCATACAGGAGTTGCAGCGATGGGACAAGACTGTAACAAACAATTGGATACCATGTAATTGGGGAGTAAAAAATGGGTTAAAAAAAATAAGCATTGTATGGGACTTGACTTACCCCTAACCAATAAAACTAAAAACGCTTATGAGATTTATTCCACCCTCGTAACACATTTTGAAACAAACCCCATACCTGTTTAAATAGACCCAATGATTTTATGTATTCACCTATTCAACCATTTAATTTGCTAGGTAGAGACTTATTATGTACAGAGCACCATGTCATCTACAGGGTACCGATAAACAGTGCCAGCCCAGTTAATACATTTTGATTCCTCCAAAGCATTACATATGAATATTAAAATAATAGACATTTAATAAATATTGAAGCAGAAAGTGAATATCCAACAGAGATTGGTAATATAATTATAGAGTAGGGTATAATAAAATGAAAACAATGCCTTCCATTATGGAGAAAGTAATCGTGTTTATGTCTTCCTATTGGGAAGGGAGTCCAAGTTGAGGGAAATAAATATGGAGACTAAATCAAAATCCAATCAAATTTGATTTGAGACATGCGCCAAATACAACAGGTTTAGTAGACCTTATGCTTACTTACAAGCCCTTAACCAACAATGTATATCTCTCATTCCATGTATAATAGTGGTATCTTTACAAATGTTTATTATGAGTATTTCTGTAATTTGATGGGGCTCTAAGCTAAACCACTGCATGTTTTTGAACTACTGAACGTAACGCGCCAATGTAAAATGCTGGTTAGTGCTAGCTTGACCACCAGAGGGCATCTTTGAGAAGTACTTGACAGCCTTCAATAGTGGCTGTACTAGAGAATACAGGCACACAGGACACCGGGCTTCAATTCCCCAACAAGGAGGAAGGAGTAGGCTGTCCTTGTAAATAAGAATTTGTTCTTAACTGATTCCATGTGTGTTATTTCATAGTTGTGATGTCTTCACTATTATTCTACAATGCATTAAATAGTAAAAAAATGTAAAACCCTGGAATGAGTAGGTGTGTCCAAACCTTTGACTGGAACTTGCTTAATTTATTTAATTAATATTATGGTGTTGGGGGGGGGGCGCTGCTAGTGTGCATGCGTATGGAGTAGAAGCGTTCCTTCAGATCTTCTCTCCGCTCATTTTTAAATCTTGAATTGTTACTGTTTTAGTTCCAAATATGCAATAAAATATATACACATTGTTTAGTATATAACCCAAGCACCAACTATCAGCGAAAAAGTGAAATATGGTGACGAAAACCAACAGAACAGCTAACGCAAAGTCTTCAAAGGCCCAGTGTAACGGCAGATTTCCTCTTCGTCTGAAGAGGAGTAAGGATCGGACCAAGATGTAGCGTGGTAAGTGTTCATGACGATTTATTAAAAATGAACTGAACACTGAAATACAAAACAATAAACGATGTGATGAAAACGAAAACCGAAACAGTACCGTGTGGCGACAAACACGGAAACAAACACCCACAAACCAACCATACAGGCTACCTAAGTATGATTTTCAATCAGAGACAACTAACGACACCTGCCTTTGATTGAGAACCATACTAGGCTGAACACAAAAACCAACAAAGAAAGACAAACAGACTGACCACCCCAACTCACGCCCTGACCATACTAAAACAAAGAATAAAATAACAGAACTATGGTCAGAACGTGACACCCAGGCCCAACAAGCAGCAGCTAGCACCATTTTGAGTTCTAATTAGCCTCTGTGTCGTGTGGAAACGTGGGAGCCCGAATTCCCCGAAATAAGAATTTGTTCGAGAACTCTTGCAAAGATTTTGTCAGACACCCAACAATAAGATTCTACCACGGCAATGTTTCAACAAATGAAAAAGGCTGTAATAAAAACGATCAACGATTGACAGGCTCAAAACAAAGTTTGAGTCTCTAAAAGACAACACAGGCCAAACTGAAGAGTCAGTGAAAATACAAATCTCATTGATTTATCAAGACCAGTCTCCATGCTTGTCTCAGAGCAGCGTGAAATGGGGCAAAAATAGTTGTAGGCTATTGCTTCAAATCCTATTGCTTCTAACTTCAATATGCTCTTTAAATAAATAAGACCTACACCACTTTTAACAGCACATTACTCAACACTAGTGAGACTCATGTTGCCTACGGTAGGCCTACAGTATATAAAAAAAATATGACCTGACTCTCCGGCAAAAAATTACATATAGAGGATTGGAGGATTTCTAAATTAAAACCAAAAGCCACCTCTTGGTGGCGGCCGGCACGGGTATCGAACCTGCATCTGTAGCAACTCATTTTGCACTGTGGGAGCCCCCATCCACAAAGTATCAAAACACAAATATAGCCCTGCTAATAGCCATAATGGCGCTGTCTGTGTTTGAAAGAGTATGTTTATCATTATTTTATTAACAAAAGCATAAAGATTCTGATGAAGAAATACAGTACTGTACAGCATATGCTTTTACATTTGGATAATAAAGCATTTAAAGCATTTTGAAGATATAAGCCACCTGCATTTGTGTATTAGGCTACTGTGCAGTCTGACAAGTAAACATAGCCTACAATATATACTGTTGTAAACATGGGAAAGTGCCTAATTCCTTACATAAGGGAGAGCTGGCCATGTCCAGACTTTCTCGGTGACCTCAAGTACTAATTAACTCTGTCATTAATACGTTTTTGGGTTGCATCAGTCATGGACAGAAACTTCTGAGACACAGTATTAATGATGAACACCCGGAGGTTCACTTGTAAGCCACATTTGCCTCGGGATCCATTTGCCTCGGGATCCCAGTTGGTATTCTGTGCCCACTCGTGGTATTTCTCTTTGGTTACACATCCTTGGAATAGCAGAACAGCATAACGGTCCGGACGGCCATTGCTGTGCCTGGTGGGCAGTTGGTCAAGTTCTGTTGTCAGAAGAGGAATGGAAATGTCAGCGTGAACCGACGACCTGACGAACCCGCCAGATAGGTTGACTCTGCCTTTTATCATTATGTTATTAACAATAGCATAAAGATGCCAAGATTAGTTACATTCTTTTAGTTTGAATGTTTCCCTAGTCAGTGCCATTATTAGTGAACTGTCCCTTAGTGTTTCCAGTGTGGCGTTGTGGGGGTCTAAATTAATAATAATAATAATCGCTTTGTTTAAAAAATAACAATATTTTGGAGATGATTTCATTTTAAAATAAGGTAAAATGAGCGATAAAAAGGCCATTATTGAACATGGGGTGAGACATTGTTGCCACTCTGTTATTTAGAATTATATATTTCTGTTTTTAGAGGGAGCGAAATCAAAAATGTACAATCTTCTCATGGGTCTCCCAGTTGAGGGCAGCACAAGTATTGAGCCAGCATCAGTAGTAACACAGCTTGCACTGCTATGCAGTGTCGTAGACCGTTGCACCACTCAGAAACTGTATAATGTGACCGGTCGGGAGTGGCCTACAGTACTACAGTAAGAGCAAAATATTAATGATACTTTAATTCTGTATATGCATGGGTTTATCAAAACTTCATGCCCAAGATGCAGTAAACTCGTTTAAGATTATCATTTTTTTAGGACTGAAAGATGTTTATTTTCTTTCTTCCAGGATGTATGGAAGGTCCGCTACCAAGTTTTTCTTATGTTTTCCAATGGTTCTGTGTCTATCCCTTTGAGAGGCTTCCTTAGGCAGGTGCTTTAGGAGAGCAGTTATTGTCACTGTGTACTGTCCAGTGTAAAAGTGTCTGGATCCAGCTGTTGAGGGATATTTGTTTGTTTCTAACCTACTGACCTCTGTTCTGACTTCCTGGTGAGACCTGATCACCCTCACTACAAAGATTAGAGACATTGGTGAGATTTAAATGGGCTATGTAAACACTGATAATTAGAAGAAGTTTATAATTTAGCAATAGTCCTATGTGTGATTCGGACCACGAGAAGGACAAAGAGAGAGAGTGCTGCTCCTGAATGATGCACACCTGTCTCTAGACAATTCCTTGAATTACCTTATGGGATACAAATACATGAAGATGGAGACATCAAGGTTTGTAATTCAAATTGTATTTTTTATTTAGATTTTACCAGTTGCGACTCTAGCGGCAGTATTTTCATTTTTGGAAGAAAAAAAACGTTATATAACGGGATATTTTGTCAGGACAAGATGCTAGAATATGCATATAATTGACAGCTTTGGATAGAAAACACTCTAACGTTTCCAAAACTGTAAAGATATTGTCTGTGAGTATAACAGAACTGATGTTGCAGGCGAAAGCCTGAGAGAAATCCAATCCAGAAGTGCCCCAGGTTTTGATTGCGCTGCGTTCCAATGAGTCCCTATTCAGCTGTGAATGTGCCATCAACGAGCTTACGCTTTCTACGTATTCCCCAAGGTGTCTACAGCATTGTGACGTAGTTTTACGCATTTCTGTTGATGAATAGCCGTAGGCAGCCACATAGCGTATGTGGTCACATGGTGGCTCCGAGAGAGATTCTCGCATAAAATACAGAGGTAGCCATTACTCCAATCGGTCCTACTGAAAAACTAATTGTCCCGACGGATATATTATCGAATAGATATTAGAAAAACATCTTTAGGATTGATTCTAAACAACGTTTGCCATGTTTCTGTCGATATTATGGAGCTAATTTGGAATATTTTTCGCCGTTTTCGTGACTGCAATTTCCGGTCGATTTCTGAAGAACAAACGGAGCTATTTCGCCTACAAAAATTATATTTTGGGAAAAAATTAACTTTGGCTATCTACCTGGGAGTCTCGTGAGGGAAAACATCCGAAGTTCATCAAAGGTAAACAATTTAATTTGATTGCTTTTCTGATTTGTGACAAGGTTGCCTGCTGCTATCGATAAACTTACACAAATGCTTGTCTAGCTTTGGCTGTAAAGCATATTTTGAAAATCTGAGATGACATGCAACACATATACAATCAGTCTAAACTGGTGTCTATTTTGTACTTTTTATATGGATGAAAGGATTACTTATGCATTAGAAAATTCAAACAGTCAATAGTCAGGGAATAATCAAGATCAGTCCAAAAACCATTATTCCATTTGTTCTCTTCAGTTGGATTTACAATGTTTCTTTGAAAAACCACTTCAACAAAAAAGCTTTCCAAAACGTGATGGACACATTTTTCCATATCCATTTGGGTTTGGAGGCAGTTTCTGGAATATTCCTCTGAGCTTTCCCATGGCCAACCTCAGGCACTATTACACTTCTTCCTGCATTGCATCAATGGGGATCATGACCGCACCTCCCCCAAAGACAACCCGTGCATGATGAGGAGACATCACAAAGCAGTTTTAACAGTTTGGTGAACTCAATATGTCAGTACCGCAATGTATTAGCCAGCTAACTTAGTGGCACGGAGGTATTGTGAAACAATAAAACTGTTGTTTTTGATTGTTTACATTGTTTTAGCTTGCTTACTCATTAACCCTGATTCATTTACCCCCTGGTAGGCCTAACATTGACAGAAAACCCTTTTGTAAGACCTTTCTTAATGTAGATTTGCATGAACCTTTCGTACATTTTGTAAAACCATCGTCCAAGTAACTTTTTGGGCTCTTGCACAAAACAAGGCTGGGACAAACAGTTTTTCCAACAGTAATTGCTGTACTGTAACTAGCATCTGGTGTATCATACTCTCTCGTTGCTAAGTGAAGCTGCGCAGCCTCCCACCCCTGGTGGTTCTTTGACTCTCCAATCGGACTGAACAATGCCCACCATTGAAATCTCAATGGTGTCTTTAATTGGCAGCTGGAAATCATTAATGCTGAGCCTGGTAGCCATAGCAACTCCACAATAACTTTGTCATCCATATTCATGAACTAAAAATATATTTTAAGCCCGGTGCAATGGAACTAAGATGGAAAAATCAGACTTTGTTCGGTGTAGCCCGTGCACAGTGACTAAACAGTCCAAACAGCCTTGAAAAGAGGCCCTTCAGTGTTTCAGCATGTTTTGTAGCTGAGTCACTCGCCTTTTCCACCCCTGGTTGCTATTTACCTTTAGGAGTTATAATTTCCATGATTTGGATAAATGGGGCAACTGGAGTACATCTGGTAACCATTTTGTTCATGAGGCTTATAAGCTTGTTCTCTCTTCTTCTGTATGTCATGTTAGGGTACTGTACTGTAAAAGGAGGGAGGACAGAGTTTGCTCCCTCAGGAGAAATTGATGATGAATTGTACTGGATGTTTCCAAACCTCTTCTGGTTTTCAAAAGTGAAATAAGCTGCTTCATCACAATATTGTGTTATTATTTAATTATTGAAGTAAATACCAATTTATTCAAAATCAACCAACACGACACAGAATGAAGTTCCATTGAACTTGTCACATGAAAGATTTTACAGTGGAGAAGTTGATTCAGCACTTGTGGCCATTGTGAACTTCAGTTCACTGATATCAACATCTAGGACTCACCATCCCATACAAATATATACACTACATGACCAAAAGTATCTCATTCCAAAATCATGGGCTCACAAACAATTTCTGTATGGACCTCGCCTGGTGCACGGGGGCCTTGTCATGCTGAAACAGGAAAGGGCCTTCCCCAAACTGTTGCCACAAAGTTGGAAGCACAGAATTGTCTAGAATGTCATTGAATGCTTTAGCATTAAGGTTTCCCTTCACTGGAACAAAGCAGCCTAGCCATGAAAAACAGCCACGGACCATTATTCCTCCACCACTTTTTCACTGCTCCAGAGTCCAACGGCGGTGAGCTTTACACCACTCCAGCACTCCAGCCGACGCTTGGGATTGTGCATGGTGATCTTAGGCCTGTGTGCGGCTGCTCGGCCGTGGAAACCAATTCCATTAAGCTCCTGCAGTTTTTGCTCTGACGTTGATTCCAGAGACAGTGTTGCATCCAAGGACAGACGATATTTACACGCTACGCGGTCCAGCACTCGCCGGTCCCGTTCTGTGAGCTTGTGTGGCCCACCACTTTGCTGCTGAGCCATTGTTGCTCCTAGACTTTCCACTTCACAATAACAGCACTTACGGTCGACCGAGGCAGGTCTAGCAGGGCAGACATGGACTTGTTGGACAGGTGGCATCTTATGACAGTGTCACATTGAAAGTCACTGAGCTCTTCAGTAAGGCCATTCTACTGCCAATGTTTGTCTATGGAGATTGATGGCTGTGTGCTCGATTTCATACATCTGTCAGCAAAGGGTGTGGTGAAATAGCCTAATCCACTCATTTCAAGGGGTGTCCACATACATACTTTTTTTTTATATAGTGTATCAAAATATTTGCTACTGAAACTCTGATATTACATGTTGATCCTGGCATAAATTGTTTACACTTGGCTTTCGAGCTAAATTAAATGGTGTCTTCAAGACCTTGGACCTCCTGCAATTTTATTGGTTTACTGCACTGGGCGAGTGTTACTTAAGTTCACAGAAACGGAAAACTTCAAAATGGAGTGTGTGTGTGTGTGTGTGTGTGTGTGTGTGTGTGTGTAAAAGAGAGAATGGTTACAACATTGTACAACTGACAGAAACGGGCTGAATTGCGATTACAATTTACATGAAAACAAATATTATACACCACACTTTTCGCAAAAATGGTTTGCTCCTACAGACAGTGAGTCTGGTGTCCATCGCTATATAAATCAGTCAGACGGGCACCGAGGCATTCAGTTACTGTTCAATTGAACATTAGAATGGGCAAAACAAGTGACCTAAGCAACTTTGAGTGTGGTATGATCGTCAGTGCCAGGCACGCCGGTTCTAGTATCTCAGAAACGGACAGCCTCCTGGGCATTTCATGCACTACAGTATCTATGGTTTATGGTGAACGAACAAAAATGTCTGGTGGGCAAAAACAGCTTGTTGATGAGAGGTCGAAGGAGAATGGCAAAAATCGTGCAAGGTAACAGTTGGGCCACAAATAGGCAAATAACAGCACAGTACAACAGTGGTGTTCAGAATAGCATCTCGGAACGCACAACTCGTCAGTCCTTGTCACGGATGGGCTATTGCAGCAGACAACTACACCGGGTTCCACTCCTATTAGCTAAACACAAGTAAAAGCAGCTCCAGTGGGAACGTGACAATTGTGACCCGATTCATTAAACTAGGCGTATGTCGCAAGTCATGACTTTACAGGAGATCCGTTTGAACGTAAAAAAATATTTTTAAAATCAAAATGCGTTTTTTTTGCGGAAATGCCTTCTCGAACATGTGAACTTACATGTGCCTTAATAACAAACTTGTATGCCTTTTGTAAATACAAATAAAATTGTTAAATTATGAGCCTTGTTGGTTAAGCCACAGAAAAAAATAGCCACTAGCCATGATTGGCTAAGATAATGAGTGGGCTAGACATGCTGAGAGAGGAGTTTGGATTGGTCTCCTATATTGAAGGCTTCTGTCTATTTGAGCTCGTCAGTCTGTGTTGGTAATCCTGTCGAATGCGACTTAAAATTGTTTTATTGTGTAGTGGAGCTGCTTAAGTGTTGCTCTCCACTTTCTGGAGGATCAAGTTTTGAAATCAGTGGAATTAGAGTATGATAGCTAAAGAGATGGAGGAAACACCTGTCTCTGGATTACATCTTCAAACTAAGGACGTGGCATGACATTCCTGATAGGGAAACACGTCCATCATGCATGATGATGTATACAGGTAAGATTGTTGAATGTTAGCTAGCTATATTTTCAGCTATTACATGTTTCTAATTTTCACAGAAAGTGGTTTCATTTCAAGCTAAAGTGTACTGTTAGCTAGCTAACGTTATCTGGCTGGCTCCCTAGCTGATGTTATTATTCGTATCCCAGAGCCGTTTGTTAGCTGGCTGGCCCGTGACGTGTGGGATCTTGTTCATTGTTTGTCTTAAACTAAAGTCTATTGTTACCTAGCTAACGTTATCTGGCTGGCTCCCTAGTGGACGTTATTATTAAAGCGTAATTCAATTGTTGCCAGCAGAGCTGGTTAGGCTGTTTTCATGTTAGACAGAGGTAAACAAATCATTGGACAGAGCGTCAAGTGTGCCCTCCGAGAGCGAAACTAGATGGGTGGGGCTAAAGGGTGTGAACGATGCTGAATGAGTGTAGACAAGAAGAGCTCTTCACCAGATACCAACACATTCATTGGCGTATTTCTCAAAAGTTTATCAACTTTCAAAGCAGAATTACTTTCCCATTGTTCCTCAAATGCAGTGTGTGCGCTACCATTTTGTAGCTTGGAGTCTCTACTTTTATCCAATGTAAGAAACTCCTTTTCACATTTTGCTACATAAGACCGAATCCAGGTTGTGAGTCACAAATGAGGAGTGGAAAAACATAGCCTGATCCGACAAATCTCGGTTCCTGTTGCGTCATGCAGATGGCAGAGTCAGGATTTGGGGTAAGCAGCATGAGTCCATGGCACCATCCTGCCTTGTGTCAACGGTACAGTTTTCTGGCGGTGGTATAATGATGTGGGGAATGTTTTCCTGGTACTTGTGCAGCCCTTGATACCAATTGAGAGAAATGTCAATGTCCCGAAGAAGTCAGGCTGTTCTGGAGCAATGTAACTAGCTAGTAATGTTCATCATACACACGCCAGGAGCTCTTTTTAAGGACGCCTCACTGTCTCGGACATTCACTTTTTCTCTGTAGTAGCTGCTCCTAAGTATCTAGTCCCCCATGGTCGAAAGCGTACCACCCACTTCACAAGAGAGCTGCAGTCTGAAAGTGCATTTTGATTACCTCCAGCTGGTTCTCAGTAGGGCTGTTACAATGACCGTATTACCGCCACAGTAAGGAGTCATAACCACAGTCAGATTCCATGTGACTGTTTAGTCACGGTAACAAGGCTTCTCCAAAACGGTGCTCTGATGCCTCTAATGGTCATTAGTAGCCTACCAAAGTCACTATTGCGCTGCGAGAAAAGCATCCTCCATTTGTTATTCAAGTGCATATGGATGAAATCTTTTTTTACCCTCCCACTGTTCCAACAGGTACATGATAATGGCCAATTCTAAATCAAAACTAATTTCACACATATTATTTAGTATATGTAAAGGCAAGATTAAGTTGAGAATAGTCAGAATGGTAAGAATATTATCACTTGTGAATGCTGGATTTTTTTTGCAACTTTTTCCAATCATAGTCACATGCATCATGTTGGCCTGGCCCATAAAGCCTATATGTTTTCCTAAGGTTTGTATCACAACTAAAGTGGCCAAATAACTCAAAACAGCCTATAGGCCAAAGACCCCTGGAACATGGTTGGAGAGCCCATAGCCTACAGAGCCGAGTGAAACGTGTTCTTATAAGTCGAGTCATTGCACAATTGCATGTGAAAACCAGTTTTGACTGGCCACTATTTAAAAACTTCTCAGCTTTCTCGTACTGCTATATTTATTTCTAAATTCTTAAACATTAAGCACATTAATCGGCTTTACAAACGGTGTAGCCTACCTGGCATATTAAAAAAGTAACTGCACATAACTTCCATTCGCTATTGAAGTACAGGATATGGATTAAAAATTTTTTAAGAGCCTTTCTAAATAAAACATAATTCCACTCTTTATGTAAAGACCAGTTGGAGAAATTGGAGAATACTGGTTGAGAAAATGGTCAAATTGTGAATCAGAGACTGATTAAGTGTGTGCAGCCTGCCATTCATACAAATTTTTTCAAATCATCTTCTGTCGCATCATGCAGCCTTAGAATATATTAGAAATCAAAACATATAACTTAACGTTTGTATCAAAACTAAATTTGCATAAATAACTCTAAATAAAGCATATATACAGTGCCTTGCGAAAGTATTCGGCCCCCTTGAACTTTGCGACCTTTTGCCACATTTCAGGCTTCAAACATAAAGATATAAAACTGTATTTTTTTGTGAAGAATCAACAACAAGTGGGACACAATCATGAAGTGGAACGACATTTATTGGATATTTCAAACTTTTTTAACAAATCAAAAACTGAAAAATTAGGCGTGCAAAATTATTCAGCCCCCTTAAGATAATACTTTGTAGCGCCACCTTTTGCTGCGATTACAGCTGTAAGTCGCTTGGGGTATGTCTCTATCAGTTTTGCACATCAAGAGACTGAAATTTTTTCCCATTCCTCCTTGCAAAACAGCTCGAGCTCAGTGAGGTTGGATGGAGAGCATTTGTGAACAGCAGTTTTCAGTTCTTTCCACAGATTCTCGATTGGATTCAGGTCTGGACTTTGACTTGGCCATTCTAACACCTGGATATGTTTATTTTTGAACCATTCCATTGTAGATTTTGCTTTATGTTTTGGATCATTGTCTTGTTGGAAGACAAATCTCCGTCCCAGTCTCAGGTCTTTTGCAGACTCCATCAGGTTTTCTTCCAGAATGGTCCTGTATTTGGCTCCATCCATCTTCCCATCAATTTTAACCATCTTCCCTGTCCCTGCTGAAGAAAAGCAGGCCCAAACCATGATGCTGCCACCACCATGTTTGACAGTGGGGATGGTGTGTTCAGCTGTGTTGCTTTTACGCCAAACATAACGTTTTGCATTGTTGCCAAAAAGTTCCATTTTGGTTTCATCTGACCAGAGCACCTTCTTCAACATGTTTGGTGTGTCTCCCAGGTGGCTTGTGGCAAACTTTAAACAACACTTTTTATGGATATCTTTAAGAAATGGCTTTCTTCTTGCCACTCTTCCATAAAGGCCAGATTTGTGCAATATACGACTGATTGTTGTCCTATGGACAGAGTCTCCCACCTCAGCTGTAGATCTCTGCAGTTCATCCAGAGTGATCATGGGCCTCTTGGCTGCATCTCTGATCAGTCTTCTCCTTGTATGAGCTGAAAGTTTAGAGGGACGGCCAGGTCTTGGTAGATTTGCAGTGGTCTGATACTCCTTCCATTTCAATATTATCGCTTGCACAGTGCTCCTTGGGATGTTTAAAGCTTGGGAAATCTTTTTGTATCCAAATCCGGCTTTAAACTTCTTCACAACAGTATCTCGGACCTGCCTGGTGTGTTCCTTGTTCTTCATGATGCTCTCTGCGCTTTTAACGGACCTCTGAGACTATCACAGTGCAGGTGCATTTATACGGAGACTTGATTACACACAGGTGGATTGTATTTATCATCATTAGTCATTTAGGTCAACATTGGATCATTCAGAGATCCTCACTGAACTTCTGGAGAGAGTTTGCTGCACTGAAAGTAAAGGGGCTGAATAATTTTGCACGCCCAATTTTTCAGTTTTTGATTTGTTAAAAAAGTTTGAAATATCCAATAAATGTCGTTCCACTTCATGATTGTGTCCCACTTGTTGTTGATTCTTCACAAAAAAATACAGTTTTATATCTTCATGTTTGTGTGGCAAAAGGTGGCAAAGTTCAAGGGGGCCGAATACTTTCGCAATGCACTGTACATGGACCTGTTTCTTTGTTAACTGTTCAACACAGAATAGCCGCATGTGCACGCACTCCCTCGAAAATATTTTGCGGAAATATATTCTTTGTCATTTCTTCAGCTATGTTCCATTGTATTGATCTTACTATAAAATTGTGTAAAATAATGCCACAGGAATTATAAGCAAATATTGCCTGCTAAATGAACTAGTGTAGCTCACAGCCATAGGGCATAGACAGTTCAGGACCTAACATAATGACGACTCAGAATATGCTATTCTGTTCTTCTGAAATAGGCTAGGTTTCTTTAGACCTGCCTAAAATAAATAATGGATTTATTGTGATGGTCTAGGCTATATTAAATGGATTTATTAGACATTTTTGAAATGTAGTTGTTCCAAAGGTCAACATCAGTGGCTTGTAGGCTATGCGTGGAAGACGGAGATGCTATGTTATACTGAACAAAAATATAAATGTAACATGCAACAATTTCAACAATTTTAATGAGTTAGAGTTCATATAAGGAAATCAGTCAATTGCAATAAATAAATTAGGCCCTAATCTATGGATTTCACATGACTGGGCAGGGGCGCAGCCAATCAGAATGAGTTTTCCCCCACAAAAGGGCTTTATTAAAGACAAAAATACTCCTCGGTTTCATAAGCTGTACAGGTGGTGGTCTCAGACAGTCCCTCCGGTGAAGAAGTCGAATGTGGAGGTCCAAGGCTGGAGTGGTTACACGTGGTCTGCGGTTGTGAGGCCGGTTGGACGTACTGCCAAATTCTCTAAAACGACGTTGGAGGTGGCTTACGGTAGAGAAATGAACATTTAATTATCTGTCAAAAGCTCTGGTGGACATTCCTGCAGTCAGCATGCCAATTGCACGCTTCCTCAAAACTTGAGACATCTGTGGCATTGTGTTGTGTGACCAAACTGCACTCTTCAGCGTGGCCTTTTATTGAACCAAGCTGTTTAATTCGCTTTTTGATATGCATACCTGTCAGGTGGATTGATTATCTTGGCAAAGGATAAATGCTCACTAACAGGGACGTAAAACCAATTTGTGCAACATTTGGGAGAAATAAGCGTTTCAGTGCGTATGGAACATTTCTGGGATATTTTATTTCAGCTCATGAAACATGGGACCAACACTTCACATTTTGCATTTATATATTTTTTTGTATAATTAACAGTAAATTACAGTGAGACCGGCAGTTATTTGAATGACAATCACCGCCTGATAAAATGTCATGACTGTCACAACCCTAGTTCTGAGCACATTCAACACAACAAAGGCTAAAAATAGCACACATAACACATTTAACATAAACCAAGATAACATTCCAACATTTCACTATGACAGGGCCTTTAAAATAGATCAAGACAGCTCTCTTACTCTGTTGATCTGTGCTTTTGGTGTAAGACTGGAATGCATTATAGGTGGGCTCTTACCTTTCACCACGGCAATTATCAATGGGAAATTGGGAACTATATGTCATTACAGTCCACTAATGAACATTATTATTATTAATCGCTTGAAATTAAGCTAAGCTTAAGCTTCAATGAAGTGATCAGGGAAGTGCAACTATAGTTTTCCTTCACAGAAAATGCATTAGTGCAACACATTTTACAGAAAATAGCTTAACATTCATCAGATGATAACATACAGTTGAAGTCGGAAGTTTACATACACCTTAGCCAATTACATTTAATCATAGTAAAAATTCCCGGTCTTATTTTAAGAATGTGAAATGTCAGCATAATAGGAGAGAATTATTTCTTTCAGCTTTTATTTCTGTCATCACATTCCCAGTGGGTTTATATACACTCAATTAGTATTTGGTAGCATTGCCTTTAAATTGTTTAACTTGGGTCAAACGTTTCGTGTAGCCTTCCATAAGCTTCCCATACAAAGTTGGGTGAATTTTGGCCCATTCCTCCTGACAGAGCTGGTGTAACCGAGTCAGGTTTGTAGGCCTCCTTGCTCGCACATGTTTTTTCAGTTCTACCCACAAATGTTCTAGGGGTTTGAGGTCAGGGCTTTGTGATGGCCACTCCAATACTTTGACTTTGTTGTCCTTAAGCCATTTTGCTACAACTTTGGAAGTATGCTTGGGGTCTCTGTCCATTTGGAAGACCCATTTGCGACCAATCCTTAACTTCCTGACTGATGTCTTGAGATGTTGCTTCAATATATCCACATAATTTTACTTCCTCATTATGCCATCTATTTTGTGAAGTGCACCAGTCCCTCCTGCAGCAAAGCACCCCCACAATATGATGCTGCCACCCCCGTGCTTCACGGTTGGAATGGTGTTCTTCAGCTTGCAAGCCTCCCCCTTTTTCCTCCTAACATAACGATGGTCATTATGGCCAAACAGTTCTATTTTTGATTCATCAGACCAGAGGACATTTCTCCAAAAAGTACAATCTTTGTCCCCATGTGCAGTTGCAAACCGTATGAACCAGACTTGTGGAGGTCTACAATTTTTTCTGAGGTCTTGGCTGATTTCTTTTGATTTTCACATGAAATCAAGCAAAGAGGCACTGAGTTTGAAGGTAGGCCTTGAAATACATCCACAGGTTCACCTCCAATTGACTCAAATTATGTCAATTAGCCTATCAGAAGCCATGACATCATTTTCTGGAATTTTCCAAGCTGTTTAAAGGCACAGTCAACTTAGTGTATGTAAACTTCTGACCCACTGGAATTGTGATACAGTGAATTATAAGTTAAATGATCTGTCTGTAAACAATTGTTGGTAAAAATGACTTGTGTCATACACAAAGTAGATGTCCTAACCGACTTGCCAAAACTATAGTTTGTTAACAAGAAATTTGTGGAGTGGTTGAAAAATGTGTTTTAATAACTGCAGCCTAAGTATATGTAAACTTCAGACTTCAACTGTATATGTATAACTTTATGTGCTTGATTGCCTGTCTTTGCAATTCGTTTATTTAGGCTGAGCTTGTTAGAATATGTAGCTAGCAGCCTCCATTTGCCATTACTTGTTCTAATTTTGTTAGCATCCTGGTAATAGACGTCCAATGGGCTTTTTGTTGTTGCTTTTTTTGGCGCCCCCTTGTGTAGTAAGCCGGTAGTAACGTATAGCCTGGTATAAGAGGACAGAATGATGTTGTGAAAATCTGGATACTGCCCAACCGTACTGGCAAGTAAGCATTTAACTAGGGGTCCATTTGAAGAAAACAAAATCTATTCCACTCACTTTTTCACAGTCTCAACGGCTCACAAACACATGTGCACAGACACATACATGCACGCAGGCACACAGTAAACCAATTTCATATGCTCTCATCTATAGCAGCGCTCACTCTCACTCAGAAACAGAGCTGTTCAGTTCAGATAGTATCATTTGTAGGAGCAAAAAAGTTGCCACTCCTATGTCCTCATGTTCTCATGCAAAACCAAATGACTTGCACAAGGAAACTAAACTAGTATTCATATCGCTTTGTCCTCCAAGGTTTGGAACATGTGATGTTGCAAATTGTCCCTTGAGTAAGACAGTAGCCAAACAGATTCTATAAAACTTTTGTCACTTTCTCAAGACTGCTGTAATTGAGTAAAAATGTGCCGTTAATAGCCAGCAGGGCCTAGCTGGGTGTGTGAAAGGAAAAGCCATCCAACACCAAGCTCCATAACTTTAAAGGAGGGATTCCTATAAAAACGACTATTTCTACCATCTCGAGACAAATGCTCCCCTACGCATCAAACCAAGAATTCTGGAATGTTGTTTGCTAACAGTGTTATTAAGTCTATGGTTTACTGACAGTCAGCAACAGCAGTAAAACCAAGCCATATCTTTCCAACTAACAAGGAAATCACAACCGTATGAGACTTATTTTGTCATACATTTCTCTTCAAAAATGTCCTCATCATTTAAAGGCCTATTGTATATTAGCAGGTGAATGGACATCTGTGGATGACATCATCACCACCAGCGGCATGTTTCTGATGTGAACACGGATGTTGATCTGACGCGGGACAGCCAAGCCAGACCAAGTGCTCAGTCAAACTGTGAGAAATATACATTTCACTGTGGGATGTCCTTTTAATAGAGGAGGACTTTAATGATGTGAGGCTTGGTGCACTGCCCGACTTTGGGACCCAGTGAAGGAATGTGACCATTTCCTGCTGTTTTTGCTGACATTGATAGGCATCGCTTTCTGGTTTATCACTGCGCAGCAGAGAAACCAGGCCCTCTTCCTGCTTTCAGTGATTACCCGGAGAAGGGTTCCAACATTTCAAGGGCAGAGCAGGAAATAACTCATTAACAACTCCACAGGGGTAACCTAGAGGATCATTAAGCATTTCAAGAAGTAATTTTCAGTACTGTATAATTGACATAGTAGTGCGTTATGTGTGCAGGGTGAGTGTACTGCAACAGCCACACAAGCTATAATAGGCATTGTTGTACTGTGAATCCAAGTTAAGTCAAAAATAAAAGATAACAATACCTTCAGTTCCAGTGTCTTTGTGGTTAGGCACATTTACATGCTGTATGATGTCAAATGCAGAATTCAAAACAATTCTAAAACTAATCTCAGGGCCTTCGACTATACTAAACCAAACTCACTTTATATAATGTTTACATACCCTACATTACTCATCTCATATATAAATACTGCACTCTATACCATCTACTGCATCTTGCCTATGCCACACGGCCATCGCTCATCCATATATTTATGTGTACATATTCTTATACATCCCTTTACAATGTAGTTGTTGTGAAACTGTTAGATGACTTGTTAGATATTACTCCATTGTCGGAACTAAAAGCACAAGCATTTCGCTACACTCGCATTAACATCTGCTAACCATGTGTATGTGACCAATACAATTTGAATTGATTTTTACTCCAAACTCTTGTGCTTTGCAATTGCATTGCTGGAGAATGCATTATTTTGGAGACAAGATTGATTCACATTTATACCAGATCAACATTTTGATACAGAGTGCTCATCTTACCAATAGGGGGAGACCTAAAGCTGACCTACAACCAATGCCTACACTCCAATTTACCTCTGTATAATTCAATGACAAACGTGCACTGTTGAGTTATTGGCCATTCCAGTTCAGAACACCAGTAAGCCATTTGGTGTATTTATGTACAGTACCAGACAAAGGTTTGGACACACCTACTCATTCAAAGGTATTTATTTTTTATTTTTACTATTTTCAACATTGTAGAATAATAGGGAAGACATCAATACTAATACATAGCACATATGGAATCATGTAGTAACCAAAAAAGTGTTAAACAAATCAACATACACTACCGTTCAAAAGTTTGGGGGTCACTTAAAAATGTCATGTTTTTGAAAGAAAAGCACATGTTTTGTCCATTTAAAAGAACATTAAATTGATCAGAAATAGTGTAGACATTGTTAATGTTGTACATGACTGACTATTGTAGTTGGAAACAGCAGATTGTTTATGAAATATTTACATAGGCGTACAGAGGCCCATTATCAGCGACTATCACTCCTGTGTCCCAATGGCATGTTGTGTTAGCTAATCCAAGTTTATCATTTTAAAAGGCTAATTGATCATTACCCTTTGCAATTATGTTAGCACAGCTGAAAACTGTTGTTCTGATTAAAGAAGCAATACAACTGTCCTTCTTTAGACTAGTTGAGTATCTGGAGCATCAGCATTTGTGGGTTTGCTTACAGGCTAGACACAAAGACCTTTCTTCTGAAACTTGTCAGTCTATTCTTGTTCTGAGAAAAGAAGGCTATTCCATGCGAGAAATGCCAAGAAACTGAAGATCTCGTACAACGCTGTGTACTACTCCCTTCACAGAACAGTGCAAACTGTCTCTAACCAGAAGAGAAAGAGGACTGGGAGGTCCTCTGAGCAAGAGGACAACTGAGCAAGAGGACAAGTACATTAGAGTGTCTAGTTTGAGAAACAGATGCTTCATGTCACGTTCTGACCCTAGTTCTTGTGTTATTTCTTTGTTTTAGTTGGTCAGGACGTGAGTTGGGTGGGTATTCTATGTTTTGTGTTTCTAGGTTGGGTTTCTTGTTTGGCCTGATATGGTTCTCAATCAGAGGCAGGAGTTAGTCATTGTCTCTGATTGGGAACCATATTGAGGTAGCCTGTCTTCTGTTGGGGTTTGTGGGTGGTTATTTTCAGTCTTTGTGTGTCTGCACCAGATAGAAATGTTTCGGTTGTCACTTTGTTGTTTTGTGTTTTTGATGTGTTCAGTTTTCCATAAAAAAGATGAACACTAACCACGCTGCGCTTTGGTCCTCTATCTACAGACGACAACCATTACATCTCACAAGTCCTCAACTGGCAGCTTCATTAAATAGTGCCCACAAAACATCAGTCTCAACATCAACAGTGAAGAAGCGACTCTGGGATGCTGGGCTTCTAGGCAGAGTTGCAAAGAAAAAGCCATATCTCAGACTGGCCAATAATGTAAAAGATTGAGATGGGCAAAAGAACACAGACACTGGACAGAGGAATTCTGCCTAGGAGGCCAGCATCCTGGAGTCGCCTCTTCACTGTTGACGTTGAGACTGGTGTTTTGCGGATACTATTTTGTGACCCACTACACCAGAGAGCCTTTTGAACGTAAAACATATATTTTTTTATCAAAATTTGGGCAGAAATGCCTTCTCGAACATGTGAACTTTCATGTGCCTTAATAACAAACTTGTATGCATCTGTAAATACGAATACAACTGTTAAATTACGAGCCTTGTTGGTTAATTCACAGAAAAATGTAGCAACCTTCCCACTAGCCATGATTGGCTGAGATAATGAGTGGGCTGGACATGAGGAGAGAGGACTGGTCTGCCATATTGAAGGCTTTTGTCTATTTGAGCTTGTCAGTCTGTGTTAGTAATCATGTCAAACGCTGCTTCACATTTTTTTTATTGTGTAGTGGAGCTGAATAAGTGTTGCTCTCCATTTTATGGAGGATCAAGTTTTGAAATCAGTGGAATTAGAGTTTGATAGTTAAAGAGATCGAGAAAATGCATCTTCAAACTAAGGGCAACCGTGGTATGGCATTCCAGACAGGGAGAGGCATCCATGATGTATGTTGATGTATGCAGGTAAGATAGTCCAGCGTTAGGGAGCTACATTTTCAGATATTACACATTTCTAATTTTGACAAAGTGGCTTCATTTCAAGGTAAAGTGTAGTGTTGGCTCCCTAGCTGACATTATTTGTTTCCCAGAGCTGTTTACTTTTATAGTTAGTCTAATGTTAGCTAGCCATCATTGGACCTGGTTGGTTGGCTCCCAGCACTGTGGCATTGTTGGCACTTTGTTCATTGTTGTTTAAGTAGCTAACATTAGCTGGCTAGCTCATTAGCTAATGCTACGTGACGTGTGTACAACACCCGTTGAATATGGCCGGTGTCAGTAAACATTAACATCTGCAAAAAAGCGTAGTGAAATTGTTGCCAGCAGAGCTGGTTAGGCTGTTTTCCTGTTATCCAGAGGTAAACAAATCATCGGCCAGAGGGTCAAGTGAGCGAAACAAGATGGGTGGGGCTAAAGCTTAAGAGGGTGTGAGCGATGCTGAATGAGTGTAGACAAAGTAGAGATACCACTAGATATCAAAACATTCATTGGCGATTTTCTCAAAAGTGAGTTTACAAGTTGATCAACTTTCAAAGCAGAATTCCTTTCCCATTGTTCCTCAAATGCAGTGTATGATATACCACTTTGTAGCTCGGAGTCTCTACTTTTATCCACTGTATAAAAAAAAACACAATTTTACATTTTGCTACATAAGTCACATTTTAACTACTCTTTACACTTATGGTATCCAGCCAATCTCAACTGGATATCGTTGTCTCTTTCAATTTAACAAGAAAGTTAAATTGCCGAACAAACCTTCTCAGGTTGATCATTTGGATAAGGTCCAAATTGATTTGTTTCAACCAATGAGACATTTGTAACTCTTCCACGTGAACCTAGATGCAGCGATGCTTTCAGGATAATTAAAGTTTAATTCCCAGATAGCCTATACAGGTGCGATTAATCAGTAACATTGATTCATCAATTAAATTGCTATTGCAAATTCATTCATGTCCAACTCCCACATTACTGATCTAGTATTGATGGTTCATTAACGTATATAAATAGATTGTTTTTTCAGCTTCCAATGACTCAAAACCCAAACTTAAAAAAATTCAAATAATGTGCAAGCTATCATGTCCCCATTCCCCTGCTAATTAGTGAACCTTCACCCATAAAAGTATTGATCGCCGACCCCAGCAGCAATAAAAACCCTAACTATGCCATTAGCGGAAAACAAGCAGCTCTTGTAAAGGTTCTCTTCAGTTTAGCCCTGATGTATGGTCTCTATCAGAGATTGACATGTGTCCAGAATCGCAGTGCACAGCAGACGCACGAGCAAGAAACGGTTCTATGAAGGGACAGGTGGAGAGAACCGGGAAACTGCAGAAAAGGAAAACATTCTGCTAGGCAAGGAACTCCGTTTGAAAATTGAACAATTAAAAGTAATTGCAGTAAATACTTATGACGTTGATCAAGCACAAAATCTTCAACAAAATGGTTATCTACAGGAACAACTAGATTTAGCCAAAACGAAATATGATGAAGTCCACGCCAAACTGGATATATCGGACGAGTTATCTACAAAAAGGAGTGCACAACTTGATAATGCTGTTTTGATGAACGTTACTCAAAGCAATAATATTCTAGTCCAAATGCTGCAGACCAAAGACAATCAGTTAATGAACACACTGACCAAGTTGGATGACAAATCAGCAGAACTTATTGAAGTCACTGACCAAATGATTGATGAGAGAACTCAGGTGATGAAGATGGAAATGTTAATTTCTAAGCAAGTGGAGGAAATCTCATTACTGAACCTCTTGCTCCGTGCTCAAGACCTCTACCTGCAAACCAGTAGACAAAGGTACACAAAGGAGTGAAGACGACAGAAGGTTTCAGACTTTGCCTCTCTCAGGTGTCCCTCAGTGTTCTCCTCTTGGCCATTCGGCACAGAGTAATATGGCGCCTCCTCGCCAACAAAGCTTGGCTTCTCTCTTGGCCTTTCGGGCCTCAATTTCCCCACAGGATGAAGCCAACCCTCTCCGCCCACTTGGCACGGAACACCGTGACAAAATCGTCAAAAACGTCTGCACCTTTGACCCCATTCCAGGTAAGCCAAACAGCACTGAGACATAACGGATGTCTTGGATGGCTAACCAAATGCTACGGGTTCTGACAGGCACCTGTTGATGCGAACGGCGAATAAATACATGACCAGGTTCATTCCTCTACAACAGCAACACCTACAAAAACAACCGCTAAACTTGCCACATCTTTGAAAATAGAATTCAGTGGTTCTGAGACTCGCTGTCAAACAAGCTCGGAATGAACACTCATAAGCTTACAATCATAGGCTTCGTTCAGCTAACTTTGGCCTACTCACTGAAACAGGAATGGAATAGCTATTGTCATTCAAACAAATGTGTCTGTCGAACATGTATCTCAACTTCATTGCTTGGGCCCTACAGCCCACACTGGTTTGCAAATCTCAGAACTCAGAGAATTTTGGAGCACAGTTTTGAGGCATCAAAAGTGTGCAGCACTGAATGCCTGACATCTTGGCTTTGAAGTTTAACTGCAGAACTCACTCCAGTTAGAGGGTGCATAATCAGGTATTGGAACATTGAGAGATGACGCCCACAACGGTTTCTACCACAAAACCACAATAGCAATACCCACCATGGTCAAAATAACTAAAGTACGTCGCCAGCGAAATGACTACCATTACAATCAACCTGATCAATACGATCCTGCACCCAACCCACACAAAGTGTCAGAACACAAGGGTAAAAAGCGCCACAAAGAGTTTGACGATGATCAAAACGTAGACCGATGCTGTCTAGATGTTCTTCTACATGAAGTACTAAAGCAAGAAAATGTTGATAAAGGGGAAAAAGACAAGTTACTATGACTAGACGTGGAATTGCCGGACAAGACGTCCGCCAGATTTACCACCCCTTGCCTTCACCATGAACACAAATGACATATCACGTAGTTGCGAACAACCACTCCACTTTGTGGGAAATATGACCAAAAAACAGAACTCAAACAGCCCATACCTGAAAACAGTCCTGGAGGACTGCTTAACCTGTGATGCGCTAATTACTTCAGGCGCGACAATGTCGCTAATTTCTGAAACGTTTTTCAATTAACTCAAAAGTGCTTTGAAGCCAGCTAAATGTTGGTTAAAAACAGAACGATGCAACACTACACTTTGAGGTTTCACTCAGACTACCTCACCTTGAGACTCATGCTGAAACTACACTTCCAGCACATATTGCTTGTTCACCCTGTGTCTGTTACCAGCCTCGAATCTGAACCCCTGCGACTCGGAGCAGACTTGATGGATCGTTTACCTTCACTAATGGAAAACCAACCAAATATGGTCACAGGTCACAGTGCCGTCTCCACTGACCACACCATCTTCTCATGACGCTTGATGCAATGCAGTCCTCCACGAGGGGTATCTGTCACCAGCACCCTTTGGGAAAAATGCATTTTGAAACCACTTGGTGAAGAATCTGACCCAAGGAGATATTATGATTTCTCGTCACATTTAATCAGCAAACCTGATTGACCATTATTTTCATGATTTCGAGTCAGCAGTCTCTGTGAATGAGAAACCTCTATCCTCCTTGGAGTCATGCAATACTGTAGCTGACATTAACCTCTCTTGTCCTTCGGACACTTCTGCAAGTACTGCGGCCACTTTAGGAATAAAAGCATCGATAAGCAGAGTGGACTATTGTTTCCATTGATACGTGTTCCACTTTGAGGGGGACAGAAACCTCTTACAATGAAACTAACGCCAGTCCCGCAACTGACCCAATGATTCCCACGAGACCACGTACAACACTGTACGAAGTCGTCCAAGCAGGAAACAAATCTAGTTGTCAACTTCCCTACGAGAACAGGGACGAGTGGACAAGCTCCTCAATGGGGATAATCTTAGAATACATCTGAGATATCACTGTGGTGTACCACACTGGTCATAAAAATCCAGTACTCTTTCCACCTCCAAAATCAAATGGTAACAATAATCATTCCTTGCCCTGTGTAGTCTAAACTACAACGCAACTAGTAAAATGCTATAATCATGTATTCTAGTAGGATAACATTTCAGGATAAACAGGTAGGATAGCTGGTCCCTTTGGGTAGCAGTACCAATGCCAGCAACAGTCAGCCCAGCCATCATCAGTAAGAAGGTTAGAGACCTAACAGATCAAATTGGGGCTGCCTTCTGAGAATTCCTTATTCCTTATTGGCCAACGTGCAATAATTGGAAAATACAATTGATGGCCTACGATCAAGATTATCCTACCAACGGGACATTTAAAAACGGTAATATCTTGTGTTTCACCGAGTCGCAGCTGAACAACTACACGGATAATATAGACCTGGCGGAACTTTCCATGAACCGGCAAAACAGAAAAGCTTAATCTGGTAAGACGTTGGGGGGGGAGGGGGGTCTATTTGTCAATAACAGCTGGTGCTCAATGTCTAATATAAAGAAGTCTTGAGGTATTGCTCACCTGAGGTACAATACCTTATGATAAGCTGTAGACCACACTATCTACCAAGAGAGATCTCATCTATATCATTCATAGCCGTGTATTTACCACCATAAATCGATGCTGGCACTAATATCGCACTCAACCAACTGTATAAAGCCCTAAGCAAATAAGAAAATGCTAATCCAGAAGTGGCGCTCCTAGTGGCCGGGGACTTTAATGCAGGAAAACTTAAATCCGTTGACCTAATTTCTACCAGCATCTCACATGTGCAACCAGAGGAAAAAGTGCATTAACTTCTCTAGGGTAGGAGGCAGCATTCGGAATTTTGGATGAAAAGCATGCCCAAATTAAACGGCCTGCGACTCGGGCCCAGAAGATATGATATGTATATAACTGGTAGATGTGGATTGAAAACACTCTAAAGTTTCCAAAACTGTTAAAATAGTGTCTGTGAGTATAACATAACTGATTTGGCAGGCGAAAACATGAGAAAAATCTATTCAGGATTTTATTTTATTTTTTTGTAGTTTTCTATTCAATGCCATTACAGTATCCATTGACTTAGGACTCAATTTGCAGTTCCTATGCCTTCCACTAGATGTCAACAGTATTTAGAAATTGTTTCAGGCTTGTATTCTTATAAATGAGGGAGTAAGACCAGTCTGAATGGGTGGACCCTGACGTGTCACAGAGCTTTTTCATGCGCAATGCCGAGAGTGCATTTCCTGTTTACCTTTTATATTATTGCCCAGTTGAAAAATTATAGATCATTTAGGCTAAAAAACAACCTGAGGATTGAATATAAACATCGTTTGACATGTTTCTATGAACTTTACAGATACAATTGAGATTTTTTGTCTGTCTGTTTTTACTGCGTTTGAGCCTGTGGATTACTGAAGAAAACGCGCAAACAAAACAGAGGTTTTTGGATATAAACAGACTTTATTGAACTAAAGGAACATTTATTGAGTGCAACCATATGAAGATCATCAAAGGTAAGGGATTCATTTTATCTCTATTTCTGAGTTTTGTAACGCTTCTGCTTGGCAGGTACTGTTTGATAATTTGTCAACTGGGCTATGTTCTCAAATAATTGTAAGGTATGCATTCGCCGTAAAGCATTTTTTAAATCTGACACCGTGGTTGGAATCACAAGAAGTTAATCTTTAAACCTATGTAAAATATGTTTTGTTTTCTGAATTTTTATAATGAGTATTTCTGTATTTGAATTTGGCGCTCTGCAATCTCACTGGATTTTGGCCAGATAGGATGCTAACGCCCCACATACCCTAGAGAGGTTAACAACGTTGTCCTCACAGTGACCTTAAGTACATATCCCAACCATAAGCCATGGATTAAAGGCAACATCCGATATTGAGCTGAAGGCTAGAGCTGCCGGTTTCTAGGAGCGGGATACTAATCCGGACACTTATAGGAAATCCCGCTATGCCCTCAGATGAACCATCAAACAAGCAAAGCGTCAATACATTATTAATATTGAATCCTACTACACTGGCTCTGATGCTCGTCGGATGTGGCAGGGCTTGAAAACTATTGCGGACTACAAAGGGAAACCCAGACGCGAGCTGCCCAGTGACGCGAGCCTACCAGACGAGATAAATGCATTTTATGATCGCTTTGAGGCAGGCAACCCTGAAGCATGAGCGCACCAGCTTTTCCGGACAACCGTTTGATATCGCTCTCGTTAGCCAATGTGAGCAAGTCCTTTAAACAGGTCAACATTCACAAAGCCGCGTGGTTAGACAGATTACCAGGACGTGTACTCAAAGCATGTATGGACCAACTGGCAAGTGTCTTCACTGACATTTTCAACCTCTCCCTGACCAAATCTGTAACACCTACAAGTTTCAAGCAGAACACCATAGTCCCTGTGCCCAAGGAAGCAAAGTCACCTGCCTAAATGATTACCGCCCCGTAGCACTCACGTCGGTAGCCATGAAGTGCTTTGAAAGGCTGGAATGGCTCACATCAACAGCATCCTCCCGGATACCCTAGACCCATTCCAATTTGTATACCGCCCCAGCAAATTCACAGATGACGCAATCTCACTCCAAGCTGCTCTTTCTCACCTGGATAAAAGGAACACCTATGTGAGAATGGTATTCATTGACAACAGCTCAGTGTTCTACACCATAGTTCCCATGAAGCTCATAACTTTTATTTTATACCTTTATTTAACTTGGCAAGTCAGTTAACCATTCTAGGGTACGTGTCAACAGCCAGTGAAACTGCAGGGCACCAAATTCAAAACAACAGAAATCCCATAATTAAAATTCCTCACACATGTATTTTACACCATTTTAAAGATACACTTGTTGTAATTCCAGCCACAGTGTCCGATTTCAAAAAGGCGAAAGCAAACCAAACGATTATGTTAGGTCAGAGCCAAGTCACAGAAAAACACAGCCATTTTTCCAGCCAAAGAGGGGTCACAAAAATCAGAAATATAGATAAAAATGAATCACTAACCTTTGATGATCTTCATCAGATGACACTCATAGGACTTCATGTTACACAATACATGTATGTTTTGTTCGGTAAAATTAATATTTATATCCAAAAATCTGAGTTTACATTGGCACATTATGTTCAGTAGTTCCAAAACATCTGGTGATTTTGCAGAGAGCCACATCAATTCACAGAAATACTCATAATAAACATTGATAAACGATACAAGTGTTATTCACAGAATTAATGATATAATTCTTCTTAATGCAACCGCTGTGTCAGATTTCAAAAAAACTTTACGGAAAAAGCAAACCGCTAGTTATCAAAGTGAGTGGCTGAATTAATAAGATGATGGGGAATTATATTGTGTTGGCTTTCTACGGTGTTTGAGAAGTCAAAGTCTTTTGGATGAGTTATCTGTACAGCTGCCACTGCTATTTTTTTGATTTCCTTGGGTTTTTTCTTCTCTCGGGTTCTCAGCCGTCTGCTCCACCCCCATCTTCTCTGAGCAGAGTAGACAGGCCGATTGCCCTTGCGACTCCAGGATCCACACGTGTACACATACAGTGCCTTGCGAAAGTATTCGGCCCCCTTGAACTTTGCGACCTTTTTCCACATTTCAGGCTTCAAACATAAAGATATAAAACTGTATTTTTTTGTGAAGAATCAACAACAAGTGGGACACAATCATGAAGTGGAACGACATTTATTGGATATTTCAAACTTTTTTAACAAATCAAAAACTGAAAAATTGGGCGTGCAAAATTATTCAGCCCCCTTAAGTTAATACTTTGTAGCGCCACCTTTTGCTGTGATTACAGCTGTAAGTCGCTTGGGGTATGTCTCTATCAGTTTTGCACATCGAGAGACTGACATTTTTTCCCATTCCTCCTTGCAAAACAGCTCGAGCTCAGTGAGGTTGGATGGAGAGCATTTGTGAATAGCAGTTTTCAGTTCTTTCCACAGATTCTCGATTGGATTCATGTCTGGACTTTGACTTGGCCATTCTAACACCTGGATATGTTTATTTTTGAACCATTCCATTGTAGATTTTGCTTTATGTTTTGGATCATTGTCTTGTTGGAAGACAAATCTCCGTCCCAGTCTCAGGTCTTTTGCAGACTCCATCAGGTTTTCTTCCAGAATGGTCCTGTATTTGGCTCCATCCATCTTCCCATCAATTTTAACCATCTTCCCTGTCCCTGCTGAAGAAAAGCAGGCCCAAATCATGATGCTGCCACCACCATGTTTGACAGTGTTCAGGGTGATGAGCTGTGTTGCTTTTACACCAAACATAACGTTTTGCATTGTTGCCAAAAAGTTCAATTTTGGTTTCATCTGACCAGAGCACCTTCTTCCACATGTTTGGTGTGTCTCCCAGGTGGCCTGTGGCAAACTTTAAATGACACTTTTTAAGAAATGGCTTTCTTCTTGCCACTCTTCCATAAAGGCCAGATTTGTGCAATATACGACTGATTGTTGTCCTATGGACAGAGTCTCCCACCTCAGCTGTAGATCTCTGCAGTTCATCCAGAGTGATCATGGGCCTCTTGGCTGCATCTCTGATCAGTCTTCTCCTTGTATGAGCTGAAAGTTTAGAGGGACGGCCAGGTCTTGGTAGATTTGCAGTGGTCTGAAACTCCTTCCATTTCAATATTATCGCTTGCACAGTGCTCCTTGGGATGTTTAAAGCTTGGGAAATCTTTTTGTATCCAAATCCGGCTTTAAACTTCTTCACAACAGTATCTCGGACCTGCCTGGTGTGTTCCTTGTTCTTCATGATGCTCTCTGCGCTTTTAACGGACCTCTGAGACTATCACAGTGCAGGTGCATTTATACGGAGACTTGATTACACACAGGTGGATTGTATTTATCATCATTAGTCATTTAGGTCAACATTGGATCATTCAGAGATCCTCACTGAACTTCTGGAGAGAGTTTGCTGCACTGAAAGTAAAGGGGCTGAATAATTTTGCACGCCCAATTTTTCAGTTTTTGATTTGTTAAAAAAGTTTGAAATATCCAATAAATGTCGTTCCACTTCATGATTGTGTCCCACTTGTTGTTGATTCTTCACAAAAAAATAAAGTTTTATATCTTTATGTTTGAAGCCTGAAATGTGGCAAAAGGTCGCAAAGTTCAAGGGGGCCGAATACTTTCGCAAGGCACTGTATTTTTGGGAACATGTGAACTTTAATGTGCATTATTAACAAACTGGTATGCCATCTGTAAATACAAATAAAATGGTTAAATTACAATCCTAGTTGGTATACCCAAGGAAAAAGTAAGGAACCTTCCCGCTAGCCATGATTGGCTGAGATAATGGATGGGCTAGGCATGCCAAGAGATTAGTTCGGATTGGTCTGCCATGCTTCTGAGCTGCTCAGTATGTGTAGATAATCTTTGCTACCATGGCTTTTTTGAAAGATATCTTGGAGAACTGCAAAAGTGTTGCTACTGCTCTCAACAACGTTGCTGGCCTGAATTTAGCAGGCGCTATCAACAAAGATAAGTGGGAAAAAGTTATGATATACTACTTTCTGGCAGACGATCATACCTTGCTGACTCTCTCTGACTCTGTAAATTAATTTTACGATAAAGGAAATCCCTGATTTAGGTAAAAACATTTTAATTGAACCAGACATTGTAGTCTTCTGATGACAGTAATGGGGAAGAAACAGTGATAGTATATTATTCATATCTCAGAAATCCATTTGCCTTGAAATCCATTTGCCTCCTAATCTTAGCCAGCTAGCTAACATTGAACCTAGTTGGTTAGCTTTAGCTACCTGCAGATTCATACTGCAGCATTTCATGCATGGTGACTAGCTATGACAATCCGTTTGTACTGCATGGGCTGGGATTATGGTTCATTATTTAGCTAGCTGCTTGTCTAAATAAAATACTCCACTTTGCCAGATGATTGCATGACCCATCAAATTAGCCATGTGTTTGGGATTGTTTACGGCCCTCTATTGTATTTCATAAACTTGTGTACATGTCTAGACAATAGTGTCCCATCCACTTAGCTAGATGTGGCAGGGGGTGGTTTTCTTTCACAGGAACCATCAATTTAGACAAGCGTGTCTGGGTAAGCATCATCTAATAATTATACTGAACAAAAATACAAAACGCAACATGCAACAATTTCAAAGATTTCACTGAGTTACAATTCATAAAAGGAAATCAGTCAATTGAAATAAATGTATTAGGCCTTAATCTATGGATTTCACATGACTGGGCCGGGGTGCATAGGCCCACCCATTTGGCAGCCAAGCCCACTCGCTGGGGAGCCAAGCCCAGCCAATCGGAATGAGCCCCCGCCCACACAGGTGAAGTAGCCGGATGTGATATCCTGGCCTGGCATGGTTACACATGGTCTGCGGTTGTGCGGCCGGTTGGACGTACTACCAAATTCTCTAAAACAATGTTGGAGGCAGAATATGGTAGAAAAATTAACGTTAAATTCTCTGACAACAGCTCTGGTGGACATTCCTGTAGTCAGCATGTCAATTGCATGCTCCCTCAAAACTTGAGACATCTGTGGCATTGTGTTATTTTTTTGGTCAAAGGTGGAATTTTCAAGTTCCCCAGGACAAGGTGCACCTGTGTAATGATCATGCTGTTTAATCAGCTTCTTGATATGCCACACCTGTCAGGTGGATGAATTATAATGGCAAAGGAGAAATGCTAACTAATGTTGTGCACATTTGTGCACAACATTTGAGAGAAATAAGCTTTTTGTGCGTATGGAACGTTTCTGGGAATTTTTTATTTCAGCTCATGAAACATGGGACCTACATGTTGCTTTTCTATTTTTGTTCAGTGTATAAAATATTTATACAATATTTTTATCTGGACACTTTCTATTTTTGATATTGCTAAAATGAAAATATGCTAGTAATCATTTCACTATTCCATTTACACCTTCTGTATCCTGTGCATGTGACAAATAAATCTTGATTTGATATAGTGTGTTTTACCAGAGACGGTATTGTGAAGGACAACATGACCTGCCCCAAAGTTAGATTAGGATTTAGGCCAAGGACTAGATATTGTATTTTTACCTGGAGATTTTCCCTTATTGTAGACTACTACTTTCAACACTTTTAGTCTTGACATTTTGGTTGTTACCTACACTACCTTACTCACTCTGTTTAGCACATGGCCTCACATATGAATCCTTAAAGTGATGGTTGGGGCTAAGGCTTAAGAGGGTGTGAAAAATGCTGAATAGGTGAAGACAAAGAAGATCTCTCCAGTAGGTGTACCAAAACATTCACAGACATTTTGTAGAAAATGACGTTACAAGTTTATCAACTTTCAAAGCAGAACTACTTTCTCATTGTTCCTCAACTGCAGTGTTTGAAATAGCATTTTGTAGCTCTGAGTCTTTACTTTTATCCAATGTAAATGAACACAATTTCAAATGTTCCAACATAAGACTGAATCGAGGTGGTCGGTCACATATGATGGTGCGTAAGACCCAACCACACATGTTGTAATGTGTTTTGTAATATATGAGACGTTTGCTGCTTTGAACCCAGTCATGCATACAGTAAACGTGCCAAAGAGTGTCTGAGCCAAAGGCCGAGTGTAATATGAATAGCCACCACATGCATGCGTGTCACTAGAAACGTGCCAACTAAAGTAGATATTGTGAGGTGTATTTGTGTCACAACCTCTGCCTGAAGTCGGCTTCTCTCCTTGTTCAGGCGGCGTTCGGGGGTCAACGTCACCGGCTTCCTAGCCATCGCCGCTCCAATTTTCATTGATCCATTTGTTTTGTCTTGTTCCCTGCACACCTGGTTTACATTCCCCATTTGTTTTGGCAGGGTATGGTTCTCAATCAGGGACAGCTGCCTATCATTGTCTCTGATTGGGAATCATACTTAGGTAGCTAAGTGTTTGTGGCACTTAGCCCTGTAAAACATTTGGGGGGGGCACACGGGGAGATTGTCAGAGTTTAGGCCTGAGCCAACTAACTGTGCTTACCGTGGGGAGCATGTGACTGGTCAGGCACCGTGATATGGGGTGATGCGCACGTTGTCTCGAGTGAGCATTCACAGGCCGGTGTGCTCTGTGCCAGCGTCCCGTATTTGCCGGGTGGAAGTGGGCATCCAGCCAGAACGGGTCGTGCCAGCTCTACGCTCGAGACCTCCAGTGCGCCTCCACGGTCCAGTGTATCCGATGCCCGCCCCACGCGCCAGGCCTCCTGTGTGTCTCTCCAGCCCGGTGAGTCCTGTGCCGGCTGCACGAACGAGGCCTCCAGTGATGATCCATGGCACGAAGCCTCCAGTGATGATCCATGGCAAGAAGCCTCCAGTGATGATCCATGGCAAGAAGCCTCCAGTGATGATCCATGGAAAGAAGCCTCCAGTGATGATCCATGGCAAGAAGCCTCCAGTGATGATCCATGGCACGAAGCCTCCAGTGATGATAAATGGCACGAAGCCTCCAGTAATCTTGCGTGTTTGTAGGTGACCAAATACTTATTTTCCACCATAATTTGCAAATAAATTAATAAAAAATCCTACAATGTGATTTTCTGGAGAAAGAAAATTGCATTTTGGCCTCCAGTGATGATCCATGGCACGAAGCCTCCAGTGATGATCCATGGCAAGAAGCCTCCAGTGATGAACCATGGCAAGAAGCCTCCAGTGATGATCCATGGCAAGAAGCCTCCAGTGATGATCCATGGAAAGAAGCCTCCAGTGATGATCCATGGCACGAAGCCTCCAGTGATGATCCATGGCACGAAGCCTCCAGTGATGATCCATGGCACGAAGCCTCCAGTGATGATCCATGGCACGAAGCCTCCAGTGATGATCCATGGCAAGAAGCCTCCAGTGATGATCCATGGCAAGAAGCCTCCAGTGATGATCCATGGCACGAAGCCTCCAGTGATGATCCATGGCACGAAGCCTCCAGTGATGATCCATGGCAAGAAGTCTCCAGTGATGATCCATGGCACAAAGCCTTCAACAACGGTCTCCAGTCCGGGGCCTCCAGCAACGGTCCCCCCAGTCCGGGGCCTCCAGCAACGGTCCTCCCAGTCCGGGGCCCGCAGAGAGGGTCCCCACACCAGAGGCACCACCAAAGCGGGGTGAGCCAGAGGTGGAGCGGGGTCTACGTCTTGCACCAGAGCCGCCACCGCGGATAGATGCCCACCCGGACCCTCCCCTATAGGAGTCCGCACCTTTGGGGGGGGGGCCCATTTTATTTCTCTAGTTAGGTCAGGGTGTGTGGTGGGTGGGCATTCTATTTTTTCTTTTCTATGTTTCTTTATTTCTATGTTTTGGCCGGGTATGGTTCTCAATCAGGGACAGTTGTCTATCGTTGTCTCTGATTGGGAATAGGTAGCCCTTTTACCCTCCTTTCAGTGTGGGTGGTTAACTTTGTTTGTGGCACTTAGCCCTGTAAGCTTCACGGTTGTTTCTTTCATTTATTGTTTTGTTGGCGACATTTTAAAATAAAGTAAAATGTACTCTCACCACGCTGCACTTTGGTCCACTTCTTTTGACTTCCGTGACACAATCAATCTGTGCCTTATTTTTAACCAAATATAATTGTGTTATTGTGACATGGTAGGAACCAGATTGTAGTTAAGTGTTTCCTAGGGGACCCATTGTATGTTCTCTTAGCTACTTCATGCTTCGCATATTCCTCTTTGATTTAGAAGATACTGTGGCACAAACAACATGCTGATTTAAGTCTACACCATCACTGGTCTTATCGGACTGTATAGGTAATTACATTTGCTCAGTACATTTATTATTAGCTAGCTAACCAGTTAACATGAGATTAGCATTAGCAGCTAACAGAATTTAGGCCCAACTTGCTAAGAAAAGACAAACTAGCAGTTTGCAGATGTAAGAAACACAAACTAATAGTGTAATTATAGAACGCTAGTGGATTTAAATTGCGACACAATGTGAAAACAGCATCGTTGTCATCAACATTTTGTTGAATGTGCTGCATTGACCATGCAGACTGAACGCAAGTGTCTCAGGGTCGAGGAACAACAAATGCGCTCCTTGAGTGACAGGGGGAGAGGCTAGGTCTGTGTGGAAAACTGCATGGGGAGAGAGCAGAACATTAATCACTGCGTCAACCACCCAGTACTCTGCCCAGTGCATTTGGAAAGTATGAAGACCCCTTCCCTTTTTCTACATTTTGTTACGTTATGGCTTAAATAAAAATAAATGTCAAACTACACACAATACCCCATAATGACAAAGTGAAAATTTTATTTACCACAGGTGGACTCCAATCAAGTTGTAGAAACATCTCAAGGGTGATCAATGGAAACAGGATGCACCTGATCTCAATTACGAATCTCATAGCAAAGGGTCTGAATACTTATGTAAATAAGGTATCTGTTTTTATTTGTAATAAATGTGAAAACATTTTAAAAACAGCTTTCGCTTTGTCATTATGGGGTATAGTGTGTAGCTTGATGAGGAACACTTTTTATTTAATCCATTGTAGAATAAGGCTGTGGAAAAAGTCAAGGGGTCTGAATACTTTCCAAAGGCACTGTATATACAGTGGGGCAAAGTTCTCCAACTTAAAAAGATAAGAGAGACCTGTAATTTTCATCATAGGTACACTTCAACTATGACAGACAAAATGCGATTTTTTTTCTCCAGAAAATCACATTCTAGGATTTTTAATTAATTTATTTGCAAATTATGGTGGAAAATAAGTATTTGGTCACCTACAAACAAGCAAGATTACTGGCTCTCACAGACCTGTAACTTCTTCTTTAAGAGGCTCCTCTGTCCTCCACTCGTTACCTGTATTAATGGCACCTGTTTGAACTTGTTATCAGTATAAAAGACACCTGTCCACAACCTCAAACAGTCACACTCCAAACTCCACTATGGCCAAGACCAAAGAGCTGTCAAGGACACCAGAAACAAAATTGTAGACCTGCACCAGGCTGGGAAGACTGAATCTGCAATAGGTAAGCAGCTTGGTTTGAAGAAATCAACTGTGGGAGCAATTATTAGGAAATGGAAGACATACAAGACCACTGATGATCTCCCTCAATCTGGGGCTCCACGCAAGATCTCACCCTGTGGGGTCAAAATGATCACAAGAACGGTGAGCAAAAATCCCAGAACCACACGGAGGGACCTAGTGAATGACCTGCAGAGAGCTGGGACCAAAGTAACAAAGCCTACCATCAGTAACACACTACGCCGCCAGGGACTCAAATTCTGCAGTGCCAGACTGCTTAAGCCAGTACATGTCCAGGCCCGTCTGAAGTTTGCTAGAGAGCATTTGGATGATCCAGAAGAAGATTGGGAGAATGTCATATGGTCAGAGGAAACCAAAATATAACTTTTTGGTAAAAACTGAACTCGTCGTGTTAGGAAGACAAAGAATGCTGAGTTGAATCCAAAGAACACCATACCTACTGTGAAGCATGGGGGTGGAAACATCATGCTTTGGGTCTGTTTTTCTGCAAAGGGTCCAGGACGACTGATCCGTGTAAAGGAAATAATGAATGGGGCCATGTATCGTGAGATTTTAAGTGAAAACCTCCTTCCATCAGCAAGGGCATTGAAGATGAAACGTGGCTGGGTCTTTCAGCATGGCAATGATCCCAAACACACCGCCCGGGCAACGAAGGAGTGGCTTCGTAAGAAGCATTTCAAGGTCCTGGAGTGGCCTAGCCAGTCTCCAGATCTCAACCCAATAGAAAATCTTTGGAGGGAGTTGAAAGTCCATGTTTCCCAGCAACAGCCCCAAAACGTCACCGCTCTAGAGGAGATCTGCATGGAGGAATGGGCCAAAATGACAGCAACAGTGTGTGAAAACCTTGTGAAGACTTACAAAAAATGTTCGACCTCTGTCATTGCCAACAAAGGGTATATAACAAAGTATTGAGATAAACTTTTGTTATTGACCAAAAACTAGAGTGTTGGGCCAGTAACCGGAAGGTTGCTGGATCGAATCCCGAGTTGACAAGGTAAAAATCGGTCGTTCTGCCCCTGAGCAAGGCACTGTTCCCAGGGCGCCGTGGATGTCGATTAAGGCAGCCCCCCACACCTCTCTGATTCAGAGGGTTTGGGTTAAATGTGGAAGACACATTTCAGTTGGACAACTGACTAAGTATCCCCCTTTCCCTTTCTATTCCACAAGTTACCACCAGCTAAATCTATGAGGTTCAAATGTAAATTTACTCTGTTCAATCTGACTGTGCAATCCACTGTCTCATCAGCCCAGCCAGGCAATTAATAAACTTGATCTCCACTATAAAAAGCATTTAGACATTATCTAACATTTCTTTTAGACTAACATTTAGTTTTCAACAGGGGACATTTGTATAAACCTTGCTGTCTGTCTCTCTGAGATTTGCTAAATTGTTTCAAAATTCAAATTCAATCTCCAGCTGTCGCATAGTAATGAACGCGTCAGGAGTTGGGATAAGACAGACAGACAGGCAGGCAGCTTTTCTCAACCAGTCGAAATCCTGAATGAGCATAATTTTGATGGATATGTACAAAGAAATATCAATTGAATAAAGTTACAACGAAGCGCAGTTAGTTTTTCCAGTTTCAGTTTGAAGTGATTGTGTTAGCTCCTCTGAACAACAGTGTCCTGACAAGAGAGCACATTTTGGTGAAATTGCGCTTCATTCGATTTTTTTACTCCATTCTATATGAAGTTTTTAATGCCTACAGACTGCTAAATCTTTTGTTAAACTATAAAAACAATGTTTCTTTGAAGGATCCTTGTCCTGACTTTCAAGAATGGATTAATTGCTTTGCCTTGCTTTTCCGGCTGGCAATGCAAGTTTCACCATCCAATTATTTCAAATCTACAGGTGTGCAAGTTTCACCATGGCACGGACTGTGACAATATGTTGACACATGATAATTATTAGAATACAGTCAATTCTTGCATTCTATCTGTGCTGGCCTTTTTGGGCTACACTCTTAGAAAAAAGGGTTCCAGAATGGTTCTTCGGCTGTTACCATAGAATAACCCATTTTTCGTTCAGGTAGAACCCTTTTTGGCTCCAGATAGAATCATTTTGGGTTCCACGTAGAACCCTCTGTGGAAAAGGTTCTACATTGAACCCTAAAAAGGGTTCTTCAAAGGGTTATCCTATGGGGATAGCTGAAGAACCCTATTAGGTTGCAGATAGCACCGAGTAGCAACGAGTAATCTAACTAACAATTCCAAAACTACTACCTTATACACACAAGTGTAAAGGGATAAAGAATATATGTACATAAAGATATATGAATGAGTGATGGTACAGAGCAGCATAGGCAAGATGCAGTATATGGTATTGAGTACAGTATATACATATGAGATGAGTAATGTAGGGTATGTAAACAAAGTGGCATAGTTTAAAGTGGCTAGTGATACATGTATTACATAAAGATGCAGTAGATGATATAGAGTACAGTATATACGTATACATATGAGATGAATAATATAGGGTATGTAAACATTATATTAAGTAGCATTGTTTAAAGTGGCTAGTGATATATTTTACATCAATTCCCATCAATTCCCATTATTAAAGTGGCTGGAGTTGAGTCAGTGTGTTGGCAGCAGCCACTCAATGTTAGTGTTGGCTGTTTAACAGTCTGATGGCCTTGAGATAGAAGCTGTTTTTCAGTCTCTCGGTCCCAGCTTTGATGCACCTGTACTGACCTCGCCTTCTGGATGATAGCGGGGTGAACAGGCAGTGGCTCGGGTGGTTGTTGTCCTTGATGATCTTTATGGCCTTCCTGTGACATCGGGTGGTGTAGGTGTCCTGGAGGGCAGGTAGTTTGCCCCCGGTGATGCGTTGTGCAGATCTCACTACCCTCTGGAGAGCCTTACGGTTGTGGGCGGAGCAGTTGCCGAACCAGGCGGTGATACAGCCCGACAGGATGCTCTCGATTGTGCATCTGTAGAAGTTTGTGTGCTTTTGGTGACAAGCCAAATTTCTTCAGCCTCCTGAGGTTGAAGAGGCGCTGCTGGGCCTTCTTCACGATGCTGTCTGTGTGGGTGGACCAATTCAGTTTGTCTGTGATGTGTACGCCGAGGAACTTAAAACTTACTACCCTCTCCACTACTGTCCCATCGATGTGGATAGGGGGGTGTTCCCTCTGCTGTTTCCTGAAGTCCACAATCATCTCCTTAGTTTTGTTGACGTTGAGTGTGAGGTTATTTTCCTGACACCACACTCCGAGGGCCCTCACCTTCTCCCTGTAGGCCGTCTCGTCGTTGTTGGTAATCAAGCCTACCACTGTAGTGTCGTCTGCAAACTTGATGATTGAGTTGGAGGCGTGCGTGGCCACGCAGTCGTGGGTGAACAGGGAGTACAGGAGAGAGCTCAGAACGCACCCTTGTGGGGCCCCAGTGTTGAGGATCAGCGGGGTGGAGATGTTGTTACCTACTCTCACCACCTGGGGGCGGCCCATCAGGAAGTCCAGTATCCAATTGCACAGGGCGGGGTCGAGACCCAGGGTCTCGAGCTTGATGACGAGTTTGGAGGGAATTATGGTGTTAAATGCTGAGCTGTAGTCGATGAACAGCATTCTCACATAAGTATTCCTCTTGTCCAGATGGGTTAGGGCAGTGTGCAGTGTGGTTGAGATTGCATCGTCTGTGGACCTATGTTTTACTCACCTCGGCTGCAGTGAAGGAGAGTCTGCATGTTTTGGTTGCGGGCCGTGTCAGTGACACTGTATTGTCCTCAAAGAGGGCAAAAAAGTGATTTAGTCTGCCTGGGAGCAAGACATCCTGGTCCGTGACTGGGCTGGTTTTCTTTTTGTAATCCGTGATTGACTGTAGACCCTGCCACATACCTCTTGTGTCTGAGCCGTTGAATTGCGATTCTACTTTGTCTCTATACTGACGCTTAGCTTGTTTGATTGCCTTGCGGAGGGAATAGCTACACTGATTGTATTCGGTCATGTTTCCGGTCACCTTGCCCTGATTAAAAGCAGTGGTTCGCGCTTTCAGTTTCATGCGAATGCTGCCATCAATCCACGGTTTCTGGTTTGGGAATGTTTTAATCGTCGCTATGGGAACGACAACTCGCTCACCGAATCTGCGTATTTGTCAAACATTGACGCAATACGAAACATATCCCAGTCCACGTGATGGACCAGCGTTGAACAGACCTCAGAGCGGGAGCTTCTTGTTTTAGCTTCTGTCTGTAGGCAGGGAGCAACAAATGGAGTTGTGGTCAGCTTTTCCGAAAGGAGGGCGGGGGAGGGCCTTATATGCGTCGCGGAAGTTAGAATAGCAATGATCCAAGGATTTACCAGCCCTGGTTGCGCAATCGATATGCTGATACAATTTAGGGAGTCTTGTTTTCAGATTAGCCTTGTTAAAATCCCCAGCTACAATGAATGCAGCCTCAGGATATGTGGTTTCCAGTTTACAAAGAGTCAAATAAAGTTCGTTCAGAGCCATCGATGTGTCTGCTTGGGGGAGAATATATACGGCTGTGATTATAATCGAAGAGGATTCCCTTGGTAGAAAATCTAAATCGGGTGAACAGAAGGACTTGAGTTCCTGTATGTTGTTGTGACCACACCGCGTCTCGTTAACCATAACCATAAAGCCCCTCTTCTTACCAGAAAGATGTTTGTTTCTGTCGACGCGATGCGTGAGAAACCGGCTGGCTGCACCGACTCCGATAGCGTCTCTCGAATGAGCCATGTTTCCGTGAAGCAAAGAATGTTACAGTCTCTGATGTCCCTCTGGAATGCTACCCTTGCTCGGATTTCATCAACCTTGTTGTCAAGAGACTGTACATTGGCGAGAAGTATGCTAGGGAGTGGTGCGCGTTGTGCCCGTCTCCAGAGTCTGACCAGAAGACCGCTTCTTTTCCCTCTTTTACGAAGTCGTTGTTTTGGGTCGCCGGCTGGGATCCATTCCGTTGTCCTGGGTGAAAGGCAGAACACAGGATCCGCTTCAGGAAAGTCATATTCTTGGTTGTACTGATGGTGAGTTGACGATGACCTGGTGTACCAATGTAAGAAATAACACGTAAAAAAAAAAACTGCATAGTTTCCTAGGAACGAAAAAGCGAGGCGGCCATCTTTTTCGGCGCCGGAAGGTCCAGCTCAACCACTATAGTTAGCCAAAGGAAGCCTGAGGTTTGAGTTTTCCCCTGTTTGTTTGGCTCCATATTAGTTTTACTTCCTATCCTACGACATATTTTGTCTTGTGGGAACTTAACAAAATTGGAGCTCGTCTGGGATATTGTTTCCAATTAGTATGGTAGTCACTATAATCACCTACTCTGAAGCTCTACTGTGCTCAGGTATGACTGTTTAAATAATGCTTTCATTGTAGGGCTTCTGCCACTGACAACCAACATTGTGGTTATAAGATTGGTGAAATCAGTTTGGTGAAATCAGTTTGAAAATTGCATAAGTACACAGGATTTTGGTTTGGAAGCATTTGTGGAAAACCCTACTTGGGAAATACGAGATGAATGTACGAATACGAATCCGATAATTATTGCAAAGCATTATGACAGTGTGACTGCTCAAGGAGTTGCTTGATGCTGCTTTGGTGGAGAAGGAAATCCTTCAGGGGAGTGAAGCTGATGAAAAGGGCGCTTCCGGTAGTAGGTTAAACCCCATTAGACGTGCAACTGAGGGAGTTAAAACTAAAGGCAAAATTAGAGCAACTGAAATTAGAGATTGAGTACAGGAAAAGGGAACTTGAGTAAGAGCACATAGAAAAGGAATAAGTATGTGCAGCCAGACTAGTACAAGAAGAACGTGCAGCAAAGGCGAAAGAACCTGAGCATAAACCATTCGATTAAAAGAGAGATCTGGTAGCATTACAACGAGATAGATCTGTAAAATTTTCAGAATCCAGTCAGGCCATCCTGCACCTTCAATAGAGTTTGACCTTGGTCCGACCAAGATATTTTACTCTATTTGAGTGGATTGCCACATCCCTAAAATGGCTACACAATATCTGGTCACTGCTCCTCCAATGTGTTCTTTTGGGAAACAGTTAAAGTGTATGCCGCTTAATCTCTTGATCAGAGTTCAGAATATAACACTTGAAGCTGCTGTCCTTGGGGATTATGAGTTGGTCCCAGAGGCATACAGGCAACAGTTCCGTAAATTACGAAAGACAGTCGCACAGTCATGTTTAATACGCAAGGAAATAAGCTTCTCTTTTTGATCGATGGTGTCCATCTCAAGAAGTCAAGGACCTTGTGGATTTAAAGACACTCTTGAGCAGTTCAAGAGTGGCCTTCACAAAAGGGTTGCTACCTTCATTTATGAGCAGAAGGATCTTACTCTTGAGAAAGCTGCAGTCCCTGCAGATGAGCTTATGTTGACTCATAAAAATCTACCTCAAAAAAAGCACCAGGTACTTATCCCTACACAAAACACTATCCAGAAAAGTAACTTCCCACGACGAGATGTCAGTCTTTTTCCTCAAAGGCAAGGTTTGGCATTGTATTCACCATTTTGTCATTACTACCGTGACAAAGGCAGACTCTTTCTACTGACTCTGAAAAACACCAAAAGAAAGATGCCCAAGGTCCCTGATCATCTGCGTGCCTTAGGCATGCTGCAAGGAGGCATGAGGACTGCAGATGTGGCCAGGGAAATAAATTAGGCTTCTACTATGTTGTGGGGCTGAATAAGAGCTGAATGAGTCATGGTCACGTGCATTTCATATGATATCAACCTGCGTTCCATGGCTTCTCTAGACACAAAGGAATTCGCCGGTTGGAACTTTATTGAAGATTTATGTTAAAAACACCATAAAGATTGATTCTATACTTAGTTTGAAATGTTTCTTCAACCTGTAATATAACTTTTTTAAGTTTTTGTCCGAAGTTATGCTGGACCTGCACGAGCATTTGGACATGTGTACTTAATGCCCTAACAAAAGTAGCTACTTAGACATAAATAGTGGACATTATCGAACAAATCAAGTATTTATTGTGGAACTAGGATTCCTGGGAGTGCATTCTGATGAAGATCATCAAAGGTAAGGGAATATTTATAATGTGATTTCTGGTTCTTGTTGACTCCAACATGGCGGAAAATTGTATTTATTTTCTGAGCGCCGTCTCAGATTATTGCATGGTTTGCTTTTTCCTTAAAGTTAAAAAAAAATCTGACACAACAGTTGCATTAAGGAGAGGTATATCTATAATTCCATGTGTATAACTTGTATTATCATCTACATTTATGATGAGTATTTCTGTTGAATCGATGTAGCTATGCAAAATCACTGGATGTTTTTGGAACTAGTGAACGTAACGTGCCAATGTAAACTCAGATTTTTGGATATAACTATGAACTTTATCAAACAAAACATACATGTATTGTGTAACATGGAGTCCTATGAGTGTCATCCGATGAAGATTATCAAAGGTTACTGATTCATTTTATCTCTATTTGTGCTTGTGACTCCTCTTTTTGGCTGGAAAAATGGCTGTGTTTTTCTGTGGCTTGGTGGTGACCTAACATAATCGTTTGTGGTGCTTTCGCAGTAAAGCCTATTTGAAATCGGACACTGTGGTGGGATTAACAACAAGATTACCTTTAAAACGGTATAAAATACATGTATGTTTGAGGAATTTTAATTATGAGATTTCGCCCTGCACTTTCACTGGCTGTTGTCATTTCATGCCGTTAATGGGATTTTCTGGCTAACAATGTAAGCAATTATACATAAAAAAACGAATACTGCATAGTTTTCTAATGACTAGAAAGAAGCAAGGTAACCCTCTCTGACGGTGCCATCTTGCTCAGTAAGTGCACTACGTCATCATGAACAGCCTTACATATGCAAGACAGTTTGATGGAAACACATCTCTGGTGGGAAAATGCGCATTTAAGTTTAGGCAGATTTGTGAATATTCGCATGAAAATCTGTCTGCAATTGGATGGAAGCCTAGCGATTGTCCTTAATTGAAACAAAAAAACTGAGCCCTCCAGCCCATTCAAATTCTTAAAGAGTTTATTGATGCACCCATGCGTCAATCTAATTAACATAATAATAAAACATCCTCATCAAAATCCGCGACTTTAAGCTAAAGATATGTTTTTATTGCATGGGCTGTGTCTCAAATACCGCATACGCCTATGTCGGGCTTCAATATCTGCGGTAGAAAGTGTCTGTTTGGGTCTGGTTTATCTACTAAACAAGATTTTGGATCAGATTTGTATGAACCCATTGTTTCAGATGGGTCCGTGTCTCTGCGGAGTGGTGATGCTGTTAAGCAGCCTGTGAAGATACTGCGGGACACTGGGGCAGCCCAGTTCTTACTTTTGGAGGGTGTTTTGCCTTTGTCTAACACTTCAGCAACTGATTACAGTGTGTTAGTTCAAGGTGTGGAGATGGACTGCATGGATGTTCCTTTGTGTAATGTGGAACTCCAGTCTGATCTTGTTTCTGGTCCTGTGGTCTTTGGAGTGAGGCCTAGCCTACCTTTGAAGGGGGATTAATTAATTTGTCAATGATTGCTGTTCGGAAGGATGTGCTAAATCTTGTCGTTTATAAGGTACCCAGAGTAGAGCAACCTGATGGGTTATCAGAGATATTCCCTAGAGCAGTGGTTCCCAAACTTTTTATAGTCCCGTACCCCTTTCAAACATTCAACCTCCAGCTGCGTACCCCCTCTAGCACCAGGGTCAGCACACTCTCAAATGTTGTTTTTTGTCATCATTGTAAGCCTGCAATACACACACTATACTAAACATTTATGAAACAAAATGAGTGGGAGTTTTTGTCACAACCCGGGTTGTGGGTAGTGACAAAGCGCTCTTATAGGACCCAAGGCACAAATAATAATCAACAATTTTGCTCTTTATTTTGCTTGAAAGGATACACATAACTATGCAATGTTGGAGAGAGTGTCTTAAATCATTTTCCACACACAGTCTGTGCCTGTGTTTAGATTTCATGCTAGTGAGGGCCGAGAATCCACTCTCACATAGATCACTCAGGTGCTTTGTTATAGCACATTTGACATTGTCCTTAAGAATGAGTCTATTTGCGAAATGTGAAATGTCAGAATAATAGTAGAGAGAATGATTTATTTCAGCTTTTATTTATTTCATCACATTCCCAGTGGGTCAGAAGTTTCCATACACTCAATTAGTATTTGGTAGCATTGCCTTTAAATTGTTTAACTTGGGTCAAACGTTCCGGGTAGCCTTCCACAAGCTTCACATACAAAGTTGGGTGAATTATGGCCCATTCCTCCTGACAGAGCTGGTGTAACTTAGTCAGGTTTGTAGGCCTCCTTGCACGCTTTTTCAGTTCTGCCCACACATTTTCTATGGGATTGAGGTTAGGGCTATGGGATTGAGGTGATGGCCACTCCAATACCTTGCCTTTGTTGTCCTTAAGCCATTTTGCCTCAACTTTGGAAGTATGCTTGGGGTCATTGTCCATTTGGAAGACCAAGCTTTAACTTCGTGACTGATGTCTTGAGATGTTGCTTCAATATATCCACATAATTTTACTTAATTTTACTTCCTCGTGATGCCATCTATTTTGTGAAGTGCATCAGTCCCTCCTGCAGAAAAGCACCCCCACAACATGAAGCCGCCACCCCCATGCTTCACGGTTGGGATGGTGTTATTCGGCTTGCAAGCCTCCCACTTTTTCCTACAAACATAACGATGGTCATCATGGCCTAACAGTTCTATTTTTGTTTCATCAGACCAGAGGACATTTCTCCTTAAAGTATGATATTTGTCCTCATGTGCAGTTGCAAGTCTGGCTTTTTTATGGCGGTTTTGGAGCAGTGGCTTGTTAATTCCTTGCGGAGTTGCCTTTCAGGTTATGTCGATATAGGGCTTGTTTACCTGTGGATATAGATACTTTCGTACCTGTTTCCTCCAGCATCTTCACAAGGTCCTTTGCTGTTGTTCTGGGATTGATTTGCACTTTTCACACCAAAGTACTTTCATCTCTAGGAGACAGAATGCGTCTCCTTCCTGAGCAGCATGATGGCTGTGTGGTCCCATGTGTTTATACGTGCGTACTATTGTTTGTACAGAAGAACATGGGACCTTCAGGCATTTGGAAATTGCTCCCAAGGATGAACCAGACTTGTGGAGGTCTAAAAACCAATTCTGAGGTCTTGGCTGATTTCTTTTGATTTTCCCATGATGTCAAGCAAAGAGGCACTGAGTTTGAACGTAGGCCTTGAAATAAATCCACAGGTACACCTCCCATTGACTCAAATGATGTCAATCAGCCTATCAGAAGCTTCTAAAGTCATGACATAATTTCCTGGAATTTTCCAAGCTGTTTAAAGGCACAGTCAACTTAGTGTATGTAAACTTCTGACCCACTGGAATTGTGATACAGTGAAATAATCTGTAAACAATTGTTGGTAAAATGACTTGTGTCATGCACAAAATAGATGTCCGAACCGACTTGCCAAAACTATAGTTTGTTAACAAGAAATTTGTGTAGTGGTTGAAAAACAAGTTTTAATGACTTCAAACTAAGTGTATGTAAACTTCCAACTTCAACCGTAGATAAGCTAGCCTTTTCTTCGTAAGCCATTCTTGTGATTTTTGTTGAGCACCCCTCCATTGCTTTGTTTGCAAAAGCATGAAGGCCCACCTGAACAGATAAACTAGCCTATTAACACCGTTATGACTGACTAGTGATCATTGCTCTTGCAGTTTGATTGTTTTAACATTCCCAGCCTTGGTTACATGCATGTGTTTTTGTCCAAAATATTGAGGCATTGAAACTGAAACAGTGCATCCCAAATGGGTGGCGGGAGCAAACAGGCCAGGTGTGATTTACAACCTGATAGAAATATTTGTTGGACTACCAAGAAATGTATAATATAAATTAGGTTATTAATTTGTTGAAGTCACACCATGATCTGTAGACCTGTGCTTGTCTACACACCCCCACCAGGTGTCTCCCATTTTCCCCATTATCCCCAGTGTATTTACACTACCGTTCAAAAGTTTGGGGTCAATGGGAAATGTCCTTGTTTTTTGAAAGAAAAGCATTTTTTTTGGTCCATTAAAATAACATAAAATTGATCAGAAATACAGTGTAGACATTGTTAATGTTGTAAATTACTATTGTAGCCTGAAACGAAACAAAGATTTTTAATGGTATATTTACATGGGCGTACAGAGGCCCATTATCAGCAACCATCACTCCTGTGTTCCAATGGCACGTTGTGTTAGCTAATCCAAGTTAATCATTTTAAAAAGGCTAATTGATCATTAGAAAACCATTTTGCAATTTTGTTAGCACAGCTGAAAACTGTTGTTCTGATTAAAGAAGCAATAAAACTGGCCTTCTTTAGACAAGTTGAGTATCTGGAGCATCAGCATTTGTGGGTTTGATTACAGGCTCAAAATAGCCAGAAACAAAGACCTTTCTTCTGAAAAATCGTCAGTCTACTCTTATAATAGTAATTTACAACATTAACAATGTCTACACTTTATTTCGGATCAATTTGATGTTATTTTAAAGAACCAAAAATGTGCTTTTCTTTAAAAAACAAGGACATTTCTAAGTGACCCCAAACTTTTGAATGGTAGTGTATACTGTTGCCAGTTCATCTTGTCTTTGTTAGGTCGTACCAGCGTGTTTTTTCCTGTTCCTTAAGTTTTTGTTTTTAGTCTTCCTGGTTCTGACCCTTCTGCCTGTCCTGAGCCTGCCTGCCGTGAAGTACCTGCGTGATTCTCCTGGATTACGAACCTCAGCCTGCCCTCAACCTGCCCTTTGCCTGCCCTGTGTTATAATAAACATTCAAATTATCCAGCTCCTTTGTCTGCATCTGGGTCTTATACTGAGCTGTGATAATTCTTACTGAATCCATTTAATCTGCCAACAGAAGCTTCTAAAGCCATGACATAATTTTATGGAATTTTCCGAACTGTTTAAAAGGCACAGTCAACTTTATTATAATTTTACCCTGTTTTCTCCCCAATTTCGTGGTATCCAATTGTTTTAGTAGCTACTATCTTGTCTCATCGCTACAACTCCCGTACGGGCTCGGGAGAGACGAAGGTTGAAAGTCATGCGTCCTCCGATACACAACCCAACCAAGCCGCACTGCTTCTTAACACAGCGCGCATCCAACCTGGAAGCCAGCCGCACCAATGTGTTGGAGGAAACACAGTGCACCTGGCAACCTTTGTTAGCGTGCCCGGCCCGCCACAGGAGTTGCTGGTGCGCGATGAGACAAGGATATCCCTACCAGCCAACCCCTCCCTAACCCGGGCGACGCTAGGCCAATTGTGTGTCGCCCCACGGATCTCCCGGTTGCAGCCGGTTACGAAAGAGCCTGGGCACAAACCCAGTCTCTGGTGGCATAGCTGGCGCTGCAGTACAGCGCCCTTAACCACTGCGCCACCCGGGAGGCAGGCACAGTCAACTTAGTGTATGTAAACTTCTGACCCACTGGAATTGTGATACAGTGAAATATAAGTGAAATAATCTGTCTGTAAGCAATTGTTGGGAAAATTACTTGTCATGCACAAAGTAGATGACCTAACCGATTTGCCAAAACAATGTTTTTTTTAACAAGAAATTTGTAGAGTAGTTGAAAAATGAGTTTTAATGACTCCAAATTAAGTGTATGTAAACTTCCGACTTCAACTGTATGTGTGGTCCTGACTTTGGTAAACCTCGAGTTGACCTTTCTTTTGAAAACCCCAAAGGTGAGTGAGTTCGGGGGACCTCTGAAAGAAGAGAGAGTCCCTAAATGGTCCTTAATTAAAAGTTAAACTAAAAATAACAACAACAAAAAAAACTTTGTCTCGGAAGCAGCTGATTGTGGAGATATGTCCAGAAGAGGCGTTTGATTAAGTTTGTGTGGGTTGCTTTGACATAGATGGGTTTCTGATGAAACGCCACTTCTGGTCAAGATGATTGGCCCAGTGTTTCTTAAGTTGTTGTTACAGTTACACTCTGACAAGAGATACTGATGTTGGCTCACAATGGTAGTATGGCACGCCATCTTGGGGTCAACAATACATATGACCGTATCTTGAGTAAATAATTCTGTCCAGGTCTGAAAAAATATGTTGGGGTTTACCCTGAATCCTGTCGTGTTTGTCAGCTGACAGGTAAACAAAAACAAAATGTGCCGGTTGCACCTTTGCAGCCTATAACTGCTTTTGACGAAACTTTCAGCAGGGCTCTGGTCGACTAAGTTGGTCCTTTGCCCAAATTTCAAGAGTGGTAAGCAATTTATCTTAGCCATCATGTGTTCTTCCACTCATTTCCCCAAAGCCATTGCTCCCTGTATTGTTAAGGCCCTTGTGAAATAATTTTCAAGGTCCGGGCTCCGCAGTGCAGTCAGACCATGATTCAAAAGGTCTTCAAGCAAGTGTTACAGCAGTTGGGAGTTACCCATTGCCCCTTTAGTACCTTCCACCCAGACTCTCTTGAGAGATTTCATCAGACATTGAAGTCGATGTTGAAAGCTTACTGCTTTGAGTTAGAAAAAGACTGGAATGAAGGGGTGCCTTGAGTGCCATTTGCAGCACTGGAGGTCGTTCAGGAATCTCTCGGTTTCAGTCCGAATAAGCTTGTGTTTGGACATTATGTCAGAGATCCATTGAGCTTGCTGCAGGACAAACTCTCCATTGACAACACCTCAAAGCCAATCTGTTGGAGCATGTTAACACTTTTTATACAGATTGCACCACCTCTGTGAATTTGCCAGTAAGAATAAGGAAAACATTTAAGTCTGGTATGATTTAAAGTTGCACTTTCGATGTGGGTGACCAAGTCCTAGTTTTGTTACTCGTTCTGCGGTCACCGTTGTAAGCTCTATTTTCAGGCCCTTACCTCAAGTAATCATAATTACTTCATCACGCAGAAAAAAACACAGCTGCTTCATGTCAACATGTTGAAGCCATACTTATCCCATTGATTCTTGGGGATGGCTTGCTACTACCGGACATTTTGAGATTGTTGCCCCACTTATGGATTTGACCAATCCAAAGTCACTTTCCTTTGGATCCCAGACTGTTAAGTGGTTTTTGAAAAGTCGAAGGCCCTTTTAGTCTCAGCACCGGTGCAAGTGCTGTGATCCTACAGCAGAACAACAGCGATACTGAGCACCCTGTGGGGTACTTTTGAAGAACTTGGCCTCCTACCAAAAACACTAATCAACCATTGAGAAAGAAGCCTTTGCTTTGATACTGGCTCTTCAGCACGTTGAGCTTTGTGTCGTGCCGCTATAAAGAACGAATGCTGACATGCAACTACACATAGACAATAACCCACAAATCCAAAATGGAAAATAGCAACCTAAATAGGATCCCCAATCAGAGACAACGATAAACAGCTGCCTCTGATTGGGAACCAATTCAGGCCACCATAGACCTACATTTACCTAGACAAACCAAAACCCCATAGATGTACAAAAAACCCTAGACAAGACGGAACACCCATGCCACCCTTCTCACACCCTGACCTAACCGAAATAATAAAGAAAACAAAGATAAGGTCAGGGCGTGACACGCTAGTTGTCTATACCAATCATAATCCTCTCGTATTCCTCTAAAAGACTAGTTCCAAAAAACAGTTCTTACACTTTCTATTATTCCATCATCATAGTGTGGATATACAGGTATATACACTACCGTACAAAAGTTTGCGGTCACTTAGAAATGTATTTGTTTTTGAAAGAAAAGCTTATTTCTGTCCATTAAAATAACATCAAATTGATCAGAAATGCAGTGTAGACATTGTTCATGTTGTAAATGACTATTGTAGCTGGAAACGACAGATTTTTTATGGAATATCTACAAGGGCGTACAGAGGCCCATTATCAGCAACCATCACTCCAGTGTTCCAATGGCACGCTGTGTTAGCTAATCCAAGTTTATTATTTTTAAAGGCTAATTGATCATTAGAAAACCCTTTCGCAATTATGTTAGCACAGCTGAAAACTGTAATGAATTAAAAACTGGCCTTCTTTAGACTAGTTGAGTATCTGGAGCATCAGCACTTGTGGGTTAGATTACAGGCTCAAAATTGCCAGTAACAAAGACATTCTTCTGAAACTTGTCAGGATATTCTTGTTCTGAGAAATGAAGGCTATTCCATGTGTGAAATTGCCAAGGATCTGAAGATCTCGTGCAATGCTGTGTACTACTCCCTTCACAGAACAGCGTAAACTGGCTCTAACCAGAATAGAAAGAGTGGGAGGCCTTGGTGCACAACTGAGCAAGAGGGCATGTACATTAGTGTCTAATTTGAGAAACAGACGCCTCACAAGTCCTCAACTGGCAGCGTTATTAAATAGTACCCTCAAAACACCAGTCTCAACGTCAACAGTGAAGAGGCGACTCCGGGATGCTGGCCTCTCGAGAAGGATCGGAGGACCAATATGTGGCGTTGTAAGTGTCCATGGTTCTTTTAATAAGAAATACTACACATGAACATGACTGAAATACCAAAACAATAAACGTGGAACGAACGAAACCCAAAACAGTTTCGTGTGGTGAAAAACACAGACACGGAAACAAACACCCACAAAACAAACAGTGAAACCAAGGCTACCTAAGTATGATTCTCAATCAGAGACAACGAATGACACCTGCCTCTGATTGAGAACCATACTAGGCCGAAACATAGAAATCCCCAAATCATAGAAAAACAAACATAGACTGCCCACCCCAACTCACGCCCTGACCATACTAAATAATGACAAAAACAACGGAAATAAAGGTCAGAACGTGACACCTCTAGGCAGAGTTGCAACGAAAAAGCCATATCTCAGACTGGCCGATGAAAAGAAAAGATTAAGACGGGCAAAAGAACACAGACACTGGACAGAGGAACTCTGCCTAGAGATAGCTAAAATCATATAGTTGGTGAGGACCTTTAGGTAACAGCTTTTTAAGGGAAGGTGGTCAGTTCGGTCATCTGGCTGGTCTTGTAAGATAGGAGAGGGGTGGAAGAGGGGCCCTAACCATTTGCTAGTGCACCTCACATGCTCCTCGCATGCGTACGTCCTACATCGCGCGCAAGTTGATTTTGTTCACCAACACTAGAAGTGATCATGACACACAGGTTGAAATATCAAAACAAACTCTGAACTAATTATTAATTTGGGGACAGGTCAAAAATAATTAAACATTTATGACAATTTAGGTAACTAGCTTGCTGTTGCTAGCTAATTTGTCCTGGTGTATAAACATTGGGTTGTTATTTTACCTGAAATTGTATTTATTTTTATATTTTTTATTTCACCTTTATTTAACCAGGTAGGCTAGTTGAGAACAAGTTCTCATTTGCAACTGCGACCTGGCCAAGATAAAGCATAGCAGTGTGAACAGACAACACAAAGTTACACATGGAGTAAGTAAACAATTAACAAGTCAATAACACAGTAGAAAAAAAAGGGGGAGTCTATATACATTGTGTGCAAAAGGCATGAGGAGGTAGGCGAATAATTACAATTTTGCAGGTTAATAACACTGGAGTGATAAATGATCAGATGTTCATGTACAGGTAGAGATATTGGTGTGGAAAAGAGCAGAAAAGTAAATAAATAAAAACAGTATGGGGATGAGGTAGGTAAAAATGGGTGGGCTATTTACCGATAGACTATGTACAGCTGCAGCGATCGGTTAACTGCTCAGATAGCAGATGTTTGAAGTTGGTGAGGGAGATAAAAGTCTCCAACTTCAGCGATTTTTGCAATTCGTTCCATTCGTTCCAAATGCACAAGGTCCTCTACTCTGACAACTAATCCACAGATAAAACGGTAAACCAAAATAGTTTTTCGTCATCTCTCCTCCTTCAGGCTTCTTTCTCTTCTTTGAACTTCATATGGCGGTTGGCAAACAACTTTACAGCATTACTACAACCGACCGGAGTGTGGACCTAAGTTCATTTTTCAATCACCCACGTGGGTGTATGCTCCTAAAAACCAGTGAGGAGATGGGAGAAGCAGGAACTGCACCGCGTTGAGGGTCAGAAATAGAACCAAGTTCTATTTTAGCGCCTGGCCATGCAGACGCGCGCGAGCAGTGTGGGTGCTATGATTGAATAACATCTATGTGTACATTTATTTTGCAGCGCACGTGACTTGAGCGGTGTGGTCAGCATGTTAGCCTTAATGATGAAGTGTCTTCCAGTTACACCTTGAAACACCCCACAGTAGGCAGTCACGTAAATACTATGTGAGATGTTGAAGTTCAAGTGTTCTAGATTTCCATGAGACCTGTCATTATAACCTGGAAACTGAGGATCTGTTGAGAGAGCCATTGTTTTGCCTTTCAGCTGTGTACTGAGTGTTTTTCTTAAGTTAATTTGAGAGAAAGTAACAGGAAGTCTTCCTGCTTTCCCTAATACCTTGCCTCCATATGTCATGTCCTGAAATGCCAATAAGGGAAACATTCAAAACACTTTGACACATTGTATTGAAGCACAATCACTAATACCACACACTCACTCACACTCAGACTTGAAAAAGAGATGTCAATATCAATTGTGACTTCCTTGGTTACATAAAGGATAAATACAAGTTAAAAAATATATACTCATGGCCCAAATATATTTTTATATTTTTGGCCATATTGTCTAAACTGAATCAATATGAATAACTTTTTAGGAAGTTTTTCATATTATTTATATTTATGTAAGGCTTATTAAGGCTTAATAGGGCCTACCTCTTATGTCGACAATAGAGACAAATCCAAATAGCAATCAACATCATACAAATTCACGTAAGGATTTAGTGAGGATTATTGAGCCTGACCTTTTGAAGTTAGTGCAGGGAGGCGGAGACTTTCTTCTCTCTTGTTAACAAGACATGTGATTAACATTTCTGGATTTGCGCCCTATGCAGTCGGTCTGTCAAGTTCTCTCAAGGGAATGTGCCACAGGGAAGGCTACGAACGAAGTTAGCGCGCAGGTCAAGGTAAGTGTAATATTTTACAACTTTACTGTGCTAATAATAGGCTACATTACCTCTTTGTAGAAGTATAGGCCTATAGTAATGGCCCTGGAGTAAAATAGGTTAATACCTTTTGCCTTCTACATTCCCAAATGTAACATGAGGGATGGCGTGATATGGTCCCTGTTTTGAGTCGTCTCAGTATTCCTTTTGCAAGTGCAACTTTGATCATTTCACCATAGTTTTTTTAATGTTTTTTTTATAGCTGTGCATTCTTCCCAATAAATATTAATTCACTGCTTAACGTGGTTTATGCGGCATTGAGCCAAATTGTATTTTGAGAAATTGAGTATAGTTTATAATGACTAATTTCCCATAAGTGCAAATATATGTTCACCTCAAGTTTTGCAAACTCATACTTTTTGCAAATAGTGAATAGTGAGCACATTTAGCTTATACACCTGTTACATTCTGCTGCAAGGCCCAGTGTGGAAACCATTATTATTGGTGTGACAAAGTATGCTTGTTTCCCCTCACACAATGACTTGTCTGTCTGTCTGTGGGCATGAGTGTAAGTTGCCTCATTTTCAGCTTATCTCAATACATGTATTGTGATGCCTGGGTCTGGGAAAATGTGCACATGCTAAATTGCACGGAGTCCAGACAGACTGGCTATAATCTGCTCCACTGGAGAGTGATGTGATGGTTCTGAGTTGTGCCAACGCTAGGTCACATGATAGTGCTGGCGCAGCAGACAGAGGAACCTTTCACCACAAACAGAATCATGGAGGAAAATACTATTTAAAAAATATAGAGGAATGAGGTGTGATTATGATTAGTGTTGGACACCAATGTTGATACATATATGATATGACTGAAGCATGTTGTGATATCGTTTAATACTTATTTTACCCACCTTCTACAATCTTTTAAAAAAAATTAATAAAAAAATGTGGCGCTAGGCGGATAGCTAAGTAATAGCATGGGTTCATCAATGCCACCAGCTTGCTAGTTCACCCAAATTACAAAATTACATTAGTTTATTTACCCTTTAAGCAGTCTTTCGACAAAGTATGACAGCTATCCATGTTATGGTTTCGTTACCCTGGCACCGTTTCCACATGCTAACATTTTAGCATTTGTGGCACAAATTCCATTTATGTCATGTGACCGATAATATAATTTTTTTTGCGCATCATATCCAAATCACCCGAAAGTGTCTACAATTGATTGTGAAGCTCAACAAAGACACTTATAGATGTTTTGAACATGATGTAATATAGACATTTTTGCTAATATATTGAAAATGAAATACAGAAATATCTTATTTATATATGTGTTCACATTCCTGAATCAATACATGTTAGAATCACCTTTGGCAGGGAGTAAGCAACTCCAGTGTAGATTTGGCCTTATTTTCCTGCTGAAAGGTGAATTTCTCCCAGTGTCTGTTGGAATGCAGACTGAAGCATGTTTTCCGCTATGATTTTGCCTGTGCTTAGCTCTATTCCGTTTATTTAAAAAATACACTCACTAGGGCCTCTTGATTAACACAGCGTTTTAAGGCACTGCATCGCACTGCTAGAGGTGTCACTACAGACCTGGGTTTGATCCCAGGCTGTGTCGCAACCGGCCGTGATCGGGAGTCCTATAGGGCGGCGCACAATTGGCCCAGAATCGTCCGGGTTAGGGAAGGGTTTGGCCGGGGGGGGCTTTACTTGGCTCATCGTGCTCTAGCGACTTCTTGTGGCTGGCCGAGCGCCTGCAGGCTGACCTAGGTCATCAGTTGAATGACCTAGGTCACATTGGTGCGGCTGGCGTACGGGTTAAGTGGGCGGGTGTTAAGAAGATCGGTTTGGTGGGTCATGTTTCGGAGGACGTATGACTCGATTTTAGCCTTCCAAGCCCGTTTGGGAGGCAAGATGGAAATTGGGGATAAAAAAATCCATAGACCTTTTCTATGACAACCATACCCTTAACATGATCCAGCCACCACCATGTTTGAAGAGTGGTACTCAGTGACGTGTTGTGTTGGTTTTGCCCCAAACACAATGCTTTGCATTCAAATTTCTTTGCAGTTTTACTTTAGTGCCTTATTCCAAACAGGATGCATGCTTTGGAATATTTGTATTCTATACAGGCTTCCTTCTTTTCACACTGTCATTTGGGTTAGTATTGTGGAGTAACCACAATGTTGTTGATCCATCCTCAATTTTCTCCTGTCACATCCATTAAACTCTGTAACTGTTTTAAAGTCACGATTGGCCTCATTGTGATATCCCTAAGTGGTTTCCTTCTGCTCCGACAACTGAGTTAGGAAGGACACCTGTATTTTTGTAGTGACTGGGTTATTGATACACCATCCATAGTGTAATTAACTACTTCACCATGGTCAAAGGGATATTCAAAGTATTTTCTTTTACCCATATACCAATAGGTGCCCTTCTTTGCGAGGCATTGGAAAACCTCCAGGGTCTTTGTGGTTGAATCTGTGTTTGAAATTCACTGCTTGACATTTACTGCTCAACTGAATTTCCTTACAGATAGAGGTCGACCGATTAATCGGAATGGCCGTATTTTTGGGCGCCGATTTGCAGATTTTTTTATTTGATTTGTTATACCTTTATTTAGCTAGGCAAGTCAGTTAAGAACACATTCTTATTTTCAATGACTGCCTAGGAACGGTGGGTTAACTGCCTTGTTCAGGGGCAGAACGACAGATTTTCACCTTGTCAGCTCAGGGGATCCAATCTTGCAACCCAACAGTTAACTAGTCCAACGCAATAACGACCTGCCTCTCTCTCGTTGCACTCCACAAGGAGACTGCCTGTTACACGAATGCAGTAAACCAAGGTAAGTTGCTAGCTAGCATTAAACGTATCTTATAAAAATCAATCAATCATAATCACTTGTTAACTACACATGGTTGATGATGTTACTAGATATTATCTAGCATGTCCTGCGTTGCATATAATCTGACTGAGCATACAATTATCTAAGTATCTGACTGAGCGGTGGTAGGCAGAAGCAGGCGCGTAACATTCATTCAAACAGCACTTTCTTTGCGTTTTGCCAGCAGCTCTTCGTTGTGCGTCAAGCATTGCATTGTTTATGACTTCAAGCCTATCAACTCCCGAGATGAGGCTGGTGTAACCGAAGTGAAATGGCTAGCTAGTTAGCTCACGCTAATAGCGTTTCAACCGTCACTCGCTCTGAGCCTTCTAGTAGTTGTTCCCCTTGCTCTGCATGGGTAACGATGCTTCGATGGTGGCTGTTGTCGTTGTGTTGCTGGTAGGAGCCCAGGGAGGAGTGAGGAGAGGGACGGAAGCTATACTGTTACACTGGCAATACTAAAGTGCCTATAAGAACATCCAATTGTCAAAGGTTAATGAAATACAAATGGTATAGAGGGAAATAGTCCTATAATTCCTATAATAACTACAACCTAAAACTACTTACCTGGGAATATTGAAGACTCATGTTAAAAGGAACCACCAGCTTTCATATGTTCTCATGTTCTGAGCAAGGAACTTAAACGTTAACTTTCTGACATGGCACATATTGCACTTTTACTTACTTCTCCAACACTTTGTTTTTGCATTATTTACACCAAATTGAACATGTTTCATTATTTATTTGAGGCTAAATTGATTTCATTGATGTATTATATTAAGATAAATTAAGTGTTCATTCAGTATTGTTGTAATTGTCATTATTATAAATAAATAAAATAAATCGTCCGATTAATCGGTATCGACTTTTTTTTTGGTCCTCCAATAATCGGTATCGGCGTTGAAAAATCATAATCGGTCGACCTCTAGCGTGAATACACTGTATGTAATTTTGTAAATTGGGTGAACTATCCCTTTAACAAAATAAAAAGGTCACAACTTGCAAGAAAATACTTTTATGGCCATAATATATTTCATCCATACATGGATTTCTCCACGAGTCAACTACCCCCACCTGCTAGCTTGCTAACTAGCTAGCCCACAAATAGTAACAGTTGTGATGGAACAAAGTATACCCATAGTGATCCTGATGTTCTCATGTGAATTTAATAACTTTTTTTTGTGAATGTGGGCTCCCCTCTGTCAAAGAAAATCTGGAAAATGTATCAAAATCCCTTGGATCACATTTAAATAAAGCTGCAATATGTAACGTTTTGGATGACCCAACCAAATTCACATAGAAATGGTAGATCTGTCATATTTATTAAAAGCAAATCTAATAAGCGGTAGAACTGTTTCTATGATTCCGGTGCTTAAGATACGTTGTTTTGCTTCTTTTACTTTTGGTTTTGTACACCAGCTTCAAACAGCTGAAAAAGCAATATTTTTGGTTATGGAAAATATACTGTATTTCAAAGCAGTTTAGGTGGCACAATGATCACGTCATTTGCGTGAAGAAAAGACAGAAAAAAAGGGAGTGGAGGTCGGGCTGCCTTCTGAGATTTGTAGGCGAGTGTGTACTCCACTGCCAACATTTCTATTGATCAATGTGCAATCATTGGAAAAGAAAAAAAGATTATCCTACCAACAGGACATTAAAAACTGTAATATCTTATGTTTCACCGAATCGTGGCTGAACAACAACACGGATAATATAGAATTGGCGTAATTTTTCATGCATCGGCAGGACAGAGAATCTACGTCTGGTAAGACGAGGGGTGGGGTGTGTTTCTGTTTATCGATAACAGCTGGTGCGCGAAGTGTAATATTAAAGAAGTCTCAAGGTATTACTCGCCTGAGATAGTGTGGTCTACAGCTTATCATAAGGTACTCTATCTACCAAGAGAGTTCTCATCTATATTATTCGTAGCCGTCTATTGACGACCACAAAGCGATGCTGGCCCTAAGACCGCACTCAATGAGCTGTATAAGGCCATAGGCAAACAAGAAAATGCTTGTCCAGAAGCGGGCCTGCTAGTGGCCGGGGACTTTAATGCAGGTGAACTGAAATCCGTTTTACCTAATTTCTACCAGCATCTCACATGTGCAACCAGAGGGGAAAAAAACTCTAGACCACCTTTACTCCACACACGCAGACACATACAAAGCTCTCCCTTGCCCTCCACCTGGCAAATCTGACCATAATTCTATCCTCCTGATTCCTGCTTACAAGCAAAAACTAAAGCAGGAAGCACCAGTGACTCGCTCAATACGGAAGTGGTCAGATGACGCGGATGCTACGCTACAGGACTCTTTTGCTAGCACAGACTGGAATATGTTCCGGGATTCATCTAATGGCATTGAGGAGAGTACCACCTCAGTCATCGGCTTCATCTATAAGTGCATCAGCAACGTCATCCCCACAGTGACTATACGTAAAAAAAAAAAAATACATTACTTATTACTAATTTTGGACCTGACTGTAGCTCACCTTAACTGTGAAACGAAAGAAACCTCTAATCGTTTCGCTCTCTTACCAGTAGGCATGCGTTTGCTACAATTCACTGACGTCAAACAAGGCACTCTTGAACATACTGCATTGTCCCTGTGTCCCTTTCGAGTGGGGACATTTGCATGCAATGTACGTAGGCAGGTCAGTTTTTTCTTCTTTTGGGGGGGGGGGGGGGTACAGCATTGGAAGTAGCCTCCATTCTTACTTTTCTCTACCCTATTTACCCCCTACGTGCTCTGCTAGGCTCCAATTCAAATCACAGAGTCCCAATAGCCTAATTGTTGGTGTGAGAGTGTCTCAAGAATACAAAATAACAACTTTTTAAGCTCTTCAACAACAAAAAGCTGCTTTGTTTTTGCGCAACATCAACACATGGAAATGTGTTTGCCCAACAGGCCGAAGCCAAACTAACAATTAAATGCCCACATGTTACTGAAACTATAATTCAAGGCCCTTCTCGTAAAACAGTCATTTGATGCCAGTGAGAAACTGACGTGGACTATTGTGTTGACATTGCATCACCACCGACCGTGCCGTCTTTGCCCGCAACAAGAAGCCATGGATTACAGGCAACATCTGCATCGAGCTAAAAGCTACAGCTGCCGCTTTCAACTGGACACAAATCCGGACACTTATAAGAAATCCCGATGCGCCCTCAGACGAACCATCAAACAGGCAAAGCCTCAATACAGGATTAAGATTGAATCCTACGACACCGGCTCTGACGCTCGTCAGATGTGGCAGGGCTTGAAAACTATTACGGACTACAAATGGAAACACAGCCGCGAGCTGCCCAGTGACAGGAGCCTACCAGACGAGCTAAATGCCTTTTATACTCACTTTGAGGCAAGCAACACGGTAGCATGCATGAGAGCACCAGCTGTTCCGGAAGACTGTGTGATAACGCTCTCGGTAGCCGATGTGAGCAAGACTTTTAAACAGGTCAACATTCACAAAGCCAGATGGATTACCAGGACGTGTACTGTCGTTCTGCCCCTGAACAAGGCAGTTAACCCACTGTTCCTAGGCCATCATTGAAAATGTGAATTTGTTCTTAACTGACTTGCCTAGTTAAAACTTCTTACGGCTGAAATCCCGCTAACGGAATCGATATGACAACAGCCAGTGAAAGCGCAGGGTGCCAAATTCAAACAACAGAAATCTCATAATTAAAATTCCTTAAACATACAAGTGTTTTACACCATTTTAAAGATACACTTGTTGTTAATCCCACCACAGTGTCCGATTTCAAAAAGGCTTTACAGCGAAAGCACACCAAACATATATGTTAGGTCACCGCCTAGTCACAGAAAAACACAGCCATTTTTCCAGCCAAAGAGAGGAGTCACAAAAAGCACAAATAGAGATAAATTTAATCACTAACGTTTGATGATCTTCATCAGATGACACTCATAAGACTTCATGTTACACAATACATGTATGTTTTGTTCGATAAACTTAATCTCAGTTTACATTGACGCGTTATGTTCAGTAATGTTTTGCTTCCAAAACATCCGGTGGTTTTGCAGAGAGCCACATCAATTTACAGAAAAACTCATAATAAACATTGATAAAAGATACAAGTGTTATGTGTGGAATTATAAATATACTTCTCTTTAATGCAACCCCTGTGTCAGATTTCAAAAAAGCTTTACGGATAAAGCACACCATGCAATATCTGAGTTCAGCGCTCAGACACAAAAACAAGCCATACAGATAACCGCCATGTTGTGGAGCCAACATTAGTCAGAAATAGCATTATAAATATTCACTTACCTTTGATGATCTTGATCAGAATGCACTCCCAGGAATCCCAGTTCCACAATAAATGTTTGTTTTGTTCGATAAAGTCCATAATTTATTGTCAAATACCTCCTTTTTGTTTGCGCGTTTAGCCCAGTAATCCAAATGCATAATGCACTTGTTCAGACGAATTGTCCAAAAAGTTAAATTACGTAGAAACATGTCAAATGATGTATAGAATCAATCTTTAGGATGTTTTTAACATAAATCTTACAATAATGTTCCAACCTGAGAATTCCTTTGTCTTTAGAAATGCAATGGAACGCAGCTATCTCTCACGGGAGCAAGCGTGATCAGCTCATGGCCTTCAGTTAGACCTCTGGTTGAAACAGCTTTCATTCTCTCCTCCTTCACAGTAGAAGCCTCAAACAAGGTTCTAAAAACTGTTGACATCGAGTGGAAGCCTTAGGAAGTGCAATCGTACCAAATTTACACTGTATCTTGGATAGGCAAAGAGTTGAAACTACAAACCTCAGATACCTCAGGTTTTTGCCTGCCATATGAGTTCTGTTATACTCACAGACATCATTCAACCAGTTTTAGAAACTTCAGAGGGTTCTCTATCCAAATCCACTAATAATATGCATATCGTAACTTCTGGGCCTGAGTAGCAGGCAGTTTAAACTGGGCACCTTATTCATCCAGGCTACTCAATACTGCTCCCAGCCATAAGAAGCTAAATAAAGGTAAAACAAATATTATTTAAAAAGCATGCGTGGACCAACTGGCAAGTGTTTTCACTGACATTTTCAACCTCTCCCTGACCGAGTCTGTAATACCTACATGTTTCAAGCAGACCACCACAGTCCCTGTGCCCAAGGAAGCAAAGGTTTTTAAATGTTTTTTTTATTGAACCATTATTTAACTCGGCAAGTCAGTTAAGAACAAATTCTTATTTACAATGACGGCCTACCGGGGAACAGAGGGTTAACTGCATGTTCATGGGCAGAACAACAGATTTTTACCTTGTCAGCTGGGGTATTCAATTCAGTAACCTTTCGGTTACTGGCCCAACACTCTAACCACTACCACCTGCCGCCCCTAAAGGTAGGTAACCTGCCTAAATGATAACTGCCCTGTAGCACTCACATCGGTAGCAATGACAAGCTTTGAAAGGCCTCATTATTGTCATTTTATTGTGTTGCTTTTTAATTATTTTTTACTTTTCTTTATTTGGTAAATATTTTCCTCTCTGGTACATGTGGGACGCTAGCGTCAGAAATAGCGATTAAATTAATCACTAACCTTCGATGATCTTCATAAGATGGCACTCACAGGACTTCATGTTACACAATAAATTTGTGTTTTGTTCGATAAAGTTAATCTTTTTGTCCAAAAACCTCATTTGATATTGGTGTGTTTTATGTTCAGAAATGCATTGTGTAAAACAAACATCCAGTAAAAGTGCAGAGAGCCACATTAAATAACAGAAATACTGATCATAAACATTAATAAAAGATACAAGTGTTAAACATACGAATACAGATAAACTTCTCTTTAATGCAATCGCTGTGTCAGATTTGAAAAAAACTTTACGGCGAAAGCACACTTTGCGATTATTTTAGGTCAGCACCAAGCCACAGAAATCCATACAGCCATTTTCCAACCAAGGAGAGTGTCACAAAAGTCAGAAATAGCATTAAAATTAATCACTTACCTTTGATCTTCATCTGGTGGCACTCCCAGGTCTCCATGTTAGACAATAAGTAATAATAAGTTTGTTTTGGTCGATAAAGTTAATCTTTATTTCCAAGTACTTCCGCTTTGTTGGTGCGTTTTGTCCAGTAATCCGAATGTAGAAGGTGCGTGCACTAAGTCCGGACGAAAAGTTTTTAAGAAGTACAATAAAAGTTAGTAGAAACATGCCAAACAATGTTTAAAATCAAGCCTCCGGTTGTTTTTGTCATAATCAATAATATTTCAACCGGACAAAAGCTTTGTCAATAGGAAAGGAGAAACAAGAAAGGCGTGTTCCGGATCAGGCTCATGGCTGATGAATGGATATTTCCACTGGCCACTGATTGAAAGTGCTGCATCTCCCTCATTTTTCAGAGTAAAAGCCTGAAACATTGCCTAAAGACTGGTCACATGTTGAGGAAGCCATAAAGCTCATGAACTGGGTCCTACGTCTTTGTATGGTGGATAGGCTTTCAATGGAAAAACAGCCTTTCAAAATAATAGTACTTCCTGGTTGGATTTTCCTCAGGTTTTCGCCTGCCATATCAGTTATGTTATACTCACAGACAATATTTTAACAGTGTTGGAAACTTTAGAGTGTTTTCTATCCAACTCTACTAATTATATGCATATCCTATCTTCTGGGCCTGAGTAGCAGGCAGTTTAATTCCGAATGCTGCCGCCTACCCTAGTGAAGTGAACTCTTTCTTGAACTGCACTGTTGGCTAAGGGCTTGTAAGTAAGCATTTCACGGGAAGGTCTAATACCTGTTGTATTCGGCACATGTGACAATGTTTTGTTTGATTATCTACACTATACTTGCTTGTTTTGTCACATAAACTATTCTAATTTTAGCAACCAGGAAATGGCGGAGTGATTTCTGCATAGTGCATCTTTAAAGGACATTTATTGTCCTTCTCTGCTTCAGTTTCATCCACCTGATGTAATGGTGATGGATGTAAATGGTAACTTAAAAGATTACTTCAGTAAAAGTCATGATGAAATTGGTGCCTCTTTGGTTAAATCAGGGTCCATATCAGGGGAAATCTTTTCATGACACAGTTACGATATTCCAGAGAATACAGCCCCTTTCCAATGCATATTTAGAGTTTTGTGAATTTGTACCATATCCTGACAACTTCTGAATCCAGATTTGTATTTTAGACATACACTACCGTTCAAAAGTTTGGGGGCACTTAGAAATGTCCTTGTTTTTGAAAGAAAAGCATATTTTTTGTCCATTAAAATAACATCAAATTGATCAGAAATACAGTGTAGACATTATTAACGTTGTAAATGACTATTGTAGCAGGAAACGACAGATTTTTGAAGAAATATAGAGGCCCATTATCAGCAACCATCACTCCAGTGTTCCAATGGCATGTTGTGTTAGCTAATCAAATTTGATCATTTTAAAAGGCTAATCGATCATTAGAAAACCCTTTTGCAATTATGTTAGCACAGCTGAAAACTTTTGTTCTGATTAAAGAAGCAATAAAACTGTCCTTCAGACTAGTTTATTACAGTCTCAAAATTGCCAGAATCAAAGAATTTCTTTTGAAACTCATTAGGTTGTTCTTGTTCTGAGAAATGAAGGCTATTCCATGTGAGAAATTGCCAAGAAACTGAAGATCTCGTAAAACGCTGTGTACTAATCCCTTGACAGAACAGAGCAAACTGGCTCTAACCAGAATAGAAAGAGGAGTGGGAGGCCCCGATGCCCAACTGAGCAAGAGGACAAGTACATTAGTATCTAGTTTGAGAAACAGATGCCTCAAGTCCTTAACTTGCAGCTTCATTAAATAGTAACCGCAAAACACCAGTCTCAACATCAACAGTGAAGAGGCGACTCCGGGATGCTGGACTCTAGGCAGAGTTCCTTTGTCTCATGTCTGTGTTCTTTTGCCCATCTTAATCTTTTATTTTTATAGGCCAGTCTGAGATATGGCTTTTCCTTTGCAAATCTGCCTAGAAGGCCAGCATCCGAAACATGCCCAAACCGCGCTTCTTTACACCCGCTCGCTTAACCTTGCAGACAGCAGCACCAATATGGTGGAGGAAACACCGTTCAACTGATGGCGGAGGTCAGCCTGCAGGCGCTCAGCATGCAGGTGCTCGGCCTGCCACAAGGAGTCGCTAGAGCGCAATGAGCCAAGTAAAGCCCCCCCCTGCTAAACACTCCCCTAACCCAGACGACGTAGGGACAATTGTGCACCGCCCTATGGGACTCCCGATCATGGATGGTTGTGATACAGCCCGGGATCTAACCCGGATCTGTAGTGATGCTTCTGACAGCTACACATGGCTATGCATGTATCATCTTGAAATTATACTGTGCAGGAGACTTAAACTGTAAAAAGCACAAAAACTGTTTAGAATACCAAACATTCATTAGAGACTTAAGTAATGCTGTATTCCATCTTTCGCTGAATTTATTCAAATAAATGAACATTGTCTTTCATGTAGCCATTATAAATGATATACAGTGGGGCAAAAAAGTATTTAGTCAGCCACCAATTGTGGCTAACCACACGGGGGGACCTAGTGAATGACCTGCAGAGAGCTGGGACCAAAGTAACGAAGCCTACCATCAGTAACACACTACGCCGCCAGGGACTCAAATCCTGCAGTGCCAGACGTGTCCCCCTGCTTAAGCCAGTACATGTCCAGGCCCGTCTGAAGTTTGCTAGAGAGCATTTGGATGATCCAGAAGAAGATTGGGAGAATGTCATATGGTCAGATGAAACCAAAATATAACTTTTTGGTAAAAACCAAACTCGTCGTGTTTGGCGGACAAAGAATGCTGAGTTGCATCCAAAGAACACCATATCTACTGTGAAGCATGGGGGTGGAAACATCATGCTTTGGGGCTGTTTTTCTGCAAAGGGACCAGGACGACTGATCCATGTAAAGGAAAGAATGAATGGGGCCATGTATCGTGAGATTTTGAGTGAAAACCTCCTTCCATCAGCAAGGGCATTGAAGATGAAACGTGGCTGGGTCTTTCAGCATGACAATGATCCCAAACACACGAAGGAGTGGCTTTGTAAGAAGCATTTCAAGGTCCTGGAGTGGCCTAGCCAGTCTCCAGATCTCAACCCCATAGAAAAGCTTTGGAGGGAGTTGAAGGTCCGTGTTGCCCAGCAACAGCCTCAAAACATCACTGCTCTAGAGGAGATCTGCATGGAGGAATGGGCCAACATACCAGCAACAGTGTGTGAAAAACTTGTGAAGACTTAAAGAAAACGTTTGACCTCTGTCCTTTCCAACAAAGGGTATTTAACAAAGTATTGAGATAAACTTTTGATATTGACCAAATACTTATTTTCCACCATCATTTGCAAATAAATTCATTAAAAGTCCTACAATGTGATTTTATGGATTTTTTTTTTCTCATTTTGTCTGTCATAGTTGAAGTGTACCTATGATGCAAATTACAGGCCTCACTCATCTTTTTAAGTGGGAGAACTTGCACAATTGGTGGCTGACTAAATACTTTTTTGCCCCACTGTATGTTTTTAAATGCTGAAATGCTTATTTAGCCTAATAAAACCTACATATACTATAAATAACTAGTTTATTATAGTATTAGCCTACTGTCTGTTCACTCCTCAGATGAAATGAATTGCCCAATTCCTTGGAGGCCTTACACTGCTGTAGTCCAGAACGCTGCTATTAAACTCCGATTTTTTACACAATCTGTTGAGATTTATCACCACCTCAATGGTAGAAATAAAAAAATACTGCCAACTATATGACTGGTTTGGCATGGGGATACAGTGGATATGTGTGGTTATACAACGGGTGTGTCTAATCCTGGATGCTGATTGGTTAAAATCACATTGCAGCTGGTGTTTACTCCACAAGTTACCACTGTAAGTCTATGATGTTGAAATGTCTATTTACTCTGTTCCATCTGACTGCACAATCCACTGTCTCATCAGCTCAGCCAGGCAATTCATATTCTAGAGCTACGCTGTAAAAAGCATGAGGACATTTCTTTTAGACTAGCATTTGGGTTTCAACAGCGGAGATTTGTAATAACATTGTTGTCTGTCTATCTGACATTTGCAACATTGTTTCTATATTGAAATTCGATCTCCAGCTGTACTATGGTAATGAACGTGTCAGGAGGCAGGATGAGACAGACAAGCTTTTCTCAGCCAATCAAAATCATGAATGAGCATCATTTTTATGGATATATACAATGAAATGCCAATAGAAAAACAAGAAATGCAGCTAGTTTGCTGTCATTCCAGCTTCAGTTTGAAGTGATTGTGTTAGCTGTGTAGTTGACTATCTCTTCTGAACAGTGGCCTGGTGAGAGAGCAAATGTTCTATGCCAGGTGAAATCACACATCAATAGCTCATTGTTATGGATGTTTCCCAGAAAAGCACTAGAAAACAGTTAAATAAACACAAATGCAGCTACTTTGATGTTATTATGGCTGCACTGTCTGACATGACTGTGTCAGCCAAAGTTGGCTAGCTAGCAAGTAAGGGATAATAACGTTGCCAGCCATCCATGGCAATGGAACATTTAGAACGAACACATCTCAACCTGAATTTTTCTGAGGAGACTGCGTGAATCAGACCTTCATGGTCGAGTGTCTGCAAAGAAACCACTACTAAAGGACACCAGTAAGAAGAAGAGACTTGCTTGGGCCAACAAACTCGAGCAATGGACATTAGATCGGTGGGAATCTGACCTTGGGTCTGATGAGTCCAAATTTGAGAATTTTGGATCCAACCGCCATGTTTTTGTGAGACGCAGAGTAGGTGAACAGATGTGTGGTTCCCACTGTGAAGCATCAAGGAGGAGGTGTGATGGTGTGGGAGAGCTTTGCTGGTGACACTGTCTGTGATTTATTTAGAATTCAAGGCACACTTAACCAGCATGGCTACCACAGCATTCTGCAGCGATTCACCATCCCATCTGGTTTGCGCTTAGTGGGACTATCATATATTTTTCAACAGGACAATGACCCAAAACACATCTCCAGGCTGTGTAACCCAATTGACATGGTTTGAGATGAGTTGGACTAGAGAGTGAAGGAAAAACAGCTAACAAGTGCTCAGCATATGTGGGAACTACTTCAAGACTGTTGGAAAAGCATTCCTCATGAAGCTGTTTGAGAGAATGCTAAGAGTGTACAAAGCTGTCATCAAGGCAAAGGGTGGCTGGCTACTTTGAAGAATCCAAAATATAACAGCACTTTTTTGGTTTCTCCATATGTGTTATTTCATAGTTTTGATGTCTTCACTATTATTCTACAATGGAGAAAAACCCCTGAATGAGTAGGTGTGTCCAAACGTTTGACTTGTACTGTATGTCAATCATTATTTTAATATGTAACAACACCCATGCCAATATTTCCTCTAAACACCGGCTTCCCGGGCATTATCACTTAAATACATGAGGCTTGGATTGGGAGAAGGCAACTTAGCAAGACTTGTAAACTAAGTGTTGGATTGCTTGAATGAAAAAAACTACTACCCACCTCCCTACTGAACATTAAACTCAAGATGAATACATTTCATTTGTCATTCACAAATGGATTTGAATAACATTGCAACACAATATGAATACCATAAATATGATTGCATTCAAAGCATATCAAATGTGTACATTTCCGGTGGGGCTATCTAACCCTCACCAAATGATGAGGAAAAGGGAAATATAGGATGGGTAGGCCTAATTTTGCAGTATTCTAGAGTGTTACACGTTCCCCTGATAATATGTATTTTATGTACCTTGTTTACGTTGGCTGTTTTGCATTTAGTCAGTCCAAGGAACTGCTTCAGGTAAAATAGAGGCAAAGTGGACAAAAATGAAAGAGCCCCCAAGTCCTCCACCCAATTTTGGTTATTTGGTAACCCAGCGCTGGGTAAATATTGTGTGAATAACCCAACATGTTGGGTTGTTGGAATTACTCAAACATAGGTTAATTTAACCATCAGTTGGGTATTTTTTTACTTTCATGCTTGGTTGACCTAGCAGCTATGTCTTTTTGAATGTAATCCTTAGGTTATTTTCAGGAGAAGTGTCTTATTAGGGGTGTGGCTTTCAGATAGATCTAATTGGCCACCCATGAGAGTAAATCTGACCGACCGGCTAAAATCGGCCTTATGTAGCAACATCTGAAATTGTGTTTTTTACATTGGATAAATGTAGACACTCAGAGCTAGGGTTGGACATTTTGGGGAATATTCAGAAGGGGAAACTTTCCCTGGGATTTAATGAGAATATATGGGAATTAACGGGAATATATAGGAACTAACGGGAATATATGGGAATTAACAGAAATATATGCAAATTAATATTAATACCATTTCAATGTAGATGTTTTTTGCATTGGATATATTTACCATATCATATAGAGACAGAAACAAAAACCTTTTACCTTATCATAAGTAGACAGAATTGCAAATGATTGAATCCTTTCAATAGACATTTTAAAAACAATTTAGTTACGAATTGAACTTTAATTAAATCAGTTGATTCTTCACATGGGATGATTTCACTGAAAAACAAAAGAAAGGTAATATTGAAGGATCCCCAATGATCCATTGGATCTCCCAAAAACGTTTTCAACATACACCTGTAAAATGATAGTCAAGAAACTAATGCTTTGGTTCTATTCCTCTCAGGCTTCCATGTCTTCTCCCTTGACCTCCTCAATGTCCACCTCTTGAACATCAGACTCTGAGGCCTCATCTTCAATGTCATTTTCCAACCTTGTTGAGGATTGCTCATTGTCAGGCTCAAAAAGCCTTAAATTTGCCCGGGTGGCCACTAATTTTTCAACCCAGGTATTGGTCAACCTGTTGCGTGCTTTGGTGTGTGTGTTCCCAAACAAGGACCAGTTGCGCACTGAGGCGGCTGATGTTGGTGGGATTTGGAGGATGATGGAGGCAACAGGGGAAAGAGCCTCAGATCCACAAAGTCCCTTCCACTAGGTGGCTGATGAGAGATATTGGCACGACTGCCATGTTGCATCTCCATCCCAAAGCCCTTGCTTGGAAATGGACTTTGCCAGACTGCCAAGAACCTTTCCCTCATCTAGGCAAAGGTGACGTGACATGGTTGCGATGACACCATAGGCCTTGTTGATCTCTGCACCAGACAGGATGTTCTTGCCAGAATACTTGGGGTCCAACATGTAAGCTGCGGCGTGTATGGGCTTCAGGCAGAAGTCTAAAAGCTTTTTGATGTATTTCAGAACTGCAGTTTCCTCTGCTTGGAGCAACAGTAAAGTGGGCAGGGCAGTACAGATTTCTTCTCATACATCTGCAAGCAGAGTCTGAACATCAGACAGGATGGCATTGTCTCCCTCGATCCATGCAATGGCTACTGTTATAGGTTTCAGGCTGCTTACCACTCTCCCAAAATACATCATCCAAGAGGAGCCTCTTGATGGGGCTGTCCATATTGGCAAACTGTGATATGACCATTTCTTGGAGACACTCCTTCCCCTCCAGGAGACTGTCAAACATGATGATAACATCACCCCAATGGATGTTGCTGGGCAGCTTCAATGTGGTGCTCTTATTCTTGTCACTTTGCTTGGTGAGGTAGATTGCTGCTATAACTTGATGACTCTTCACTTACCTAACCATTTTCTTGTCTCTCTTGTAGTCTGTATCCATTGTTTTCAGTGCCATGATGCCCTTGAAGAGTAGATTTGATGCTTGAGCAGCACAGCCAATGGGTGTGATGTGAGGGTAGGACTCCTCCACTTTGGAACAAGCCACCTTCATGTTCGCAGCATTGTCGATCACCAGTGCAAATCTGTGGTCCAAGGTCATTGATGACTGCCTTCAGCTCATCTGCAATGTAGAGACCGGTGTGTCTGTTGTCCCTTGTGTCTGTCCGTGTCTGTGCTCTTGTAGAATACTGGTTGAGGGGTGAAGATGATGTAGTTAATTATTCCTTGCCCACGAACATTCGACCACCCATCAGAGATGATTGCAATACAGTCTGCTTTCTCTATGATTTGCTTGACCTTCACTTGAACTCTGTTGAACTCTGGATCCAGCAAATGAGTAGATAAAGCATGTCTTGTTGGAGGGGTGTATGCTGGGCAAAGAACATTCAGAAATCTCTTCCAATACACATTTCCTGTGAGCACCAGAGGTGAACCAGTTGCATACACAGCTCGAGCAAGACATTCATCAGTATTTCTCTGACTACATTTCTCCATTGAGTAAAACAAACTACTTATTCCAGGAGGACCATGAGCTGTTGCTATCGATAAGGTGTCTGACTCATTATTTTCACCTCGAATAGAAGTAGAGGGACTTTTGTCAGAGGTTGCATGTTATGAGCGCTGAGGGAACTTTATGCACTTGGCCAGATGATTCTGCAGATTTGTTGCATTCTTCACATATGATTAGGCACAGTATTTGCAAATGTACATAGCTTTTTCTTCTACATTAGCTGCAGTGAAATGTCTCCACACATCAGATAGTGCCCGTGGCATTTTCCTGTAAATACTTGAAAAAAAAAAGAGTAAAAAAGCCCAAATACAATTCCATGTACAGATAAATAGTTAAGCAGTTAGATTAATTAACTAATTTGTAAGATAAATGTTTTAAAATGAAACATGTATGGAAACAGGTGAACAGGCAAGCTAAAACCCACATGGTAGCAAAAACTAACTAGCATAAATTGTTAACAAGTTAGAAATGATTTAAACTCACTTTGCTGTTTTTTTTACTTTTTATTTTTATCTCAAATCAAAGTTTATTTGTCACGTGCGCTGAATACAACAGGTGGAGACCTTAGAGTAAAATGCTTACTTACAGGCTCTAACCAATAGTGCAAAAAAGGTATTAGGTGAACAATAGGTAAAGACATAAAAACAACAGTAAAAAGACAGTGAAAAACAGTAGTGAGGATATATCCAGTGGTGAGGCTAGAAAAACAGCAAGGCTACATCCAAACACCGGTTAGTCAGGCTAATTGAGGTAGTATGAACATGTAGATATGGTTAAAGTGACTGCATATATGATGAACAGAGAGTAGCAGTAGCGTAAAGAGGGGTTGGCGGGTGGCGGGACACAATGCAGATAGCCCGGTTAGCAAATGTGCGGGAGCACTGGTTGATCGGGCCAATTGAGGTAGTATGTACATATGTATAGTTAACGTGACTGTGCATATATGATAAACAGAGAGTAGAAGCAGCGTAAAAGAGGTGTTGGGGGCACACAATGCAAATAGTCCAGGTAGCCATTTGATTACCTGTTCAGGAGTCTTATGGCTTGGGGGTAAAAACTGTTGAGAAGCCTTTTTGCCCTAGACTTGGCACTCCGGTACCACTTGCCATGCGGTAGTAGAGAGAACAGTCTATGACTGGGGTGGCTGGGGTCTTTGACAATTTTTAGGGCCTTCCTCTGACACTGCCTTGTGTGGAGGTCCTGGATGGCAGGCAGCTTAGCTCCAGTGATGTACTGGGTCGTACGCACTACCCTCTGTAGTGCCTTGCGGTCGGAGGCCGAGCAATTGCCGTACCAGGTAGTGATTCAACCAGTCAAGATGCTCTCAATCTTGCAGCTTGGCAAGTCAGTTAAGATAAAATTCTTATTTTCAATGACACCCTACGAACAGTGGGTTCACTGCCTTGTTCAGGGGCAGAACACATTTTTTTTTACCTTCTCAGCTCAGGGATTCGATCTTGCAATTTCTTGCAAATAACTATTTACTAGCTAACAAAAAATGATGTATGCATTATAAAATATATTCACCCCACCCAGTATTGTAATCAAAAGCATGTAGTCCTTGGCTTAGACAGTGTAGTAGTGTGGGCTCAACAGCATCTCATTAGTGTGCAAGATCTTGAGAATCAGCTGTACATGTGATGCAAAAGTGCACTGCACATGTGATGGAAGAATGCACTGTGCATGCAGAGGGTTGCAATTCCATTGAATGGAGGATATTTTAACCAAAATATGCCACAAGACCTAGATTTGCCTTATGTGTATCCAACATAAAATGGTTCACTGTTGTAAGCTAACTTTTTTGATGAATTTGAGCTAAATTCCCAGGCTTTACTGACCATGGAACATTTCTGGAAAAATTCTGTCAATTTATCGGACAGTTTCTGATCCTTTGCAACCCTACTCAGAGCTACAAAATGTGATATCATACACTACAGTTGAGGAACAATGGGAAGTAATTTTGCTTTGAAAGTTGATAAACTTGTAAACTCACTTTTGAGAAAATTGTCTTTGAATGTTTTGGAACTACTACTGGAGAGCCCTTCTTTGTCTACACCCATTCAGCATCTCTTAAACTTTATCCCCACCCATCTCTTTAAGGGTTGATCCGGGTGTTCTGTACACACAGCAGTCAATCACCCAAGCTAACTTGCTAGCTACTTCCAGACACAAATGAGAGAACAGCACACTGAACTTGCCCTAGCAGAGCTGGTTAGGCTGTTATGTTATCTAGAGTGTTGGTGACTGCAACTGTGCTGTCAGATTGTCTGTTGGTAAATTCAGAGCATTTCACTCTCAGAGAGTTCAGAGCGTGCAATGGACACACAATTCTGCGCACTGGCACACTCAGACAATAGTATTTTGTTAAAACATGTAGCTAGGAAGGTAAACAATGAACCATAATCCCAACTCATGATGTTACTACCCTGCATGAATCTGCAGGTAGCTAACCAACCAGGTTCAATATTAGCTAGCTTAGTCAAGCTAATTTCTTTGAGAAACAAAGAATAAGGTCATACACGTAACGTTAGCTAGTGAGCCAGCCAGCTAACGTTAGCTAGCTAACAGTACACCTTAACTTGAAATGACTACTTTCTGTCAATTTGTAATATTTGAAAATGTAGCTAGCTAGACTATATTACACATATGCATCATGGATGGATGTGTCTCCTGTGCCAAAAAAAATGTATTTTGATAAAAGTTAAAAAAGTTTACGTTCAAACAGCACTCCTGTGAAGAAGTTACCTGCGACATACGCCTAGTTTCCTGAAACGGGTCACAAATGTCATTCCCATTCATCATGTTAAGTTTACATATAGCAAATGTAATTTGTCCTTAAAATTTTAAGCTTTTTACACATTCTTCTAGAATTTTAAGATAATGTATTACATGTTATAATAAGGTGGTATCTAGCCCAACAATGGGATTTACATAGGCTTTAAGGAACCTCGTACACTTCTGTAAGCCTCAGTGAACAACAAAAATGTTAATGTTCAACCTTAACGTGACAACTATACAACAGAACAGATGAACAGGAATGACATTTACTCTCACAGGTGGGTAAAAATAATAATCTGAAAGCTACACCCCTACTAAACTACACGACCAGTCTTCTGATCTGACATGCTAGGTCATATCTCAATAACCCAACACCAATAACCCAGTATCAACAATGGAACCTTTCTATTTTTTAAAGAAAACAACCCAACTAAGTGACCCAACACCTGCAAACCAGCTGTTGGGTCAACCAAACAACCCAGAATATTTTAGTGGACTACATTCCCTACCTCCCTCATGTTGTTTTGTCCGTTACACTGTCTGCAAGCTTTTGTATTACTTTTGTTGCAAGATAAAAACAGACATTTTCATGACAAGAAGTGAATTGCAGCAAAGCAAAGCTTGCAATTATCTTCCTTCTAAAATTGCTATAGCTTTACTACTCCATTCAGCTGTATCAAACATTGACTTTGGAACATCAACTGTAGTGTTTTATGTAGTAGTTATTAGGGGATTTGGCTTTTCTTCGTTGAGTTGCTGTTCCATGTAGTTTTTTTTCTATATTTGATGACACTGTCGTTTTGTATTATAATGGTTTTGAGTAACCATTTGTCCTGTATCTTTCTGTTGCACTATGGTGGCAATCTAACTGGTTTTCTCTCCCACTTCTTGCAGTCCAATATAAAGCAGTGAATGGTCCCCGGGCGCCCAAGGTGACCATGATGCCTACCACCGCTGTAGGGAAGAAGCTGGATCTCTCCACACTGACAGAGGAGGAGGCCCAGCACGTGTTTCAAGTCGTCCAGAGAGACTTTGACTTGAGGAAGAAAGAGGAGGACAGACTGGGGTAGGCAAACCCCTTTTCATTTGATATATTATTGATCCTTTTGTTTTTCCTTTTATTTGAACATAGAGGTTTGTTGGTTCACAAAAAAACACATCTCTACTTTGTTGAAATTAAAGCAAAAATGACCAAGAGCTGGACTCATACAAAAGGCCTCTTACATGTTTCAATTTAAGAAGTTTGTTATTATTGGTTTGATTTCAGTATGTTATATTGAAGTAGTATGCAAATATTATGCATATTGCTATATATTTGCTATTCATCACTATTCTGTCTACCAGTGACTGATCTCGCCTAAGAATTAACAATGTCATATCTTAGTAACAATCTAATTGAGTTACTGGATAGGTTGAAATGTCAGAGGTTTACTGCTCTGTAATTTGGAACAGCAACTTTAAAGATCACTTACCATGCAGGATCAATCAGTTATTCTTTATTAATTTCATGTAATTATTTTTGATACATTTGACTATATATCGGAGTCTATAGACATTACATAAAATTTGAATAAGGATTATCATTCCACTTTGTTGAGGGAATCATTCTTTCTACCCAGAGAATAGCAGAGTTGGGTCCAGCTGACAAAGGCTACTTTTGAATATATCCACCATTGAATTTACACTGTGTGACCACGTGGATTAATAGTGTAGATTAGTGCAGATCAGGATATTTTGTTGGTTCAGACGACTCTCCAGGAGACGTGTTAATACTTCTCATTTTAATTGCAGTTTTCTGTAGACTGGGATTAGGACTGACCTCAAGGTTCACATCAGAGTCAAATGCATTATACAGTACATACGGTACATACTGTACATACTGTACATACGGTACATACTGTACATACTGTACATACTGTACATACTGTACATACTTGTTGTTCTCTTTACTCCCTCTGATGATGTCAACCAAGCGTGTTAGACTAACGTGAAGTTAACTAAAACCTTGATGCCTGTGATGGCCTTTGATTTCAGGCATTTGAAATTCTTCAAATCCATTTTGATTTCCATGTTGATACAATGATAATCCTACAATGTTAACAAGACGTTAAAGCAATGTCCTTTCAACCTGTTTGTACCCAGTGGGTAGGCATGATAGTGAACACTGATAGAGGGCCTTTATATATCTAAGCTCTACTGGGATGCCTGGTAGTGAGCCACAGATCACATGACCTGTACTGTAGCCCAGGCGTGTAATGCCAGATAATTGGCACATTTCTGATGTCCCAGTGTGTTTTTCTCTGGTAGAGATGGAGTCTACTAGTCAGCTGACTGGGCAGTTCATGATATTATTACATAAAGGCAAGGTTGCATGATACAATTGTGGTTTGACACTCACATTTGTTTCACTTGAAGGTTCACCTCACTTGTATGGCGTTAATTAAACAAAATATGTCAAACACCTTAGAACATTTTACAAAAATGCCCTCCCACATCATAAAATGCCAATCAATTGTTAAAAAAAAATATATATATAAACTTGTGGTAAGATGCATTGATTCTCATAGGAGTCAGGTCAGCGCTAGCAATGTTATGAAGAGCATTGACTCTCCCTTCTCACGCTGTGTGGGTTTCTAGGTAATGAGTCTCAGGACTATCTGTGCCATGCAGGAGTCAGCAGACGATGTGGACTATGTCCAGACTCCGGGATGCACTGCTCGACCTAGCCCGGCCATCATATGACTCTCTAGAGCGCCTCTGATGGTAGGGAGAGATAAGCATGATGGGATGAGGATAATGGGACCTTCCCTGGCTGTGTCATGGATTTAGTTCTGTTGGGTTAGGTCTAAATCTTGCTCATCCAATATGCAGATTTGGACAAAGTTCCATGTAAGCTGGTCCAGGGTCAGATTTGTTTTGATCCTCGTAATGGTGAAGGTTAGGATCTGGGGTTGAATAATCGGTTAGTCAGTAGGTTTGAATCTAATGAGCTACTAATTGCATGAATTTGTTACTCAAAGGGATGCACAGTGCTTATGATGTGTTCAAACGCCATGCAAAACGGATTTATGCAACGGGTTTATGCAACGGTCTTGACCTACCTTAGATTTGCTTAATGCCTTACCTTTGTTTCTTTACCTCTACCAATATGCAGTATGCAGATCCTAAACCAACCACTTGGATTTACACTTTTTGACATCACATCTAGGCTTCTGATGGAGTATATACCATGTTGGATTCCTACGTGACTCCAGTTGATCAGCAAACAATCAATCCTGATCATCCGTGGATCACTATCACTTAGTAGCCTAATATAATTGTAGACAACATGCTATGTCTGATCACACCAGAGAGGTATCCTACAAAGCAAGCTAGATCTACTCAGGGTTTTCTAAAGCTAACCAGCTTCAGTTAGCTTCACATTCCAGCTCCAGCTTCATCCATACTATGACAGTGGATATTGCTCGTCCGCCTGCCTCTGACTCTAGCAGGTTTGTAACTGCGTGCATGTTGCACATTGCTAGTCGAACGCCAAACTCTTCATTGAGACAATGTTGAAACGTTAATCCAAGGGCGAATCAGTGGCACATTTTTATTTGTGCAGGCTATGGTGTGAAATAGGCTTTTAGAAGTGATGACTTTATTTCATTACTTGTCAACTTTGGTGTACTTATCAATGCACAAGCACATCGATACAATTGTTTTATTAAGTCATACAAAAGTGTTACTGTGCGTGAAGTTTAAAATACATTGTCATTACTAAATGTGTAATGGGATATATTTTAATACTAAAACATTTTAACACAATTCTTTTATTTATTAATAAAATATTCAATCAGTCGTCTTCCTCAAATGAAGGGGATGATGACGCAATCTTTGCAAGAGGGAGGGAATCTGATTTCATTGATCCTTAACTTATGGCTCAGTCATTTCATTCAGGATTAAGTGGAGTTCAGTGTCGTTTAAAACGAGCATGGCCTTATTTCTATTACAGCATATTGGATGACTCATTCATATTCCATTCACCCAGTTCAATGTAACAGCAATAGGTTTAGGCTACTACATGATACTCAAATTTTCCCTATACCCATCATTAGGTTGCTACAATCTAGCCTATGAATGAAAGTATACAACGCAGGTGAACACAGGTCAAGAGACAAATTTGATGTGCTTTCTAAATGTTCCATTGCCATACTGGCTGGAAACGTTCTTGTCCCTAGCTTGCTAGCTAGCCAACTACAGCTAACTTACAGTCACATCAAACAGTGCAGCCAGAATAACAACAGTAGCTGCATTTGCATTTGTTTTAGCTGTTTTCTAGTGACATTTATTTGGATATATCCATACAATGAGCTAATGAGGACAGGCGATTTCGCATAGAAAATGTGCTCTCTCATCAGGAGAGTGTTGTATCATAGGAGCTAGCCAATAACACAGTTTACACAAACAATAATGTAATTATTCAACAGAATCGGAATGAATACACCCCTGATCACGGGTAAACAGTTCCCTTTCAAAACAGCCACATTGTATTCCTTCTTTTCCCTTCGCTTGCGGTCTTCAATGCACAACAAATCAGCTGTATGCGGCCAGGCGAGAAAACCTTTCCAAGCCAAACCTCTACAAACAGCCTACAATGTAATAGCATAGCTAATAGAACTAACACGTCGGTAAACCTGCTACAATCGTGCAGTAATGTTAGTGTACAATCAGTAAGCAGTTACACCGGCGAGACCCAGTGGCAATAAATTAGTAAAACCAAAAGCTTAACGTTACGTTGACTTGGAACAGTTCCAGTGTTGTGTTGGAAAGTCATAGCCAGCTAGCTAACATAGCATCCCTCTGTTTGAGCACAGTGTTTCAGTAGGCTAAACTAGCTAGCCGCATTTGCTAGCTAAGTACAGTTGAAGTCGGAAGTTTACATACACTTAGGTTGGAGTCATTAAAACTCGTTTTTCAACCACTTCACAAATTTCTTGTTAACAAACTGTAGTTTTGGCAAGTCGGTTAGGACATCTACTTTGTGCATGACACAAGTAATTTTTCCAACAATTGTTTACAGACAGATTATTTCACTGTATCACAATTCCAGTGGGTCAGAAGTTTGCATACACTAAGTTGACTGCCTTTAAACAGCTTGGAAAATTCCAGAAAATCATGTCATGACTTTAGAAGCTTCTGAGGAGGTGTACCTGTGGATGTATTTCAAGGCCTACCTTCAAACTCAATGCCTCTTTGCTTGACATCATGGGAAAATCAAAAGAAATCCGTCAAGACCTCAGAAACAAAATGTAGACCCCCACAAGTCTGGTCCTTCCTTGGGATCAATTTCCAAACGCCTGAAGATACCACGTTCATCTGTACAAACAATAGTATGCAAATATCAACACCATGGGACCACGGAGCCGTCGTACCGCTCAGGAAGGAGGCGCGTTCTGTCTCCTAGAGATGAACGTACTTTGGTGCGAAAAAAGTGCAAATCAATCCCAGAACAACAGCAAAGGATCTTGTGAAGATGCTGAAGGAAACGTGAACCAAAGAATCTATATCTATTCTACCCTGCCTTTCTAAGGTCTTCGAAAGCCAAGATAACAAAGTTATATTTAACATGATAAATGCCATGTCTGGTTTTTAAACTTGCATGTCACGTATATTTTACATTAAGCATTTGAATGATTGTAATTCTTCGGTAGTAACATGTAGGATGATTAATCGTAGATATATTGATGTTCTACAGGTGTTTGCGAATGCCTGGGTTGTGCGTGTGTGCGTGTGTGCCCACATATGTACTGTACATGTGCCTTTGTGCATATGGCCTTATTTGTGTGTATGTTTGGGTTTGAGAGAGAGAGACAGAAAAGGAAGGAACATAGCAGAGAAAGAAGCACCAGTTTGGCACACGCCCTGCCCTTTGGTCAGAAATCTAACCTGATCTAATCAACCAATCATTCCTGGCATACTCAGAGCTCTTTTGCAGATTTGCAGAAATCCCCCAAGTTCCCCGATGCCATGATGCTGACCTCTGCTGCTCCACATGTCTCTATAACTTAATATAGAGAAAATACAAAAATACACAGATGCACAGTAGCAATAAAACAGGACTAACGGTCCATTTTGTGTCCAGATTAAACTCCCATGTATCCATATTCAGTGTGGTTGTTTGTTGTGGTTAGAAAGCTTTAGCTACAGTCACAGCTATACAGTAGGCCTAAGCATGCTTGGTTGCAGTTGCTGATGGTCTATGTTGTCTAGGCCATGAGTGTCTCCATGGCTCTGTAATGTACGTGGAATTTTCTTTCCCATTGTAGAGAGGAACACAGCCATGTCACAGTCACAAGGCCAATTTTAGCCAGACTATTTCAATCTCTGAATGAAAAACAAGATTCTCTCTCTCTCCTCTCCCTCTCCTGGTCTGTCTCTTTCCCAAAACACAAACAACTCACTGTCTCCTCTTCCGTTCCAAATTCTGCCACACACTTTGCCAACGTCTTGATCCAGCTATTTATTCTCCGTGTTCTCTGTTAAAGTTAAAGCTGTTTTTGTCATGATGCTTGTTGTTGATTAAGTCCATTAACTAGTGGAATCTGGACACATTGTTACTCATGTGGATTCAATCAGTTTTAGGCCTAGTCTCTTAGCACTGAATAAGACATAGAAAAATGGGGTTTGAGAGATTGGTGTACTGGTGTACCTCTGCTCTCTATGTGAAAATAGTCTATTGTGAAGAATATTAACCACATAACAATGGAGCTTATTCATCACTGGCTTACTGTCCTTAACCCTCTAAGGTCGATGTCCGTGCCCCGCGGAAATCTAATTAGCATAATAAGAACATTCCCATAAAAGTCCATCAGCTCGAGAAATGTTTTTTTTTGTTGCATTGGATGCATCTGCAGTGAAAGGTGAAAGAGCTAGAGCAATGTATGTCAGACCATCCTGATAAAATCAGTCTTCTCACAAAATAGTCTGTAGCGTCCGAACGGTTTGGCCTACAAAACGAATATGACCCCTCTGTGTAAAGGTGACTCTCACGAACACCTACATGTCTGTTGTTTTGTTCTAGGAAGCCCACAGGCATCACAAGACTCGTCTGAAAGTCCCCCAGTACCAGTCAAAACAATTATGGAAGTAAACAGAATATGGAGGCTGTTTAGTGACACATATATGGGGTTAAAAACTAACAAATGTTTCCTGATCTTTCTTATAGCTTTCAGATATAAGAAGAAATGTTTTCAGCAAAAAAAGAAACGTCCTCTCACTGTCAACTGCATTTATTTTCAGCAAACTTAACATGTGTAAATATTTGTATGATCATAACAAGATTCAACAACTGAGACATAAACTGAACAAGTTCCACAGACATGTGACTAACATAAATGGAATAATGTGTCCCTGAACAAAGGGGGGTCAAAATCAAAAGTAACAGTCAGATTCTGGTTTGGCCACCAGCTGCATTAGGTACTGCAGTGCCTCTCCTCCTCATGGACTGCACCAGATTTGCCAGTTCTTGCTGTGAGATGTTACCGCACTCTTCCACTATGGAACCTGCAAGTTCCCGGACATTTCTGGGGGGGAATGGCCCTAGCCCTCACCCTCCGATCCAACAGGTCCCAGACGTGCTCAATGGGATTGAGATCCGGGCTCTTCGCTGGCCATGGCAGAACACTGACATTCCTGTCTTGCAGGAAATCACGCACCGAACGAGCAGTATGGCTGGTGTCATTGTCATGCTGGAGGGTCATGTCAGGATGAGCTTGCAGGAAGGGTACCACATGAGGGAGGAGGATGTCTTCCCTGCAACGAACAGCGTTGAGATTGCAGGCAATGACAACAAGCTCAGCCGATGATGCTGTGACACACCGCCCCAGACCATGACGGACTCTCAACCTCCAAATCGATCCCGCTCCAGAGTACAGGCCCCGGTGTAACGCTAATTTACTTGACGATAAACGTGAATCCGGCCATTACCCTTGGTGAGACAAAACCGCGACTCGTCAGTGAAGACTTTTTGCCAGTCCTGTCTGGTCCAGCAACAGTGGGTTTGTGCCCGTTGTTGCCGGTGATGTCTGGTGAGGACCTACCTTACAACAGGCCTACAAGCCCTCAGTCTAGCCTCTCTCAGCCCATTGCGGACAGTCTGAGCACTGATGGAGGGATTGTGCGTTTCTGGTGTAACTCGGGCAGTTGTTGTTTCCATCATATACCTGTCCCGCAGATGTGATGTTCGGATGTACCGATCCTGTGCAGGTGTTGTTACACGTGGTTTGCACTGCGAGGACAATCAGCTGTCCGTCCTGTCTTCCTGTAGCGCTGTCTTAGGCGTTTCACAGTAGCAATTTATTGCAATTTTATGGCCACGTCTGCAGTCCTCATGCCTCCTTGCAGCATGCCTAAGGCACGTTCATGAATGGATTTTTCTCAGGTTTTCGCCTGCCAAATCAGTTCTGTTATACTCACAGACACTATTGTAACAGTTTTGGAAACTTTAAAGTGTTTTCTTTCCAAATCTACCAGTTATATGCATATCATATCCTCTGGGCCAGAGTAGCTGGCAGTTTATTTTGGGCATGCTTTTCATCCAAAATTCCGAATGCTACCCTAGAGAAGTTAAGGCACATTCACGCAGATGAGCGGGGACCCTCGGCATCTTTCTTTTGGTGTTTTTCAGAGTCAGTAGACAGGCCTCTTTATTGTCCTATGTTTTCATAACTGTGACCTGAATTGACTACCGTCTGTAAGCTGTTACTGTCTTAACAACCGTTCCACAGGTGCATGTTCATTAATTGTTTACAGTTCATTGAACAAGTATGGGAAACCGTGTTAAAACCCTTCACAATGAAGATCTGTGAAGTTGTTTGGATTGTTATGAATTATCTTTCTTTTTTTGCTGAGTTTAGGATAGACACTTCAGAACAAACCTTCTTTCAATTTTTTTGGGCCGGACAATCTGTTTTCAATGTAGTGAATCTGTTATTCAATGCGTTTGTATGTGCTCATAGCATTAAGGCCAAATAATACATGTTTTCTTAAAATATTTTTTATATATTTATATGCTTCCATTTATACACGTCGTTGACAAACGTCAAGGTTATGTCAGTACGGAAAACAAAATGATTGATAGGCTACAGTCAGATAAACCTATTTTTTGCATCATTTTTGATCTGAACACTGTAAAAGGTTATTTTAATTAAAGTGGAACTGCATTTTAACTACTTTGCAGATAAAACAAACAGACAATCATAATATCAGTAAAACATAAAATTACAAAACCAAGGTTTTAAAAATAGGTCCTATTTGACTCAAAATAGCATAATGTAGAGTAAGGCATTGTTGGCAGATTAGATGGATTCAGTTAAATTATCGCAGCTCAGGATAAGACCCAGATGCAGACAAAGGAGCTGGATAATTTGAATCTCAGAATGTTTATTATAACACGGGGCAGGCAAAGGGCAGGTTGAGGGCAGGCTGAGGTTCGTAATCCAGGAGAATCGGGCAGGTACTTCACGGCAGGCACTCAGGACAGGCAGAAGGGTCAGAACCGGGAAGACTATAAACAAAAACTTAAGTAACAGGAAAAAACAAAGACAAGATGAACTGACAACAGACAAATAGAAAGTGCAGGTATACACTACCATTCAAAAGTTTGGGGTCACTTAGAAATGTCCTTTTAAAGAAAAACACATTGTTGGTTCTTTAAAACAACATGACATTGATCTGAAATACAGTGTAGACATTGTTAATGTTGTAAATGACTATTGTAAGAATAGACTGACGATTTTCAGAAGAAAGGTCTTTGTTTCTGGCTATTTTGAGCCTGTAATCAAACCCACAAATGCTGATGCTCCAGATACTCAACTTGTCTAAAGAAGGCCAGTTTTATTGCTTCTTTAATCAGAACAACAGTTTTCAGCTGTGCTAACAAAATTGCAAAATGGTTTTCTAATGATCAATTAGAATGATGCATTTCATATTATACATTTCTTGGTAGTCCAACAAATATTGCTATCAGGTTGTAAATCACACTTGGCCTGGTACATTGTTTGCTCCCGCCACCCATTTGGGATGCACTGTTTCAGTTTCAATTTCTCAATATTTTGGACAAAAACACATGAATGTAACAGGGAATGTTAAAACAATCAAACTGCAAGAGCAATGATCACTAGTCAGTCATAACGGTGTTAACAGGCTAGTTTATCTGTTCAGGTGGGCCTTCATGCTTTTGCAAACAAAGCAATGGAGGGGTGCTCAACAAAAATCACAAGAATGGCTTACGAAGAAAAGGCTAGCTTATCTACGGTTGAAGTCGGAAGTTTACATACACTTACGTTGGAGTCATTAAAACTTGTTTTTCAACCACTCCACAAATTTCTTGTTAACAAACTACAGTTTTGGCAAGTCGGTTCGGACATCTATTTTGTGCATGACACAAGTCATTTTACCAACAATTGTTTACAGATTATTTCACTGTATCACATTTCCAGTGGGTCAGAAGTTTACATACACTAAGTTGACTGTGCCTTTAAACAGCTTGGAAAATTCCATGAAATTATGTCATGACTTTAGAAGCTTCTGATAGGCTGATTGACATCATTTGAGTCAATTGGAGGTCTACCTGTGGATGTATTTCAAGGCTTACCTTCAAACTCAGTGCCTCTTTGCTTGACATCATGGGAAAATCAAAATAAATCAGCCAATACATCAGAATTCTTTTTTTAGACCTCCACAAGTCTGGTTCATCCTTGGGAGCAATTTCCAAACGCCTGAAGGTACCACATTCATCTGTACAAACGATAGTACGCAAGTATAAACACCATGGGACCACGCAGCCGTCATTCCGCTCTGCAAGGAGACGCGTTCTGTCTCCTAGAGATGAGTGTACTTTGGTGCGAAAAGTGTAAATCAATCCCAGAACAACAGCAAAGGACCATGTGAAGATGCTGGAGGAAAGTATCTATATCCACAGTAAAATGAGTCCTACGTCGACATAACCTGAAAGGCGCTCAGCAAGGAAGAAACCACTGCTCCAAAACCGCAATAAAAAAGCCAGACTACGGTTTGCAACTGCACATGAGGACAAAGATTGTACTTTTTGGAGAAATATCCTCTGGTTTGATGAAACAAAAATAGAACTGTTTGGCCATAATCACCATTTGTAGGAAAAAGGGGGAGGCTTTCAAGCCGAAGAACACCATCCCAACCGTGAAGCACAGGGGTGGCAGCATCATGTTGTGGGGGTGCTTTGCTGCAGGAGGGACCGGTGCTCATCACAAAATAGATGGCATCATGAGGCAGTAAAATTATGTGGATATATTGAAACAACATCTCACGACATCAGTCAGGAAGTTAAAGCTTGGTCGCAAATGCGTCTTCAAAATGGACAATGACCCCAAGCATACTTCCAAAGTTGTGGCAAAATGGCTTAAGGACAACAAAGTCAAGGTATTGGAGTGGCCATCACAAAGCCCTGACCTCAATCCCATATAACATGTTTGGGCAGAACTGAAAAAGCATGTGCGAGCAAGGAGGCCTACGAACCTGACTCAGTTACACCAGCTCTGTCAGGAGGAATGGGACACAATTCACCTAACTTATTGTGGGAAGCTTGTGGAAGGCTACCCAAAATGTTTGACCCAGGTTAAACAATTTAAAGGCAACGCTACCAAATACTAATTGAGTGTTTGTAAATTTCTGACCCACTGGGAATGTGATGAAAGAAATACAAGCTGAAATAAATCATTCTCTCTACTAATTTTCTGACATTTCACATTCTTAAAATAAAGTGGTGATCCTAGCTGACCTAAGACAGGGAATTTTTTACTAGGATTAAATGTCAGGAATTGTGAAAAACTGTGATTAAATGTATTTGGATAAGGTGTATGTAAACTTCCAACTCCAACTGTATTTATGTAGCTATTTAGCAAGCTAAAAACAAGGAGCCTAGTGTTACCTATCTGCTTGGAGGATGTTGTCATTGGAAGAGTGGATGATTTGCCAACTTCTCCCCCCATATTATTTTTCTGTGGCTACAGCTAGAGATCCAGGTGTCGTTTGGTTAACTAGCAAGAAAGGTGAATCACTTTGTTAGCATGCTATGCTGACTGTTTATATAACTCTTAGTTGTCAATCAAGTGTATTTTGGCATCGATCAAATGGGTTCCCATTCAGTCTCAAAATGTGGTTTTGGACAAGCATGCATTGGCAGACAAGCTGCAGACGGGTGAGCAGGTTATTATTCCCCATCGTTTATAACTGTAAACACACAGTCCAGTTCAAAGTGAATGATAGGCCCGTGTAGGTAGCTGAATGTGTCGCTAGAAAATGTTACCAATTAAAGTCGCTGGAGAGGTCTGAAAACCCACTAAATATTGTTGGTAACACTGCCCATGTGGCAAAGGGCTTATTTGCATATAGGCCTGCTGTAGCTCTGATTGGCAATGGCACACCTGTCTGTGTCGACTCCGGTCATAGACAAGACAGATGTATAATTTACTGCAGTGTCTATTAACTGTCCAAACGCACGGCTGCGTTTCCACTCTTTATTTCTATAGAAGTTTCACAAATGGCTTACTCTACGTCATTCCCAAACATTCTACGAATTTAATAACATTTTTAAATTACCATATCTATTTGCTTGCTTGTCAGATGTTTTTTAAAGGCTTCATATTCTTCCTGGGGGTGTATATTGAGCTGATTTTAAAAAGATTTCATGTTGCTAAAACGCTGTCAGTTCCACTTTAAAACTCAGGCCATAACCCTCATTAGAGGTTTGCATTTGCATTTGAGAGGGGTTACATTTTCTTAGGCCCATCTGTCAGCTGTATTTATTTTTATTTTACCCTTATTTTACCAGGTCAGTTGACTTAGAACACGTTCTCTCATTTACAGCAACTACCTGGGGCATAGTTACAGGAGAGAGGAGGGGGGATGAATGAGCCAATTGTAAACTGGGATGATCTGTATACCAAAACAAGTGGCGGGATGGCCATTTGGTTGTTTTTTGAATCCCAGAATGAAGCTTTAATTTAATAATATTATAATAACTGATTGCATTTATGTAGAGGAGAGGTGAGGTGTGATACTATGTGACAATTAGGAACAAAGGGGTAATTCGGTGGCCATGATGGAAATGGGGCTAAATTGGGAATTTTGCCAGGACACCGGTGTTAACACCTTACGATAAACACTCTTACTCTTGTATATATGCATTCACATTGATCCCCGCATTATGTAACTGTAATGTTGAAACCGGTCCATTTAGCAGAACTGTTTGGCCAAAGATTTATCAAATCAAGCTGAGGTTTTTGGGATCGAAAGGGAAAATGTCTCTTAATGCCTAGTAGTCTGCTCTGAACCGTGGGTTGCTTTTCCGTCTCTGGAAACTATTATGTTATGGTTTTATAATTCTCTCTTCTCTCTCTCACTCCCCTTAACTTAATGTGGGCTATGAAGGATGTGTGGGGGGAGGGGGGACTGGTGTTGATGGGCATCCAGGAGATATCCTTGTATGGGAACAGTCTGCTGAATTGGATCTTCCAAGAATGTGGATGTCTGGCTCCCATACCAGGACTCCCAAGGAGTGCCAGCTAAGCAGAACTTTCTGGTTTAAGGTCATAATCAATTTAGTTTAATGTAATCCTAGGGACATGCTAATCCTGTGTATTTTATAAAACCTCTCTAATATCTGTCTACTTGTAAAGTTATTTAATTTTTAGAACCCTTACACAGACTCAAACTTGGTTCAATCTGTCTACACTAAAGATCACATTGAAAGAGAAAACATAAATATCTACTGTATCTATAGCAGGCTACAATTGAAGTACAAAAAGATCATGTGCAAAACATTGTTTTTTTATTAGTTTGCACGAAATAAAATTCCAAGTGAAATTGCTTTTATTGACATAGCATATTAATGCTATCATGTATAATTTTTTACATTTAAAAACATGTTAACACTTGCACATGTCACATCTAGCCTTCATTGTAAGGTAGTTATTTTTCCAGGTGCGTATCTTCCGGATCTCTAACCAGAGGGGTCTTGAATGGAACCTTGAGAGACGATGCTGCCACACGCCTCCATGCAACTAGCTAGGACTTTGCCCATGGTGCGGATATCCTCGCTTTTCAAATCAGGAAGGCACAGGATATATACCAAGTCCCTGGGATTTGGGCTTTCAGAGGAGGACAGATTTAACAGATATAAAATGTATATCCCATTGCTAATGCCTCACAGCTGTACTGCTGTATCTCTGAAACACCATCTTGCATAGCTACTAAGCAGTAGCCTTCCTATTCTGACTCCTGAGAACCGTGCACAGTTCGAAAAGCATGACCCCATATCATGGCATAAGTCTGTTAACCAGGGGTGTATTCAGTGAAAGGTTCAGAACCTTGCAGACCTGGGATAGCTATAGTTTTAAGTAAAAAAATATAATTGGGAAAACAAATATTTACTTTGGAGGTGACAACTACTATTTGACTACCGATCTCAGAAAGTAACTACTTTTTAAAAATCTATTTGAATACATATCTGAGATCCGAACAGATCTCAGGAAGTGACAACATTTCAGAAACTGTTGGATTGGCTGTGCAAATAAACACAGCGACAGGAACAATCACCCACGAAACACTCAAAGAATATGGCTGCCTAAATAGGGTTCCCAATCAGAGACAACGATAAACACCTGCCTCTGATTGAGAACCACTCCAGACAGCCATAGACTTTGCTAGAAACCCCTACTATAATACAAACCCAATACCTAACAAAAACCCCAAGACAAAACATACCACACACACAAAACCCATGTCACACCCTGGCCTGACCAAATTACTAAAGAAACACAAAATACTAAGACCAGGACGTGACAGATGTTCAAGTCTGGGCTCTGGCTGGACTTGCTAAGGATTTTTTTTTTATTATTTAACCCATTTTAGGATAAGGCAGTAACTTAACAAAATGTGGAAAGAGTGAAGGGATCTGAAAACTTTCCGAAGGCACTGTATGGAGGCTTAAAAATCCTGACCTAGTGAGATATACAGTACCAGTCAAAAGTTTGGACACACATACGCATTCAATGGTTTTTCTTTATTTTTACTATTTTCTACATTGTAGAATAATAGTGAAGACATAAAACGATGAAATAACACATATGGAATCATGTAGTAACCAAAAAAGTTTTAAACAAATCAAAATATATTTTGTATTTGAGATTCTTCAAAGTAGCCACCCTTTGCCTTTGACAGCTTTGCACACTCTTGGCAATCTCTCAACCAGCTTCACCTGGAACACTTTTCCAACAGTCTTGAATGAGTTCCCACATATACTGAGCACTTGTTGGCTACTTACCCTTCGCTCTGCGGTCCAACTCATCCCAAACCATGTCAATTGGGTTGAAGTCAGGTGATTGTAGAGGACAGGTCATCTGATGCAGAACGCCATCACTCTCCTTCTTGGTCAAATAGCCCTTACACAGCCTGGAGGTGTTCTGGGTCTTTGTCCTGTTGAAAAACAAATGATAGTCCCACTAAACGCAAACCAGATGGGATGGCGTATCACTGCAGAATCCTGTGGTAGCCATGCTGGTTAAGTGTGCCTTGAATTCTAAATAAATCAGACAGTGTCACCAGCAAAGAACCCCCACACAATCACACCCCCTCCTCCGTGCTTCACGGTGGGAACCACACATGCAGAGATAATCTGTTCACTTACTGCGTCTCACAAAGACATGGCGGTTGGAACCAAAAATCTAATTTGGACTCATCAGACCAAAGGACAGATTTCCACCGGTCTAATGTCCATTGCTCGTGTTTCTTGGCCCAAGCATGTCTCTTCTTATTATTGGTGTCCCTAAGCAGTGGTTTCTTTGCAGCAATTTGAATGTGAAGACCTGATTTATATGAATTCACCCTACTTGTTTCTAAACCTTGTAAATTATTACATTTGTTTTAGCATCTACTGTATACAGTTTAAGCATTTGCATTTTATGTACGATTACACATTTTCTATGCTTACACATTACTGCTCTTCCATTTAATTCATTCACTAAAACTTTTTATCAATGTCTTTGATGTACATATTCATATTCATATTCATATAAACATATGATTTGCTGGTCTACAATTTTATCCCTGATGTCCTTACACAGCTCTCTGGTCTTGGCCATTGTGGAGAGGTTGGAGTCTGTTTGATTGAGTGTGTGGACAGGTGTCTTTTATACAGGTAACGAGTTCAAACAGGTGCAGTTAATACAGGTAATGAGTGGAGAACAGGAGGGATTCTTAAAGAAAATCTAACAAGTCTGTGAGAGCCGGAATTCTTACTGGTTGGTAGGTGATCAAATACTTATGTTATGCAATAAAATGCAAATGAATTACTTAAAAATCATACAATGTGATTTTCTGGATTTTTTTTTTAGATTCCGTCTCACAGTTGAAGTGTACCTATGATAAAAAATTACAGACCTCTACATGCTTTGTAAGTAGGTAAGCCTGCAAAATCAGCAGTGTATCAAATACTTGTTCTCCGCACTGTATTATTGGGTCCTTGAGATCAAGGACAATTTGAGTTTATTTAATGTACAGTTGAAGTCGGAAGTTTACATACACTGAGGTTGGGGTCATTTAAACTAGTTTTTCAACCACTCCACAAATGTCTTGTTAACAAACTATATTTTTGGAAAGTCGATTAGGACATCTACTTTGAACATGACACAAGTCATTTTTCCAACAATTGTTTACAGACAGATTATTTCACTTATAATTCACTGTATCACAATTTCAGTGGGTCAGATGTTTACATCCACTATGTTGACTGTGCCTTTAAACAGCTTGGAAAATTCCAGAAAATGATGTCAGAAGCTTCTGATAGGCTAATTGACAACATTTGAGTCAGTTGGAGGTGTACCTGTGGATGTATTTCAAGGCCTACCTTCAAACTCAGTGCCTCTTTGCTTGTCATGGGAAAATCAAAAAGAAATCAGCCAAAAAAATGTTTAAATCTTCACAAGTCTGGTTCATCCTTGGGAGCAATTTCCAAATGCCTGAAGGAACCACGTTCATCTGTAAAAACAATAGTATGCAAGTATAAACACCATGGGACCACGCAGCCATCATTCCGCCCAGAAAGGAGACGCGTTCTGTCTCCTAGAGATTAATGTACTTTGGTGCAAAAAGTGCAAATCAATCCCAGAACAACAGCAAAGGACCTTGTGAAGATGCTGGAGGATACAGGTACAAAAGTGTCTATATCCACAGTAAAACGAGTCCTATATCGACATAACCTCAGTAAGAAAGAAGCCACTGCTCCAAAGCCGCCATAAAAAAAACAGACTATGGTTTGCAACTGCACATGGGGACAAAGATTGTACTTTTTGGAGAAATGTCCTCTGGTCTTATGAAACAAAAATATAACTGTTTGGCCATAATGACCATCGTTATGTTTGGAGGAAAAAGTGGGAGGCTTGCAAGCCGAAGATCACCATCCCAACCGTGAAGCACGGGGGTGGCAGCATCATGTTGTGGGGGTGCTTTACTGCAGGAGGGACTGGTGCACTTCACAAAAATCGATAGCATCATGAGGAGGTAAAATTATGTGGATGTACTGAAGCAACATCTCAAGACATCAGTCAGGAAGTTGAAGCTTGGTGGCAAATGGGTCTTCCCAAATGGACAATGACTCCAAACATATTTCCAAAGTTGTGGCAAAATGGCTTAAGGACAACAAAGGCAAGGTATTGGAGTGGCCATCACAAAGCCCTGACCTCAATCCTATAGAAAATGTGTGGGCAGAACTTAAAAAGTGTGTGCGAGCAAGGAGGCCTACAAACCTGACTCAGTTACACCAGCTCTGTCTAGAGGAATGGGCCAAAATTCACCCAACTTATTTTGGGAAGCTTGTGGAAGGCTACACAAAAGGTTTGACCCATGTTAAACTATTTAAAGGCAGTGCTACCAAATACTAATTGAGTGTATGTACATTTCTGACCCACTGGGAATGTGATTGAAGAAATAAAAGCTGAAATAAATAATGATCTCTGCTATTATTTTGACATTTCACATTCTTAAAATAAAGTGGTGATCCTATCTGACCTAAGACAGGGATTTTTTACTAGGATTAAATTTCAGGAATTGTGAACAACTGAGTTTAAATGTATTTGGCTAAGGTGTATGTGAACTTCCGACTTCAACTGTATGTCCAATGTTAGAATTCAGCCATTATGCATACATGGAACTTTTCTGTCAGGTTCTACTAACTCTACATGTCTAGTGCAGATAAGGTACTGTATCAATATGCATGGAAATCTCCATGTTTCCAGCTGCTACCGAGAACTCCCATGCAGCCACCAGCCCAGCAGCCAGTTGTGAACGAATTGGCTTAATGCAGGTTAGAGCTAAACAAGTTAGCTAAAAGTCAGTTTTCAATCAAGAAGCACATTATGACATTTACCATTCCCTTACCATGGATTGTAAATATGTTACGTTTGTCTTTTATTGTTACAAGCAAGCAAGGCTTTTATATTTGGCAAAAAATAAATAAACATATGGTACCGCTTAAAGGAAGCAATAATGCTTCGGTTTTCATCTGCAAAGTGATAGCTTTTTAGCCTTTGGGCTAGTCATGTTGCTGTATATGAGATGGCTCACATGGCCTCATGGACTTGTTTCCCGGGGCCATGTTTGCAGCTTATGTAAAATATATGTAACCACAGATATGAGCCGTGCCTCTCGGGCTTCATAGAAAGCCTTTATAGATACCAGTGCACCTTCATTACTTTGGATAGCCCAAGGATACGCATGCCTTGGTCCATCCCTGAACATATTACAGGATAGGAAAGGGACTGATTGCCGGCTTACAGAGAAATTGGGCCATTGTCTCCTGTGACTGTTATAGAATAATCAATCTACTGTCTGTCCTATCTACTGTCAGTTTGTCCCTCCATTGGCCTTTTCTATGTCTATTCTTCTGTCTTTACTTCTGTCTGTCCATCCATCCATCCATCCATCCATCCATCCACTACAGCAGGTTTCCCCAACTGTGAATTTGGCCCGCAGGTGATTTTATTTGGCCACCTAAGTTTTCTGGGCAAAAAAAATATATAGCTTTTTTGGGGGGGTGAAACCTATGATCTCTTATTGATGTCACTTGTTAGATCCACTTCAATCAGTGTAGATGAAGGGGAGGAGACAGGTTAAACAAGGATTTTTAAGCCTGGAAACAATTGAGACATGGATTTTGAATGTGTGCCATTCAGAGGGTGAATGCGCAAGACAAAGTATTTAAGTGCCTTTGAACGGGTATGGTAGTAGCTGCCAGGTACACCGGTTTGTGTCAAGAACTGCAACGCTACTCGGGTTTTCACGCTCAACAGATTCCTGTGTGTATCAAGAATGGTGCATCACCCAAAGGACATCCAGCTAACTTGACACAACTATGGGAAGCATTGGAATCAAAAAGGGCGAGCATTCCTTTTCCTGTGCCCAGCTGTAGAATGCTTTCGACACCTTGTAGAGTCCATGCCCAGAACAAATTGAAGCTGTTCTGAGGTCAAAAGCGGTGGTGCAGCTCAATATTAGAAAGTTGTTCCTAATGTTTGGTATACTCATTCTATGTGATTGTATACAAATTCAAGCAAGGTTTGAAATTATTATGTTTTAGTCTAATATTATCTGTTTGGGCTTCTTGCGGTCAATTTGCAGACAACAAATTATTTGTAACTATTTTCCGTCCCCTTGACCATCCTCTCAAGAATAAATCAGCCCTCGGCTGATTCTAGTTGATAATCCCTGCACTCTACAGCCTCTCTGCCAAGCTATCCATCATCTTCTGTTTATATTTCTCTGTCAATCAATTTATCCATCCAACCTTGTGTATTTTGCAGGGAGCTAAAGACGCAGCTAGAGAAGGAGGACACCAAGAGAGAGCTGCTGGGCACTGGGACCAGCCTGACAGAGTCCCACTGCATCCGCTGCTTGCAGCCCTTCAAGTTCCTTGTTAACAGCAAGCGCCAGTGTCTGGACTGCCAGCTGTACGCCTGCAAAGCCTGCAGCCGCTACAACAAGAAGGAGCGCGGATGGGTATGCGACCCCTGCCACATGTCCAGGTGAGCTGGAGAAACATACTAATACTAACATCTCGGTATAACAACCTTCACGCTAAAATATGCTGACATGCTAGGGCCTGAAGCCTCTACAACAAAAAGTATGTCAGCTGGGTGTGCGACTCCTGCCATATGACCAGGTGAACTGAACAAACATGCTAAGGTTAGGACATTAGCACAACAACTGTAATGCTAATATATAGTGCCTTCAGAAAGTATCCACATCCCTTGACTTTTTCCACATGTTGTTGTGTTACAGTCTGAATTTAAAATGGATTGTTTGTAGAATTTTCTTGAAATGAATTAAAAATGAAAAGCTGAAAATGAAAAGCACTTATTCCACCCCTTTGAAATGGCAAACCTAAATAAGTTCAGGAGTTCAAATGTGTTTAACAAGTCACATAATAATGTGTATGGACTAACTCTGTGTAATAGTGTTTACCATGATTTTTGAATAACTACCTCATCTCTGTGTCCCACATACACAACTATATGTAAGGTCCCAGTGAATTTCGAAAAAAGATTCAACTACAAAGACCAGGGAGGTTTTCCAATTCCTCGCAAAGAGGGGCACCTATTGGTAAGATGGGTGAAAATAAAAAAGCAGACATGAAATATCCCTTTGAGCATGGTGAAGTTATTAATTACACATTGGATGGTGTATCAATACACCCAGTCACTACAAAGATTCAGACGTCCTTCCTAACTCAGTTGCCGGAGAGGAAGGAAACCACTCAGGGATTTCATCATGAGGCCAATGGTGACTTTAAAACAGTTACGGAGTTGAATATCTGTGAAGGGAGAAAACTGATGATGGATCAACAACATTGTGGTTACTCCCCAAAACTAACCTAAATGACAGCGTGAAAAGAAGGAGGCCTGTACAGAATAAAAATATTCCAAAACATGCATCCTGTTTGCAATAAGGCACTAAAGTAAAAACATCATGCTTGTGGCAAATCCAACACAACACATCAATGAGTACCACACTTCATAATTTCAAGCATGGTGGTGACTGCACCATGTTATACAGTTGAAGTTGGAAGTCTACAAACACCTTAGCCAAATACATTTAAAATCAGTTTTTCACAATTCCTGACATTGAAATGCTTACCCTACTCACTTGGGAGAGTGGGGTAAGTTCAGCCTAAGGGTTTGTTGAGACACCCCTTGTTTCTAGGAAACTATACACAAAATGAATAATGTGAACAAATATTTAGGAAGAGGTCATAATTTCATGCATTCTTGTGAAGGAAAAAATCACACGGGAAAAAGTGGTAAACAAGTTAGGTCCAAAAAACTGATTTCCACCATCAAATGAATTATTTGGGGTACAGGTTTCATGATTATTTTATGTAAACCAAAGAACATACTGTAGTTTTGTAAACTGTTCTATTCATCAGTTGGTGTATCTATAAACTTCAATATGAAGTCCTAAACATAATATGAAAGTGCATCCTTGTAGCTTTTTGGGCTAATATAGTAAAAAAGCTTGCTGTGGGGCAAGTTGAGCCAATGCTTGAGCCAATGGAAAGTTGAGCAAATTGAATTCAAGGCATTATCACTGGGATATGAGGTAACACCATGGCCTGGCCTATGTTAAAAGTGTTAAAACAGTACAAGTGTTTGTTAGGTGTTAAGCCTATGTTAAGTTTTAAACATGTGTTAACAGATGCTTAAAATTACTAAAAGACAAAGTGATTCTGATTGTGTTCAATTGTGTTTGGGAAATAAAGATAGACATGGGTTTTAAAAAGGTTCTGGTAATATTTGATTCAGTATATACATTTGTAGGCGTGCTCAACTTAGCCCATACCCAGGATAAGGTATGTTTTTAAAAACTATTATGTAGATATCTTTGTTTTGAAAGGATACTATATTTTCCTTGACGTAGTGATGCGTTAATGTACAACAACAAAAAAGGCTCAACATATACCTCAAGAACATACTCCTAGAATAGCTGCTTCAGATTTAAACCTTGGAGCCATACAGTAACTTACAGTGTTTGTCTATTAAATCTGTCAATGTCTGTCCCTGCTCTGTTCATCCATCTGTCTGTATAGCCAGCCATTATTGAAGTCCTCTCTCTCTCTCTCCAGGGTCCTTAAGATTGGCACTTTGGAGTGGTACCATGAGAATGTGCGCTCCCGTTTCAAGCGCTTTGGCAGTGCCAAGGTGATGCGCTCGCTCTACAAGAGGTTGAGTGGCGATCTCAGCGCCTCCCAGAGTGACCTGAGAGGTGGGTACTATGGGTTCCATACCCACACCTGAACAAGCCCTTAGGAGACCCCATCACCCCTGTATAAACTCTTAGGAAACCCCGTAGCACACGGCAGCAGTGCTACAGAGCCCACTAGGTACAGTAGGGAGTTTATTGTTGCTCAAGATCTGCTGAAGCTTATTGTTCTAAATATACAATAAATGAAAAGCTTTATACAGTGGCTGGAAGTTAATAACTTCTTGTCATGGTGGATGGAATGTATTTACTGTAGGCTGCATCTATGGTATAGAAAATATCACCCAAAATGATTACAATGTCAGGCCATGTCAGGTCAGTGGTGTGGTGTATGCATCACCATGTTAACTCTGGAATCGGACATGATTTAAATCACTGGTCGTCATTTTTTGTAAACACAACTCATAAAATGATGGTGTTTATAACAGCCTATGCAGGCATTTTAAATGTCACCAATTAAACCAATTCCCTTCTCAACTTACCATTTACACTCTATAAATCCAACATTTGCATGATATCTAACACGGGAGCTTTTGTAATCTGTTAAAGTAACATTTTACCCATCTTTGCATAGTGCTTTTCGGGTGTTGAAGATTTACATGCAAACTTGACTGGAGTGATACACATGACTAATTTGTCCCACTCTGTGAATTCTGAATCATAGGAAATAAGTTTTTCTTTCTTTCTTTCTTTCTCTCTTTTCAGTCAGTAAGCCCTTCTCAGGGAGCTGCCTGCCAAATAGGACAGAGGGACTTAATCTTTTCCATCTTTTCTGTTTTTCTGGCTTCCTACAACTGTGTGTGGAGCTGTGTTAAGAGTACTGGAGCACAAAGGCCTGGATTCAGTCTAAATGTCATGCCATTTTATCCTCCACTGACCAACAATGTTAGAGAAACGTTGCCTCCGTTGGTTCCTATATGACTCAATCAGTTCCGGACGTTGCCTACGTTACCAGACTTATTGACATAGCAATGAAACGCTTTGTGTATGTTTGTCTGACATGTTTAAAGTTTAACGCAGTGACGATTGGGTTTAATCCAAGCAAAACTGACATGTTATTTGCCTGATGTTAACTATACAATGGAGCTTACCTGCTAGCAACACCCAAGGCCTCTTTAAAACGATGAGACCTATGATGTATTGGCCCTGACGAGTTTGTGACATTGCTTATAGGAAAAGGAAATCATGCAAATATGAATTATAGGGAAAAGAGTTAAGTCACTATGGAGGATTGTGGGTAGGATGAGGAGGGAGCTGGTTGGCTGGATCCAGCAGTCTGTGTGATTGCATGATCACGTCTTGTCTCTGTGTCTGAAATGTCATGTCTTTGGTTGATCCAATCCTGCAGGGTTCAATGGGCCAGATACAGGGCAAAAGAGAACAGACACCGGTTTTGCTTTTTTGTTAAATTAGTAACACACATTTAGGCAAATGTACATGTACACATGTAAAGATATACACAGAAACACCCACACCTACAAATACATATACAAACAGATGCATACACAGTCTATACAGAGTCCACACGCAAGCACATACCAATGTGAACATATTGCATCACACACACATGCTGCATACGCCAGAACAGTGTGCATGTGCACAAACACACAATCCTTTCTGACAGTGGTCCATGAGGCCCCCAAAGCTCAGAGGGTGTCATCCCCACACCACTGTCTTCTGGTGTACAGAGAGACTATTACAAAAACTTATGTTGAGACTTTCCATTCTGTTGAGGAGCAAAACTACATAAGGTTTCTTAACAAATGCACAGTACAAGTCTCATTCTTCACATATGAGCATACATTGAAATAAGCAGCTATAGCAACAGTGTATCCTTACATTTTATGTTATGTCATCAAGATTATCTCTGATTGTGCATTTATTTACAAAGGGACCATCACTACTGATGACGTCAGGGGCCTTTCTTTTGAATTGTTTGATTTTACCTCAGATAGTTAGTCTTTCTCCCTCTGTCTCTCCCTCCCAGAGCCTCGTGAAGATGACACACACAGCATGCCCGAAAGCCACAGTAAGTAGAGCTCTGTGTCTCTGCACAATTATCAAGCACAATGGCTTTGTCCAGTGTCATTCCATAGACACTCTACCAAGAACGGCTTGTCTCACTGATCACTCACTCACTCCATCCACATACAGTAAAGAATGGGCTTTTCAGACTTTGGAATCTGATTTCTTGTGAAGCACAAACATATTTTACCGTAAAACCTATTAGGTAATGTTTAAAGTGGATGTATTTTTATCGTTTAGATAAGGGCAGTCTGACAGACATAGATATTAACCAGCTAGCCAGAGCACAATTTGGTTATGGCTTAGGAAATCTAATTAAGGTAAAATATTAAATACAACTTCATTTACATTTATTTGATTGAAAAAGACAGCGGCTCTAGGCAGAGCCGTGGGCATTGTAGCTTGGCCACTTACCAAGCGCCCTTTGGGTTGGCTGGCACATAGTTAGCCTGTCACATCCCGACACATTGGCAATGGTGGAAAAAGTACTCAATTGTCATACTTGAGTAAAAGTAAAGATACCTTAATAGAAAATCCCTCAATAAAAAGTGAAAGTCACCCAGTAAAATACTACTTGAGTTTTAGTCTAAAAGTATTTGGTTTTAAATGTACTTAAGTATGAAAAGTAAATTGAACTGCTAAAATGTACTTAATTATCAAAAGTAAAATTATTTTTTATTGACAGATAGCCAGGGGGACGCGCCAACACTAAGACTAAGCATTTGTGTTTAGTGAGTCCTCCAGATCAGACGCAGTAGGGATGACCAGGGATGTTATCTTGATTAATGTGTGAATTGGATCATTTTCCTGTCGAAATGTAGCAGTACTTTTGGGTGTCATGGAAAATGTAATGTAGTAAAAAGTAAAATATTTTCTTTAGGAATGAAGTGAAGTAAAAGTTAACATTGACAAGAATATACAGTTGAAGTCGGAAGTTTACATTACCTTAGCCAAATACATTTAAACTCAGTTTCACAAATCCTGACATTTAATCCAAGTAAACATTCCCTGTCTTAGGTGAGTTAGGATCACCACTTTATTTTAAGAATGTGAAATGTCAGAATAATAGTAGAGGGAATGATTTATTTCAGCTTCTATTTATTTCATCACATTCCCAGTGGGTCAGAAGTGTACATACACTCAATTAGTATTTGGTAGCGTTGCCTTTAAATGGTTTAACTTGGGTCAAAGGTTTTGTGTAGCCTTCGACAAGCTTCCCACAATAAGTTGGGTGAATTTTGGCCCATTCCTCCTGACAGAGCTGGTGTACCTGAGTCAGGTTTGTAGGCCTCCTTGCTCGCACACGCTTTTTCAGTTCTGCCCACAAATTTTCTATGGGATTGAGATGGCCACTCCAATAGCTTGACTTTGTTGTCCTTAAGCCATTTTGCTACAACTTTGGAAGTATGCTTGGAGTCATTGTCCATTTGGAAGACCTACTTGCAACCAAGCTTTAACTTCCTAACTGATGTCTTGAGATGTTGTTTCAATATATCCACATAATTTTACTTTCTCATGATGCCATCTATTTTGTGAAGTGCACCATCCCCTCCTGCAGTAAAGCACCCCCACAACATGATGCTGCCACCCCCGTGCTTCACGGTTGGGATGGTGTTCTTCGGCTTGCAAGCCTCCCACTTTTTCCTCCAAACATAACGATGGTCATTATGGCCAAACAGTTCTATTTTTGTTTCATCAGACCAGAGGACATTTCTCCAAAAAGTACAATCTTTGTCCCCATGTGCAGTTGAAAACCATAGTCTGTTTTTTTTATGGTGGCTTTGGAGCAGTGGCTTCTTTCTTACTGAGGTTATGTCGATATAGGACTCGTTTTACTGTGGATATAGATACTTTTGTACCTGTTTCCTCCAGCATCTTCACAAGGTCCTTTGCTGTTGTTCTGGGATTGATTTGCACTTTTCGCACCAAAGTACGTTCATCTCTAGGAGACAGAACGCGTCTCCTTTCTGAGCGGAATGACGGCTGCGTGGTCCCATGGTGTTTATACTTGCGTACTATTGTTTGTACAGATGACCGTGGTACCTTCAGGCATTTGGAAATTGCTCCCAAGTATGAAACAGACTTGTGGAGCTCAAATTTGTTTTTTTTAGGTCTTGGCTGATTTCTTTTGATTTTCCCATGATGTCAAGCAAAGGGGCATTGAGTTTGAAGGTAGGCCTTGAAATACATCCACAGGTACACCTCCAGTTGACTCAAATGATGTCAATTAGCCTATCAGAAGCTTCTAAAGCCATGACATCATTTTCTGGAATTTTCCAAGCTGTTTAAAAGGCAGTCAACTTAGTGTATGTTTACTTCTGACCCACTGGAATTGTGATACAATTAATTATAAGTGAAATAATCTGTCTGTAAACAATTGTTGGAAAAATGACTTGTGTCATGCGCAAAGTAGATGTCCTAACCGACTTGCCAAAACTATAGTTTGTAGTGTATGTAAACGTCTGACTTCAACTGTCAGTAGTAAAGTACAGATACCCCAAAGAAGTAGTAGTTTAAAATATTTTTACTGAAGTACTTTACACCACCGCACATTGGTATGCCAACAGAGGTATTCGAGTCCGGGACGTTTTAGGTCAATTAGAGTGTTGTGGAATTTATTAGAGGGTAACTTGGTGTATTTTTTATGTGTGTGCACGTGCATGCATAGCATGTGTGAGCATGTGCATGTGTGTTTTAAGCATCTACTGTGCCATTTGTTTGCTGCACGGCCATTACTTAATTTGCACGATCTTAACTTTTACTATCTTTCAATTTTTTGTTGTTTATTTTTTTGCAGAGCAGCTGCTCATCCTTAAATCTTCTCCCACTTAGCATCTATTTTTTTCCCTCGCTCTCTCTATTCCTCTCTCTCTCTCTCTTTTCCTCTCCCTGTCTCCTTGTGTCCTCTGATTCAATAAGCGCAGGATCCAGTAGAACAAAATGTTACTGAGCAAAGCAAGTCACTCATAAACACACTCATAAAAAGAGACTGAGAAACACATTGTGTGCTCGCACTTTACCTACTTGTGCTGCTTTCGTGCTGGCAGACAGAAGCACCATATGATTTGCTCTCTGACGTGTGTTTCTTAAAAGTTCACTTAGCTCCTGCATTTCCATTACCTTATCTATTTAGAGAGCTATAAAAAGAAACAAACACTATACAGCTACAATATAGAAAAGAAAAGCACCTTTGCGCTAATGCTAAATTAGTCTTTGCTAATATGATAATGTTTTTTGACGTACAGTAGCGCTGGACGATATGGCCAAAATGTCATATCCCTATATAGGTCATTTCATAATCTGATAACGATACGTATCAAATCAACTTCCGGCGCCGACAGAGATGGCCGCCTCGCTTCGCGTTCCTAGGAAACTATGTAGTAATTTAGTTTTTTTACGTGTTATGTCTTACATTGGTACCCCAGGTAATCTTAGGTTTCCTTACATAGAGTCGGGAGGAACTACTGGATATAAGAGCAACATCAACTCACCATCATTACAACCAGGAATATGACTTTCCCGAAGCGATCTTGTGTTCTGCCTTCCACCCAGGACAACGGATCGGAGCCCAGCCGGTGACCCAAAACAACAACGTCGTGAAAGGGGCAAACGAAGCGGTCTTCTGGTCAGGCTCCGGAGACGGGCATATCGCTCACCACTCCCTAGCATACTACTCGCCAATGTCCTGTCTCTTGACAACAAGGTTGATGAAATCCGAGCAAGGGTAGCATTCCAGAGAGACATCAGAGACTGTAACGTTTTTTGCATCACAGAAACATGGCTCACTCGAGAGACTCTATCGGAGTCGGTGCAGCCAACTGGTTTCTTCACGCTTCGCACCGACAGAAACAAGCATCTTTCTGGTAAGAAGAGGGGCGGGGGTGGGGGGGGTATGCCTTATGATTAACGAGACGTGGTGTGATCATAACAACATACAGGAAATCAAGTCCTTCTGTTCACCTGACTTAGAATTCCTCACAATCAAATGTCAACCGCATTATCTACCAAGGGAATTCTCTTCGATTATAATCACAGCCGTATATATTCCCTCCCAAGCATACACATCGATGGCCCTGAACGAACTTTATTTGACTCTATGTAAACTTGAAACCACATATCCTGAGGCTGCATTCATTGTAGCTTGGGATTTTAACAAGGCTAATCTGAAAACAAGACTACCTAAATTCTATCAGCATATCGATTGCGCAACCAGGGCTGGTAAAACCCTGGATCATTGTTATTCTAACTTCCGCGACGCATATAAGGCCCTCCCCCACCCTCCTTTCGGAAAAGCTGACCACGACTCCATTTTGTTGCTTCTAGCCTACAGACAGAGACTAAAACAAGAAGCTCCCGCGCTCAGGTCTGTTCAACGCTGGTCCGACCAATCTGATTCCACGCTTCAAGACTACTTCAATCACGTGGATTGGGATATGTTCCGCATTGCGTTCAACAACAACATTGACGAATACGCTGATTCGGTGAGCGAGTTCATTAGAAAGTGCATTGACGATGTTATACCCACAGCAACGATTAAAACATTCCCAAACCAGAAACCGTGGATTGATGGCAGCATTCGCGTGAAACTGAAATCGCGAACCACTGCTTTTAACTAGGGCAAGGTGACCGGAAACATGACCGAATACAAACAGTGTAGCTATTCCCTCCACAAGGCAATCAAACGAGCTAAGCGTCAGTATAGAGACAAAGTAGAGTCACAATTCAATGGCTCAGACTCAAGAGGTATGTGGCAGGGTCTAAAGTCAATCACGGATTACAAAAAGAAAACCAGCCCCGTCACGGACCAGGATGTCTTGCTCCCAGACTAAATAACTTTTTTGCTCGCTTTGAGGACAATACAGTGCCACTGACATGGACCACTACCAAAACCTGCGGACTCTCCTTCACTGCAGCCGACGTGAGTAAAACATTTAAACGTGTTAACCCTCGTAAGGCTGCAGGCCCAGACGGCATCCCCAGACGCATCCTCAGAGCATGCGCAGACCAGCTGGCTGGTGTGTTTACGGACATATTCAATCAATCCTTATCCCAGTCTGCTGTTCCCACATGCTTCAAGAGGGCCACCATTGTTCCTGTTCCCAAGAAAGTTAAAGGTAACTGAGCTAAATGACTACCACCCCGTAGCACTCACTTCCGACATCATGAAGTGCTTTGAGAGACTAGTCAAGGACCATATCACCTCCACCCTACCTGACACCCTAGACCCACTCCAATTTGCTTACCACCCAAATAGGTCCACAGACGATGCAATCTCAACCACACTGCACACTGCCCTAACCTATCTGGACAAGAGGAATACCTATGTGAGAATGCTGTTCATCGACTACAGCTCAGCATTTAACACCATAGTTCCCTCCAAACTCGTCATCCAGCTCGAGACCCTGGGTCTCGACTCCGCCCTGTGCAACTGGGTACTTGACTCACTGACGGGCTGCCCCCAGGTGGTGAGGGTAGGTAACAACATCTCCACCCCGCTGATCCTCAACACTGGGGCCCGACAAGGGTGCGTTCTGAGCCCTCTCCTGTACTCCCTGTTCACCCACGACTGCGTGGCCATGCACGCCACCAACTCAATCATCAAGTTTGCGGACGACACTACAGTCGTAGGCTTGATTACCAACAACGACGAGACGGACTACAAGGAGGAGGTGAGGGCCCTCGGAGTGTGGTGTCAGGAAAATAACCTCACACTCAACATCAACAAAACAAAGGAGATGATTGTGGACTTCAAGAAACAGCAGACGGAGCACCCCCATATCCACATCGACGGGACAGTAGTGGAGAGGGTTTTGAGTTCCTCGGCATACACATCACAGGCAAACTGAATTGTTCCACCCACACAGACATTTTCTGTAAATTCAATGAATAAATTGTTTATATAAAATGTGGTCACCTGTAAAGGCTTATTTCTTATTGCATTTTGAATTATACTCAACAAATAAAAGGTACTTAGTCATATTTGATTATTTCTCATTTTATTTAAAACCTTTGTGCACATTTTCAATTAAGCATGTAACAAAATATAAAATATGAATGTATAAAATCTAAAAAGGTAAATAGAAAACACTTCAACTACAGTTGCAAACAAAATAAATATGGGCCTAAAATATATATTTTTTGGGGGGGTACCAATATGCATTTGGTACCTTGGATCGAGTGTTAGCACCAACTCACGAAACCCCCGTTTCTCGACTGTATACATTGAGGCCATGTCTTTGCAGATGTAAGTTGTAACGGCAGCTGTTCTCTCCTTCCATCTTTGTGATTCTTTGCCATATGGTGTGCTGCGGGCAAAAGCCTCTTGCAATGTCTCAGTCTGGGGTTTGTTTCACATGATTCTTGCGTAGTCAATGTCTCGCAAAGAAGGGCTCCTATTGGTAAAAAAAAGCAGACATTGAATATCCCTTTGAGCATGGTGAAGTTATTAATTACACTTTGGATGGTATATCAATACACCCAGTCCCTACAAAGATATAGGCATCCTTCCTAACAGCTGCTGGAGAGGAATGAACCCCCCCCCAAAAAAAATCAATATTTAATCCATTTTGAATTGAGGATCTATCAACAAAATGTGGAATACGTCAAGGGTATGAATACTTTCTGAAGGCACTGTACGTTAGGGCTGGGCAATATGACGATATATATCATGTGATGATAGAGCATAATCTAAAACTATAGACATTTTTCTATCGTTTATTTTGTTATGTTGCAAATCACACTACGGCAATATTTTTCGTCAATTGGACGACGCTTTGCTTTCTTCCACACCTCCCGTGTAGAAGGAAATTTGCAACACAAACAAACATTGACGAGAGTGAGCGTGACACAGAGCACGGAGACACAGAGCTCGTACCTAAAAGAGGGGCTACTTCGGTCGCTTGGACGTGGTTTAGGCATAAAAAGTCTGACACCGACCAGAAACCGTCCTCTGCAAAATATGCCGCAGGCCGGTCCCGACAACAGGCTCAAACATTACTAACCTCTTTTACCACAAAAACCTCCCTGGTCTTTGTGGTTGAATCTGTGTTTGAAATTACCTGCTCAGTTGAGGGAGCTTACAGATAATTGTATGTGTGGGGTATAGAGATGGGGTAGTCATTTAAAAATCATGTTAAAACACTATTAATGCACACGGAGTGAGTCCATGCCACTTATTATGTGACTTGTTAAGCGCATTTTTATTCTTGAACTTATTCATGCTTGCAATAACAAAGGGATTGAATACTTATTTGCTCAAAAAACATAATTCCACATTATGGGGTATTGTGTGTAGGCTAGTGACACCAAATCTAAATGTAATCAACGTTAAATTCAGGCTGTAACACAACAAATTGTGGAAAAGTGAATACTTTCTGAAGGCACTTTATTATGTAATGTGTGTATGCATGTACCTAATGTATTTAAACGTGCACTGTTTTGCCCAGCACAGTTGCTTTTTGAGAGATAATTTAAGTCTTATGGAATTGAATAAAATAAAAAAAAATGTAACTCACACGAGACACTTCTTCCTCCTCATCAGATCTCTATGATGAGAACAACATGGACACCGTGGCAGATGGACGACACTACAGAATGGTATTGCCCACTCTCAATTCCTGACTTCTTGAATTACAGTCTTACCTTTTTCACACTACCGAGCCAAGCCAAAGTATACTGGGATGGCCTGGGTTCACATACACCAAAGTTGCTGGAACTGTTCGCGAAAGGACAATGTAAGAGAAAATATCAGAGCCAGCACAGTATGGTTCGGGTTGGCCCTATAGTGTTAATCAGTCAACTGTGTCCTTGACTGTTTATGTTGGTGGGTAGAAGACATCCCTCTATGGCAGTGTTTCTTAGCTTGGGTCCTCGGGTGTGCCCGAGTGTTGCACATTTTTATTCCAGCCCTGCGATTCAACTAACAAAGGGTCTTGAGGAATAGTGGAATAGTTGAGTCGGTTGTGCTTGTGCTTGGCTAGAACACACATGTGCAACCTTACCCTATGAACAATTATGGGAAACGTTTGTGTTATACTGTACGTTCCATATCCATAAAACAAACACAAAATGTAAAATGAACAGTGACTCATTAGTGTGCATACAGCAGTATATCATTTTAAATGTGGCTGGGTCTTCTCAATGGTAATCCATGCTGAAGCATTGAGACCTTGACACATAGTAACATGTATACACAAATGAAAACCTAGTTTCTCTACAGTACCTGCTTTATGTCTTATACGTTTTATATGTTTATTTTAACCCTCATAGTACAGACATTTTTCCCCAGCCAAAAACTCCTAATTCAGCCTATAGTAATTTGGTAAATAGGACCTTTATTTGAATCTAAGTTTATCTGGGTACATAATTACCAGCTACCCTCTAAATGTACACATAGGGATCAGACCTGTATTGGTGTGTATTCTCAGAAAAATAGTTTTTCTACGGTAAACGTTATATAAATACCAGAATTCCCAAAATATCTTCCAATATTCTATATTTGCAACTTGAAATTGAAATTGTTGATGTGATATTTGGGTTGCTATAACATTTAGTTTGAGCATGCTTTTTGAATCATCCTGCCATAGGCTCAACCACTCCCATTGTTTCAATGACAGCGATGCTAATGCTGGGGTAAGTGAATAAAGAAAACAAAGGCATATTCTTTGTAATTTCCTCTCAGGATCAATGGACTTTTGTCAATAAAATTAAGTATATTACAAATGTTGGTGTACCGCCCCAAAATATGGCACAATTCTAAAGTCTAAATGATAATCGTGCAACGACCCTGGGTTTATAAGCGCGGAAATCGACTCTGCCGCTCGAGCATGCTTTTGCGGCACAGTCGATAGCGCGCCAGACCTCGGGCTAGAAGGTTGAGGGTTCGAGACCTGCTCCCTGCTGTTTCATTACAAATCAATCAAATTATCTTTTTAGTGCCTATGTTGATTTGTAATATGGACAAAAAGACGAGTCAGGCTTTATTTGGATAGTCCATCTGTAGATGCTGTACAGATGGTCATACTATCTGTTGATAAGCAACTGCTTCCTAAGGTTATGGTTAGGTTAAGGCTTAAGGTTAGGTTAGGGTTAGTAGATAGTTAGTTGAAATGTTACTGATAGTCTGTAGATCTCTACAGGTGGCATGTCCAAATAAAGTGTTACCAAAAGCTGTACATTATTTAAGGGGAAATATATATTTTCATTTGACAGAATATACAAATGACCTGTAATTTAGCCAAAATAAGTATATTTTGGTTATTCTTTATTTCTGATAAAATGATTTCTAATTATGTTTTTATAAGAATGAAGTTGATATTTGGCTATGATTGTTACTTTTTCAAATAGTTTCTTCTTGGGGTCAAAATGACCCCAGTTGGTAATCCATGTATGTATAATATGTTGGTAGTATGAGGGTTAAGTTGCTTGTACAGGTCTTCTTGAGTGTTTGAGACACCTTAGTTCATGTTTATGGTTGAGACATCCCTGTGTGCAAGTAAAGGCGAATTCAGACTTCAAAAAGTGGACATGTTTGTACAGCCGCCTTAGCCCATAGTTTAGGAAAGGATGAAATGTTATATCAACAATAAGTCATTTAATTGGTCCTACTTGAAAGATATGTGGTCCTGTATGGCTCAGTTGGTAAATCATGTCACTTGCACTGCTAGGATTGTGTGTTCGATTCCCAGGACAACCCATATGTATACACGCATGACTGTAAGTTGCTTAGGACAAAACAATCTGCTAAATGGTATAAATATTATATATATTATGTAGCATCTTCTGTATCATTGGCCTAAGCTAGGTGATCTAAACCATCTAAACTCATCTTTATTTATATTTTAAAAAATATATTTAAAAAATCCTAATTTATATTATTATTTTTATTTTTCGTGGTATCCAAATGGTAGTTACAGTCTTGTGTCATCGCTGCAACTCCCGTACGGACTCGGGAGAGGTGAAGGTCGAGAGCTGTGCGTCCTCCGAAACACAACCCAACCATTGCATCTTGACACAATGCCCACTTAACCCAGAAGCCAGCCGCAACAATGTGTCAGAGGAAACACCGTGCCATGTCAGCGTGCACTGCGCCCGGCCCACCACAGGAGTCACTAGTGCGCGATGGGACAAGAACATCGTTGCCGGACTAACCCGGACGACGCTGGGTCAATTGTGGGTCTCCTGGTCACGGCCGGCTGCGACAGAGCCTGGACTCAAACCCAGAATCTCTAGTGGCACAACTAGCACCTCGATGCACTGCATTAGACCACTGTGCCACTCGGGAGGACCCTTCATGTTGTTTAACAGTTGAGATGATTTATATATCTGGTCATTTTTGCTGACCCTTAACCCTGATGAGCAGCTGGTCAGGGTTAAGGCATTGCAGAGTCAGCGCTGGCCCGGTGCATTATTGGTGAATAAATACCAGGCTGTCATAGATCATGACAAACATTAAAGAGTGCCAGGTTGTATCCCAAAAACCCTTCTTTTAACCAAAGCCCTTTGGGCCCCGGTTAATAGTAGTGCACTACATAGGTAATAGGTTGCCTTTTGGGATGCAAGCCCCAGAAACGTCAAGTGTATGAGAAAGTGTGAGAGAGACCTTGAAGTGTCTCCTGCTGGTTTTTGTTATGATTGTCTGACAGTCTAGATTGGTTGTTGAGTTCCAAATCACAATAACTAACCAAAACGAAGCACTTTCTCTCATTGTTGTCTGCTGATACAATAATCCTTGGCTTGTATTTACAGTGTTGAGTAGGAGTGCTTATCTAGGATTAGTTTTGTCTTTTAGATCATAATGAATAAGATCACATGGACAGCGGGGGGGCGCGAGCCCATATCCACAAAGCATCTTAGTGTAGGATTGCTGATCTAAGATCAGTTTTTCCTTTTAAACCATAATTAATTATTAAAGCAGGGGACCTGATCTTAGATCAGCACTACTACTCTGAGATGCTTTGTGAATATGGGCCATTGTGTCAAAGTTTAGAAATGTAATACCACATATCATATCAAATCAAATGTTATTAGTCACATGCACCGAATACAACAGGTGTAGTAGACCTTACAGTGAAATGCTTACTTACAAGCCCCTAACCGACAGTGCAGTTTCAAAAAATATGGATAAGAAAAAGAGATAAAAGTAAGAAGTAATTAAGAGGAGCAGTAAAAAAATAACAATATATACTGGGGGTGCCGGTAGAAAGTCAATGTGAGGTGGCACTGGTTAGTTGAGGTAGTATGTACATGTAGGTAGAGTTAATTCAAGTGACTATGCATTTTTCCTGTAGTCCACAATCATCTCCTTTGTCTTGATCACGTTTAGGGAGAGGTTGTTGTCCTGGCACCACATGGCCAGGTCTCTGACCTCCCTATAGGCTGTCTCATTGTTGTCGATGATCAGGCCTACCACTGTTGTGTCATCGGCAAATTAAATTTTTATTAAAAAAAAATGTCACCTTTATTTAACCAGGTAGGCCAATTGAGAACAAGTTCTCATTTACAAATGCAACCTGGCCAAGATAAAGCAAAGCAGTGCGCCACAAACAACAACACAGAGTTACACATGAAATAAACAAACGTACAGTCAATAACACAATAGAAAAGTCAATAAATAGGCGTAGTGGCGAAGTAATTACAATTTAGCAATTAAACACTGGAGTGATAGATGTGCAGAAGATGAATGTGCAGGTAGAGATACTTGGATGCAAAGCAGCAAAAATAAATAAATAACAATATTGGGATGTACAGGTAGGCTATGTACAGGTGCAATGATTTGTAAGCTGCTCTGACAGTTGATGCTTAAAGTTAGTGAGGGAAATATGAGTCTCCAGCTTCAGTGACTTTTGCTATTCGTTCCAGTCATTGGCAGCAGAGAACTGGAAGGAAAGGTGGCCAAAGGAGGAATTGGCTTTGGGGGTGACCAGTGAAATATACCTGCTGGAGCATGTGCTACGGGGGGGGGGCTGCTATGGTGACCAGTGAGCTGAGATAAGGCGGGGCTTTACCTAGCAAAGACTTATAGATGAGCTAGAGCCAGTGGGTTTGGAGATGAATATGAAGCGAGGGCCAGCCAACGAGAGCATAGTCCAGCCAACGAGAGCATACAGGTTGCAGTGGTGGGTAGTATATGGGGCTTTGGTGACAAAAGAGATGGCACTGTGATAGACTGCAACCAATTTTCTGAGTAGAGTGTTGGAAGGTATTTTGTAAATGATATCGCCGAAGTCGAGGTTCAGTAGGATAATCAGTTTTACGAGGGTATGTTTGGCAGCATGAGTGAAGGATGCTTTGTTGCGAAAAAGAAAGACATTTCTAGATTTTCATTTTGAATTGGAGATGCTTAATATGAGTCTGGAAGGAGAGTTTACAGTCTAAACAGACACCTAGGTATTTGTAGTTGTCAACATATTCTAAGTCTCAGAACCGTCCAGAGTATTGATGCTTGACGGGCGGGCAGGTGCAGGCAGCGATCAGTTGAAGAGCATGCATTTAGTTTTACTTGCATTTAAGAGCAGTTGGAGGCCACGAAAGGAGAGTTGTATGGCATTGAAGCTCGTCTGGAGGTTAGTTAACACCAAAGAAGGGCCAGAAGTATACAGAATGGTGTCGTCTGAGTAGAGGTGGATCAGAGAATCACCAGCAACAAGAGCGACATCATTGATGTATACAGAGAAAAGAGTCGGCCCGAGAATTGAACCCTGTGGCACCCCATAGAGACTGCCAGAGGTCCAGACAACAGGCCCTCCGATTTGACACACTGAACTGAGAAGGTGAACCAGGCGAGGCAGTCTTTTGAGAAACCAAGGCTGTTGAGTCTGCCGATAAGAATGTGGTGATTGACAGTCGAAAGCCTTGGCAAGGTCAATGAATATGGCTACACAGTATTGTCTTTTATCGATGACGGTTATGATATCGTTTAGGATCTTGAGCGTGGCTGAGGTGCACCCATGACCAGCTCGGAAACCAGATGGCATAGCGGAGAAGGTACGGCGGGAATCTAAATGGTCGGTGATCTGTTTAACTTGGCTTTCGAAGATGTTAGAAAGGCAGGGTAGGATAGATATAGGTCTGTAACAGTTTGGGTCTAGAGTGTCTCCCCCTTTGAAGAGGGGGATGACCGCAGCAGCTTTCCAATCTTTGGGGATTTCAGACGATACAAAAGAGAGTTTGAACAGGCTAGTAATAGGGGTTGCGACAATTGCGGCAGATAATTTTTTTGAAAGAATGGGTCCAGTTTGTCTAGCCCAGCTGATTTGTAGGGGTCCAGATTTTGCAGCTCTTTCAGAACGTCAGCTATCTGGATTTGGGTGAAGGATAAATGGGAGAGGTTTGGGCAAGTTGCTGTGGGGGGTGCAGAGCTGTTGACCGGGGTAGGGGTAGCCAGGTGTAAAGCATGGCCAGTCATAGAAAAATGCTTGTTGAAATTCTCAATTATCGTGACAGTGTTTCCTAGCCTCAGTGCAGCTGGGAGGAGGTTATTTTATTCTCCATGGACTTTAGTGTCCCTGAACTTTGAGCTACAGGATGCAAATTTCTGTTTGATCAGGTCAGGATGATATCTATGAGGGTGCCCGTGTTTACGGATTTGGGGTTGTACCTGGGTGGTTCATTGGTCATTTGTGTGAGATTGAGGGCATCTAGCTTAGATTGTAGGATGGACAGGGTGTTAAGCATGTCCCAGTTTAGGTCACCTAACAGTACGAGTTCTGAAGATAAATGGGGGGCAATCAATTCACATATGGTGTCCAGGGCACAGCTGGGGGCTGAAGGTGGTCTATAGCAAGCGGGAAAGGTGGATTTTTAAAAGTATAAGCTTGAATTGTTTGAGCACAGATGTGGATAGTAAGACAGAACTCTGCTGGCTATCTCTGCAGTAGATTGCAACTCCGCCCCCTTTGGCAGTTCTATCTTGTTGGAAAATGTTATAGTTAGGGATGGAAATTTCAGGATTTTTGTGGCCTTCCTGAACCAGGATTCAGACACGGCTATGACATCCGGGTTGGCAGAGTGTGCTAAAGCAGTGAGAATAAAACAAACTTAGGGAGGAGGCTTCTAATGTTAACATGCATGAAACCAAGGCTTTTACGATTACAGAAGTCAACAAATGAGAGTGCCTCGGGAATGGAGTTAGGCGTTGCAGGGCCTGGATTAACCTCTACATCACCAAAGGAACAGAGGAGGAGTAGGATAAGGGTACGGTTGAATGCTATAAGAACTGGTCGTCTAGTGCGTTCGGAAACAAAGAGTTAAGGGAGCAGGTTTCTGGGCGTGGAGGAATAGATTCAAGGCATAATATACAAATAAGGGTATGGTAGGATGTGAATATAGTGGAGGTAAACCAAGGCATTGAGTGACGATGAGAGAGGTTTGTCTCTAAAGACATCATTTAGACCAGGTGAGATCCCCACATGTGTGGGAGGTGGAACAAAAGGTCTACCTGAGGCATATTGAGCAGGGCTGGAGCCTGTATAGTGAAATACAAGGCATATTGACATTAGGGAGAGGCATGCACAACCGAGTGATCATAGGGTGTAGTGAGTAGCTAGGCGAGCAGAAGGAGCCTTAGGGGACGTCGTGACGGAAGAGTCTGGACGGTTACGGACGGTTACGTCGGCAGAACAGCAGGGCTTCGTGTAGGCAGTAAAAGGGTCCAGCCCAATTGGCAAAATATGTATTGTAGCCCAAGAAATTGACTGATGGACCTCTTTAGCTAGCCAGGAACTGGGCCTAGCACGAGGCTAGCTCCAGGCTAACTGGTGCTTGCTTCGGGACAGAGATGTTAGCCAGGAGTAGCCACTTGGATAGCAGCAAGCTAGCTGCAATGATCCAGGTGAAAAGGTTCAGGGCTTGCGGTTGGAATCCAGAGATGTGGTAGATGTTTTTGAGAAAAAGCAGTCCGATATGCTCTGGGTTGAATCGCGCTGTGCAGACTGACAGGAGTTGTCCGGGCTGAGGTTAGCTGATGACCGCTAGCAGTGGCTAACTGACTTAGTTAGCTGGCTAGCTTCTGTTGGGGGTTCCCGTTCTAAAGTATAGAAAATAGCAGATCCATACCACATTGGGTGAAGCGGGTTGCGGGAGAGTAGGTTGAAATTGAGGTTAGAAATACACTGCTCAAAAGAACACTAAAATAACACATCCTAGATCTGAATGAATTAAATATTCTTATTAAATACTTTTTTCTTTACATAGTTGTGCATAATGTGCTGACAACAAAATCACACAAAAATTATCAATGGAAATCAAATTTATCAACCCATGGAGGTCTGGATTTGGAGTCACACTCAAAATTAAAGTGGAAAAATACACTACAGGCTGATCCAACTTTGATGTAATGTCCTTAAAACAAGTCAAAATGAGGCTCAGTAGTGTGTGTGTGGCCTCCACGTGCCTGTATGACCTCCCTACAACGCCTGGGCATGCTCCTGATGAGGTGGCGGATGGTCTCCTGAGGGATCTCCTCCCAGACCTGGACTAAAGCATCCGCCAACTCCTGTACAGTCTATGGTGCAATGTGGCGTTGGTGGATGGAGCGAGACATGATGTCCCAGATGTGCTCAATTAGATTCAGGTCTGGGGAACGGGCGGGCCAGTCCATAGCATCAATGCCTTCCTCTTGCAGGAACTGCAGACACACTCCAGCCACATGAGGTCTAGCATTGTCTTGCATTGGGAGGAAGCCAGGGCCAACCGCACCAGCATATGGTCTCACAAGGGGTCTGAGGATCTCATCTCGGTACCTAATGGCAGTCAGGCTACCTCTGGCGAGGACATGGAGGGCTGTGCGGCCCCCCCAAAGAAATGCCACCCCACACCATGACTGACCCACCGCCAAACCGGTCAAGCTGGAGGATGTTGCAGGCAGCAGAACGTTCTCCACAGCGTCTCCAGACTCTGTCACGTCTGTCACATGTGCTCAGTGTGAACCTGCTGTCATCTATGAAGAGCACAGGGCGCCAGTGGCGAATTTGCCAATCTTGGTGTTCTCTGGCAAATGCCAAACGTCCTGCACGGTGTTGGGCTGTAAGCACAACCCCCACCTGTGGACATCGGGCCCTCATACCACCCTCATGGAGTCTGTTTCTGACCGTTTGAGCAGACACATGCACATTTGTGGCCTGCTGGAGGTAATTTTGCAGGGCTCTGGCAGTGCTCCTCCTGCTCCTCCTTGCACAAAGGCGGAGGTAGCGGTCCTGCTGCTGGGTTGTTGCCCTCCTATGGCCTCCTCCACGTCTCCTGATGTACTGGCCTGTCTCCTGGTAGCGCCTCCATGCTCTGGACACTACGCTGACAGACACAGCAAACCTTCTTGCCACAGCTCGCATTGATGTGCCATCCTGGATGAGCTGCAATACCTGAGCCACTTGTGTGGGTTGTAGACTCCGTCTCATGCTACCACTAGAGTGAAAGCACCGCCAGCATTCAAAAGTGACCAAAACATCAGCCAGGAAGCATAGGAACTGAGAAGTGGTCCGTGGTCACCACCTGCAGAACCACTCCTTTATTGGGGGGGTCTTGCTAATTGCCTATAATTTCCACCTGCTGTCTATTCCATTTGCACAACAGCATGTTAAATTTATTGTCAATCAGTGTTGCTTCCTAAGTGGACAGTTTGATTTCACAGAAGTGTGATTGACTTGGAGTTACATTGTGTTGTTTAAGTGTTCCCATTATTTTTTTGAGCAGTGTATAAACAATATATACGAAGAAAAAATAAATATACACGGGACACGACAAGACAAAGACGTCTGACTGCTACACCATCTTGGATAAATGAATGATGGTGTTGGAGTCGTGCCTGGCCATGCAATCATGAGTGAACAAGGGGTACAGGAGGGGGCTGAGCACGCCTCCCTGAGGGGACCCTGTGTTGAGGATCAGCTTGGCGGATGTGTTGTTACCTACCCTTACCACCTTGGGGCAGCCGTCAGGAAGTCCAGGATCCAGTTGCAGAGTGAAGTGTTTAGTCCCAGGGTCCTTAGCTTATTGATGAGCTTTGAGGGCACTATGGTGTTGAACGCTGAGCTGTAGTCAATGAACAGCATTCTCACATAGGTGGTCCTTCTATCCAGGTGGGAAAGGGCAGTGTGGAGTGCAATAGAGACTGTATCATCTGTGGCACTGTTGTGGCGGTATGCAAATTGGAGTTTGTCTAGAGTTTCTGAGATGATGGTGTTGATGTGAGCCATGACCAGCCTTTCAAAGCACTGCATGGCGACAGACTACGGGTCGGTAGTCATTTAGGCAGGTTACCTTAAGTGTTCTTGGGCACAGGCACTCTGGTGATCTGCTTAAAACATGTTGCTATTACAGACTCGGACAGGGAGAGGTTGAAAATGTCAGTGAAGACACTTGCTAGTCCATGTCCATTTAGCCTATGATTTAAACCTAATTTTGTTGTTGCAATTGAAGTGATAGTGAATACTTCTGTTTTCATGTTTATGATTCACAACTTTAGCATGATCTTACCAGCATTTCCTGCTTTGGTTACCTTGGGAAAGATAGAGAGGGAGAGCACCCTCAAGTGGTGTGAGCAGAACAAGTCATTTGAATGACTCAGGGAGACATGAGCCGTGTAGTTGGGTGAAATGCTTATTTCCTCTTATGTACTGTTAATTTCTGAAACAACTCAAATCCAACCTTCAAGAGCCTCAGTTTAGCATATGGTGATCCTTTGTTATTCCAAAAAAGGAAATGTGACACCATCTCCCATAAATGACCACAGCAACAAACTTATGGTGATATTTCCATCATATAGTGATATTTACTCAGGGAACGTCGTCCTCATTGTCATTCAACGTATGGCAGCCCACCCAAACCATGGGAATAATGCATTTGCATGGCCTGCATAATATCTGTCATTTAGCAAATACTTTTATCCTTGGCATTGCAAGTGCTGTGTTTTACCAACTGAGCCTTATTGACTCATACAGTATTGGAAAGAAGAACAAACATCTGTTGTCACATTCAGTAAAAGGATCATCTTCCTAAAAAACATGTCAGCATGGTAATGCTTATTGGACCAATGCTAACCCCACTAGGGTACACATTAAGAGGAAAGGTTGTATTCCAGGTATAAGGTTCTCTATCTTGAGCTCCCTCAAGAGCTCTGGAGGGGATCAGAGCTCTTGAGTGTGTCTCAGTAGTTCTCATTAGTGGAGAGTTGCCACTACTCACCGCCTTTACCCATCTTTGGTGTCCTCCCTGTCTCCTCTCCTCTCTCCTGGTTCTATGTGTGATGATGTCTTTATCTCTACTCTTTTGAAGATGAAAACGACCAAGCGACTGCTCACTGTGCACCCCGTCGACTTCGGTCTGGACCTTAACTACTCCACCCACTCTCTGTCTCGACAAGAATCCTGTCAGGTACTGACTGGAAGAGAAAGTCCTCTGTCTCCCTTTGACTCTCTCATAGCCCTGGCTTGTAAAAATAAAAAGGTACACCCATATAACCACACAATACATACGTAAATACATACACAGACACACATGTTTGTTTTACTATCCTTGTGGGGACCAAACAATTGATTCCCATTTAAAAAATCATATTTTCCCTAACACTAATTGTAACCCTAACCCTAATCCCTATGCCTAAAATTGTTTCAATTTTACTTGTTTTACTATTCTTGTGGGGACTTCTGGTCCCCACAAGGATAATAAAACCAAACACACACACACACACACACACACACACACAGAGTAGTGTCTTTCTTGGCATTAACTTTAATCCAGTAACTATATTCAATTGGCCATATTTCTAGATCTATTGTTTTATTCATGCAGTCTAGTCAGCATGGTTCCTCTGGTTTCGCTTTCAAAGTGGACAATAATTCTTAACTGTGAATGTTGAGTTGCGCTATCAAGTCTGGAACACATTTGAGCTTGATTCAATAAAACAATCACATTGTACCAGCCAGATACCCTAGGGGAGGCTCAAAATATCTCCAGACCAATCTAAACTACTTGACTTTATGTGCTAGGGCTAACATGGCATTTTTGTGTGCAACAGGTCTTCACTTTGTAAATACAAGGGATTGTAAGAAGGTAGTTTAGTTTATTGTCAATTAGTTATTGTAACTGTTGTTAATAGGCTTGGGCCGTATACCGTATATATCAAATGTTATTAGTCACATGCACCGAATACAACAGGTGTAGTAGACCTTACAGTGAAATGCTTACTTAAGAGCCCCTAACCGATACGGATAAGAATAAGAGATAAAAGTAACAAGTAATTAAAGAGGAGCAGTAAAAAATAACATTATATACAGGGGGGTGCCGGTACAGAGTCAATGTGGAGGAGCACCGGTTAGTTGAGGTAGTATGTACATAGAGTTAATTAAAGTGACTATGCATAGATGAAAACAGAGAGTGGCAGTGATGTGGAAAGGGGAGGGGGCAATGTGAATTGTCTGGGTAGCCATTTGACTAGATGTTCAGGAGTCTTATGGCTTGGGGGTAGAAGCTGTTTAGAAGTCTCTTGGACCTAGACTTGGCGCTCCGGTACTGCTTGCCATGTGGTAGCAGAGAGAACAGTCTATGACTAGGATGGCTGGAGTCTTTGACAATTTTCAGGGCCTATATACCTGGGTATTTGAAATAGCCAGGGGATGGTTTTTCAATAACATTAAAAGTTTTTATTTGTTCAATATGTTGTTGTATTTGTAGCTACTTTTTAAGTAAATACCTGGTGTCAACTTGTGCAATACATTAGGAGATAAAGCAGATCACATTCTTCATTTCAACTGTCACATTATTTTACATTATGAAGCTTACTATAATTCCCCAGAACAATTGAACCAGTCATATGTTTGTAAATAGCACAAAGGGTGAAAGCGGGGAGCGGGTGAGTCCAGCTGTGTATTGGCAGGGGACATGATTTATATTGAAAGTCAACAGTGTTTTTTTTTGCTTCAATAGACTGATCAGGAAAGTGCAACTATAGTTTTCCTTCACAGAAAATACATTAGTGCAACACATTTGACAGAAAACAACTTCATTTTCATTAAATGACAACAGAAATGCAAAGTTATTTGGCTGGCAGCCACACATGTAGCCTAATTGAGCTTGCAAAAACGATGCATGGCCATCATTTTTCTGTTTATCATAGAAGTAATGTAGCCAGCTGCATGTCCTAATATTTTGTTTAAAGTTCATCTGGAATTTTACCAGAGAAAAGTAGGCTGGCTACACCGAGAAAAAAGTAGGCCTACCAAATAGAAGATAAAAGCTACAAAACCAGTCAGAGCGGGCTGTCTGCTGATAGAATACCCATTCAGTGAATTCTCATCCAAGTGGGGAGAAGTGCAACAGATGCACAAAGTTAGTCTGATGCAGAGCAGAAATTACAATAAGAAGCATTTTAGATCAGCGTTTACAAAGCTCAGTAATGGATTTCTTACTCGTTTTATATTTTTTCCCGTGTGAAAAATTAAGAATTATGCATTAACACAACTCCTAAGTTTAACTTGCTAGTTATCTAAGTAAGTTACTGACTGAATAAGGTGATGGGGCATCATATTGTGTAAGCTTTCTCCTGTGTTTGAGAAGTCAAAGTTATCTATACAGCTGCCACTGACATCTTTTGATTTGCTTGCCTTTTTTTCTCTCCATTCTCAGCCTGTCCATTCCTCCCCCATCTGCTCCAAGCAGAGCAGGCAGGCCAATTGCCCTAGGGACTCCAGACAGACACAGAGTGTACACATGCTACTTCAGAGCAGATAAGCTTGCTTCAAAACTTTCAGCAAAAATGACATTTGGTAACTCTTACCTATATATGTACAACTTTATGAGCTAGATTGCCTGTCTCTGTAAATAGTTTATTTTCGTTTGTGCTCATTAGCACATATATATAACTTGTGCTAATTTTGTTAGCATTCTAGGAAGATACCCAAAGGTATGTTTAGTTTCTTGGCGCCCCCTTGTGTACTAAACCGGTAATACCATACATCTCAGAATGAGATGTATGTCGATTTAAACTGAAATGTGATTCGGTGAATTCAAAGACTTTTGGTGCCACACTTCATCAAATCAAATCGAATCAAATTGTATTTGTCAAATGTGCTGAATACAACAGGTTAACCAACAATAAGAAAAATACGTGTTAAGCAAGTATTTACTAAAATAAACTGGGGAGAAAGTATATATATATATATATATATATATATATATATATATGTACATATATATATATATATATATATGTACATATATATGTACATATAAAAAATGTAATAAAAGTAAAGAAGAAAAATAACAAATAATTAAGTATCAACAATAAAATAACAGTAGGCTAAATACAGGGGCTACTGTATATACAGGGTGTACCGGTACAGAGTCAATATGCGGGGGGGAACAGGACAGTCGAGGTAATTGAGGGAATTATCCATGGATAAACAGATAGTCTTAGTGCTCTACACTGAACAAAAATATAAATGCAACGATTTCAAAGATTTGACTGAGTTACAGTTCATGTAATGAAATCAGTCAATTGAAATACATTCATTAGTCCCTAATCTATGGATTTCACATGACTGTTGGTCACAGATACCTTATAAAAAATCTGAAAATAGTTAGTATCTGGTGTGACCAACATTTGCCTTATGTAGTACGACACATCTCCTTCGCATAGAGTTGATCAGGCTGTTGATTGTGGCCTGTGGAATGTTGTCCCGCTATTCTTCAATGTTTGTGCGAAGTTGCTGAATATTGGCAGGAACTGGAACACGCTGTCATACACGTCTATCCAGAGCATCCCAAACATGCTCAGTGGGTGACATGTCTGGTGGGTATGCAGGGCATAGAATAACTGGGACATTTTCAGCTTCCAGAAATTGTGTACAGATCCTTGCGACATGGGGGTGTGCATTATCATCCTAAAACATGAGGTGATGGCGGCGGATGAATGGCATGAAATGGACCTCATGATCTCTTTGTGCATTCAAATTGCTATCTATAAAATGCAATTGTGTTAATTGTCCATAGCTTATGCCTGCTCATACCATAACCCCACCGCCACCACTTGTTCACAAAGCTCCTCAGTTGGTGGGCCTGGCTGCCAAGGGGCTGCACCTCTGCCAGTCATGTGAAATCCATAGATTAGGGATCTGCAGTGAAGAGAATCGTCGCGTTACAACTTTGTCAATTTGGGATTTTATAAGCAAAATAGAAAAGGACATTCTTGAAGAAACTTTGGACTCAACTGGCTAAAAGTATTTCAATGGTACTCGTTGAGTAGATGTCAAAAGTTTGGACACCTACTCATTAAGGGTTTTTCTTTATTTTTACTATTTTCTACATTGTAGAATCATAGTGCAGACATCAAAACTATGAAATAACGCATATGGAATCATGTAGTAACCAAAAAAGTGTTATTATAAGCAGGTGGGACGGTAGGGTCCCACCTGGCCAACATCCGTTGAAATACAAACATTTTACAACCAAGTAAAGGAATTACAAACGTCAGAAATAGCGATAAAATTAATCAATCACTTACCTTTGATGATCTTCATATGGTTTCAGTCACAAGAGACCCTGTTACACAATAAATGTTTGTTTTGTTCGATAAAGTCCCCCTTTATGTCCCAAAAACTCTGTTTTGTTGGTGCGTTTTGTTCAGTAATCCACTGCTCTCAGGCGGTCACGACAGCCTGAATGGTATCAAATACATCAAATCTCATTCCATTTGCTCCTTTCCTGGACATTTATTATGAGCCGTCCTCCCCTCAGCAGTCTGCTGTGTGTTCGACATTGTCTTAAGCTGAGCCACACTGGCTGTGTTTACACAGGCAGCCCAATTCTGATATTTTTTCCACTAATTGGTTTTAATTTGTAGGACTGACCCCATTTAGTCAACTGGTCGATTGTTTGGTTTTGGTCGACTGATATTTTTTTATTCGAATAGTGGCTAATATGTTTATAAAAACTATGGCACACTAGACACCTGTCTGATTCACGCCTGTCTGAGTGGACTAATCTCTTGCAGAGGCCACGTGGATGGTACACCAGTCAAATCAAATGTTATTTGTCACATTCACCTTACAGTGAAATGCTTACTTACATCCCTTAACCAACAATGTAGTTAAGAACAATACCTTAAAAAACAAGAAATAAAAGTAACAAATAATTAAAGTGCTGCTAGTTTGCCTGCCCCGGTCTGCTAACTGCTAGCCCCTGCTAACTGCTTGCTTGCAAACCCGGTCTGCTAACTGCTAGCTTGCCAGCCCCAGTCTGCTAACTGCTAGCTTGTTTAGCCCCGGCCTACTAACTGTTAGCTTGTTATCATCGGCCTGCTAACTGTCTGAATCTCCGTGTCCCCAGTCATCCCAACCACTCACTGGACCCATATGTTCACTTGGCTACGCATGCCTCTTTCTAATATCAATATGCCTCGTTCATTACTGTCCTGGTTAGTGATTACTGTCTTATTTCACTGTAGAGCCTCTAGCCCTGCTCAATATGCCTTAACCAACCTTGTTGTTCCACCTCCTACATATGCGATGACATCGCCTGGTTTAAACGTCTCTAGAGACTATATCTCTCTCATAATTTCTCAATGCCTAGGTTTACCTCCAACGTACTCACATCCTACCTTACCTTTGTCTGTACACTATGCCTTGAATCTATGCTATCGTGCCCAGAAACCTGCTCCTTTTACTCTATGTTCCGAAGGTGCTAGACGGCCAGTTCGTATAGCATTTAGCCGTACCCTTATCCTACTTCTCCTCTGGTGATGTAGAGGTTAATCCAGGTCCTGCAGTGCCTAGCCCCACTCCCACTCTCTAGGTGCTCTCATTTGTTGACTTCTGTAACCGTAAAAGCCTTGGTTTCATGCATGTTAACATTAGAAGCCTACTCCCTCAGTTTGTTTTACTCACTGCTTTAGCACACTCTGCCAACCCAGATGTCTTAACCGCTAACTATAACATTTTCCGCCAAGATAGAACTGCCAAAGGGGCATGTGTTGCAATCTCCTGCAGAGATAGTAATACAGAACTCTGCAGGCTATCCAAGTCTGTACCCAAACAATTTGAGCTTCTACTTCTAAAAATTCACCTTTCCAGAAACAAATCTCTCACTGTTGCCTCTTGCTATAGACCTCCCTCTGCCCCCAGCTGTGCCCTCGATACCATATGTTAATTGATTGCCCCCCATCTATCTTCGGAGTTTGTGCTACTAGGTGACCTAAACTGGGACATGCTTAACACCCCAGCCATCCTACATTCTAAGCTTGATGCCCTCAATCTCACAGAAATTATCAATGAACCTACTAGGTACAACTCCAAATCCGTAAACACGGGCACCCTCAGATGTCATCCTAACTAACTCGCCCTCCAAATACACCTCTGCTGTTTTCAATCAAGATCTCAGCAATCACTGCCTCATTCCCTTCATCCGTAATGGGTCTGCGACCAAACGACCTCCCCTCATCACTGTCAAACGCTCCCTAAAACATTTCTGCGAGCAGGCCTTTCTAATCGACCTGGCCAGGGTATCCTGGAATGACATTGACCTCATCCCGTCAGTAGATGATGCCTGGCTATTCTTTAAAAGTGCCTTCCTCACCATCTTAACCCTCCCGTGGTCCTGGGGTCAGGGTGACCCAGGCCCTGTGTGTGGAGGGCTCCCCTTTCTGTGCTCTGCGCTCGCGGGTCAGAGTGACCCAGGCCCTGTGTGTGGAGGGCTGGCGCTCTTGCGCTGGCGGGTCAGAGCGACCGTGCCAGCCACTGGCGAGGCGTGTGCCTTCGAGCGTAGTAGAGAGTCTGCGAGTGTGGCGAGGCTGTTGCCCGGCTCCCCGCTCTGCGCTCTGTGCTCTGTGCTCTGGGCTCTGCGCTCTTGGGTCAGAGCGACTCAGCCAGCCGCTACACAGGTCCGGACGTGCCTCGCCGTGTGCTAGAGAGCAGCCGAGTGTTAGAGTCGCGCTCGTGGCTCAGAGCGACCCTGTCAGCCACTGGCGAGGCGTATGCCTTCGAGCGTAGTAGAGTGTCTGCGAGTGTGGCGAGGCTGTGCCCGGCTCCCCGCTCTGCGCTCTGTGCTCTGCGCTCTGGGCTCTGCGCTCTTCGGTCAGAGCGACTCAGCCAGCCGCTACACAGGTCCAGACGTGCTCTGCCGTGTGCTAGAGAGCAGCCGAGTGTTGTAGTTGTACTCTGCGCTCTGCGCTCGTCAGAGCAACCCAGGCCCTGTGTTTCCAGGGCTCGCGCTCTGCCCTCTGCGCTCCTGAGTCAGAGCGACCCTGTCAGCCACTGGCGAGGCGTATGCCGTTGAGCGTAGTAGAGTGTCTGCGAGTGTGGCGAGGCTGTGCCCGGCTCCCCGCTCTGCGCTCTGCGCTCTGGGCTCACCGCTCTGCGCTCTGTGGGTCAGAGCGACCCAGCCAGCCGCTGCACAGGTCCAGACGTGCTCTGCCGTGTGCTAGAGAGCAGCCGAGTGTTCTTGTTGCGCTCTGCGCTCTGTGGGTCAGAGCGACCCAGCCAGCCGCTGCACAGGTCCAGACGTGCTCAGCCGTGTGCTAGAGAGCAGCCAAGTGTTCTTGTTGCGCTCTGCGCTCTGTGGGTCAGAGCGACCCAGGCCCAGTGTTTCCAGGGCTGGCGCTCTGCGAGTCAGAGCGACCCTGTCAGCCACTGGTGAGGCGTCTGCCGCGGAGCGTACTAGAGCATCTGCGAGTGTAGCAAGGTTGTGCGCTCGCGGGTCAGAGCGACCCTGCCAGCCGCTGCACAGGTCCGGACGTGCTCCGCTGTGTGCTAGAGAGCAACCGAGTGTTCTTGTTGCGCTCGTGGCTCAGAGCGACCATGCCAGCCGCTGCACAGGTCCAGATGTGCTCCGTCGTGCGCTAGTGAGCTGCCGAGTGTTCTTGTTGCTCGGCTGGGGTGGGTCGACTGCACACGGCTACACACGAGCGCGCAAGCGAGCCTCGAGCATTTTCGGGTCTCGGTCTCCCGCGTAAGCCGGCCCGGCCGGCCCTACGTAGAGAGGATACTAATATTGTCAGCGGCACCCACCCACACCCACACCCACACACACACACACAAAGTGACCGGCGCCCCACCCGTGCCAAGTGCGCTCTTGCCCGCAGCTCAGCGGACCCGATCAGTGGAGCCGAGCGGCCATGGCCACGCGTTTTACGGCCGCGCAGGTTCTAGAACAGATCTTGTCCAGCGTGGACCAAGAAGACTACTCGGATTGCCAGGAGGAGGAGGAGGAGGAAGAGGTTTCGGAAGACGAAGACGGGGAGGAATACAACCCCGAGCGCCGCGAGGTCGATGATGCCTCTTCTCCCTCTTCTCAGGGAGAGCGACCCGAGGAAGAGCCGCCCGAGGACGAGCGCGAGGACCGCGGCGAGGAAGAGATCTCCTCGGCCCCGGACCAACGGGAGCCGCCGTTGCTGTCGAAAAACGTCAAAATCGAGTGGTCCCCCGTGGCCTACGGCCGCCGCAGCGGGGCCCTCGCGATCTGCCACGTCGGGCCGGACCAGACTCCGAGCCCCACGGCCTATGCCGCGACACAGGCCCGCGACATCGCGTCCGCCTTCCACCTGTTTGTCACACCGGCGATAGAAAGGATAATTGTGGAAATGACGAACCTGCACGGGGCCAGAAAATACGGCGACGGCTGGCGACCCACGTAACGGACCTGCGCGCCTACGTAGGGCTGCTGATCCTAGCGGGCGTCTACAGGTCCCGGGGCGAGGCCGCGGCCAGCCTGTGGGACGCCGAGAGCGGCAGGACCGTGTTCCGAGCCACCATGCCGCTCAAGGTCTTTCACAGGTACTCGAGGCTGCTGCGATTTGACGACCACCAGTCGAGACCCGCCAGACTCGCCACGGACAAACTCACGGCCATACGGGAGGTCTGGGACCTGTGGGAGGCGCGGCTGCCGGCCCTCTACAACCCGGGGCCCGACGTGACGGTGGACGAGCAACTGGTCCCGTTCAGAGGTACTGTGCTTGTGATTGCGCTTGTGCTTGCTTCGTGTGTGCGCGCGCGTGCTTATATGTCTATACAGAGAGGCAGTGCTGCCGTAGCAGCGGTACAAGCAGCGGCTGTAGCAGCGCTGGCAGTGTGTGTAACACAAAAGTTGGCCCTTGGCCCCCCGTGACACAGTAACCACACTAATGTCTTGTCCCCTTTCCAAAAGGCTGCTGTCCTTTCCGTCAGTACATCCCCAGCAAGCCGGCCAAATACGGCATCAAGTCGTGGGTGGCCTGCGACGCCAAGTCCAGCTACGCTTGGAAGATGCAAGTGTACACCGGCAAGGCGGTCGGCGGAGGCCCCGAGAAGAACCAGGGGATGCGCGTCGTCCTCGATCTGACAACGGGCCTGAGCGGTCGCAACGTCACCTGCGACAACTTCTTCACCTCCTACGACCTGGGCCAGCGGCTCCTCGAGAGGAACCTCACCATGGTGGGCACGGTGAGAAAGAACAAGGCCGAGCTCCCGCCCGCGCTGCTCGAGTCCAGGGGCAGACAGGTCCTGTCCTCCAGGTTCGCCTTCACGCCCACCGCCACTCTGGTGTCCTACCTGGCAAAGAGAAACAAGAACGTGCTACTTTTGAGCACGCTGCACACAGAGGGCCATATTAGCGATCGCCGCGACAGGAAGCCGGCCCTCATCCTAGACTACAACTGCAACAAGGGCGGCGTGGACAACCTAGACAAGGTGGTGGGCACCTACAGCTGCAGACGGATGACTGCCCGCTGGCCCCTGGTCGTCTTCCACAACATCCTCGACGTGTCCTCCTACAACGCCTTTGTCATATGGCGAGAGATCAAGCCCGACTGGATGCCTGGCAAGCGGAACAAGCGCAGGGTGTTCCTCGAGCCGCTGATCCAAAGAAGGCAGCATCTGCCCCGCACCGAAGCGGCGTCAGCGCTTGTCAAAGTCCTACAGAGTGCTACGGCGGCGGTGGCTGCGGCGCCTCGTGATCAACAGCGCGAGGGCCCCGCCACTGGCACGGCCGCTGGGCCACCGGGGCAAGTAAGAGGAAGAGGTGTCAGCTCTGCCCACCCAAGAAGGACTCCAAGACAGACACGGTGTGCTGCAGGTGTAAGAAATACATCTGCAAAGGCTGTTCACATGCCTACTGTCACACTTCCGCACATTGGGCTTTTAGCCAGGACGGGACAGGGTGACCCGGAGGACGCGGGGACTAGACACAATACCAGGACAACGGGAGGGTTAAAAAAGCATGCCCCATTCCAAAAATGTGGAACTTGGAATAGATATAGTCCTTGGTTCACTCCTGACCGGTCTGCCCTTGACCAGCACAAAAACATCCTGTGGCGTTCTGCATTAGCATCGAATAGCCCCCGTGATATGCAACTTTTCAGTGAAGTTAGGAACAAATATACACAGGCAGTTTGAAAAAGCTAGCCTTAGCTTTCCTAAAATAAATGTGCATTCTGTCGAACTCAAAAAAGTTCTGGGACACTGTAAAGTCCATGGAGAATAAGAGCACCTCCTCCCAGCTTCCCACTGCTCTGAGGCTAGGAAACACTGTCGCCACCGATAAATCCACTATAATTGAGAATTTCAATAAGCATTTCTCTACGGCTGGCCATGCTTTCCACCTGGCTACCCCTAACCCGGTCAAATGCCCTGCACTGTCCACAGCAACCCGCCAAAGCCCCCACCATTTCTCCTTCACCCAAATCCAGATAGCTGATGTTCTGAAAGAGCTACAAAATCTTGACCCCTACAAATGAGTAAGGACCCTCTCTTTCTAAAATTATCTGCCGAAATTGTTGCAACCCCTATTACTAGCCTGTTTAACCTCTCTTTCGTATCGTCTGAGATTCCCAAAGATTGGAAAGCTGCCGCGGTCATCCCCCTCTTCAAAGGGGGTGACACTCTAGACCCAAACTGCTACAGACATATATCTATCCTACCCTGTCTTTCTAAGGTCTTCGAAAGCCAAGTTAACAAACAGATTACCGACCATTTCGAATCCCACCATACTGTATACTTCTGGCCCCTCTATGGACACTGTGTTAACAACCTCCAGACGAGCTTCAATGCCATACAACTCTCTCTCCTTCCATGGCCTCCTACTGCTCTTAAACGCAAGTAAAGCTAAATGCATGCCATTCAACCAATCACTGCCCGCACCTGCTCACCCGTCCAGCATCACTACTCTGGACGGCTCTGACTTAGAATACATGGACAACTACAAACACCTAGGTGTCTGGTTAGACTGTAAACTCTCCTTCCAGCCTCACATTAAGCATCTCCAATCCAAAATTAAATCTAGAATTGGCTTCCTATATCGCAACAAAGCATCCTTCACTCATGCTGCCAAACATACCCTCGTAAAACTGACCATCCTACCGATCCTCGAATTCGGTGATGTCATCTATAAAATAGCCTCCAACACTCTACTCAACAAATTCGATGTTTTGTCACCAAAGCCCCATACACTACCCACCATTGCGACCTGTGCGCTCTCGTTGGCTGGCCCTCGCTTCATACTCATCGCCAAACCCAATGGCTAAAGGTTATCTACAAGTCTCTGCTAGGTAAAGCCCCGCCTTATCTGAGCTCACTGGTCACCATAGCAGCACCCACTCGTAGCACGCGCTCCAGCAGGTATACAGTATCTCACTGGTCACCCCCAAAGCCAATTCCTCCTTTGGCCATCTTTCCTTCCAGTTCTCTGCTGCCAATGACTTGAACGAACTGCAAAAATCTCTGAAGCTGGAAACACATCTCCCTCACTAGCTTTAAGCACCACCTGTCAGAGCAGCTCACAGGTTACTGCACGTGTACATAGTCCATCTATAATTTAGCCCAAACAACTACCTCTTCCCCTACTGCTATTTATTCATTTTTGCTCCTTTGCACCCCATTATTTCTATTTCTACTTTGCAAATTATTCCACTGCAAATCTACCATTCCAGTGCTTTACTTGCTATATTGTATTTACCTCGCCACCATGGCCTTTTTTTGCCTTTACCTACCTTATCTCACCTCATTTGCTCACATTGTATATAGACTTATTTTTCTACTGAATTATTAACTGTATGTTTTGTTTATTCCATGTGTAACTCTGTGTTGTTGTATGTGTCGAATTGCTATGCTTTATCTTGGCCAGGTCGCAGTTGCAAATGAGAACTTGTTCTCAACTAGCCTACCTGGTTAAATAAAGGTGAAATAAATAAAAACATTTAAAAGAGCAATAGTAAAATAACAATAGCGAGGCTATATAGGGGTACCAGTACAAAGTCAATGTGCAGGGGCACCGGTTAGTCAAGGTGATTGAGGTAAAATGTACTTGTAGGTAGAGTTATTAAAATGACTATGCATAGATAATAATCAGAGAGTAGCAGCAGCGTAAAATGGGGGGGGGTACCCATTTGATTAGATGTTCAGGAGTCAGTATCACCAGTAGTAGGTTTACCGTTAATTACCATAATTTCTAAGCTACAATGTTTGTTTGGTTATGGTTATTTCTGTTAATGCATTCAATATATTATTATTACAATGTTTTATTTTTTATTGTTTGTATGTTTTTGCTTTTTGTATTATTCTTAGACTCGTCTTTGTGTTTTGAGAATCTGCAGACAGAAGAATGAGGTGGTTGTGACATTACTATTGTAGTCTTCATTTTATACCTTTCAGTGCCCCTTGAGAACTGCAAGGTGTGTCCGCTCCCTCATGCTTGTGTACCCAAAATGCCCCCGCTTTGGGGTATTTGTTAGCAGGGCACTGTGGAATGACTCCAGATAACGTGATTTTTACAAAAAAGAGGGGTAGACTAAATTGATTACATGGTCTGGAAGGTATTCTGTGGTTCTCAGGCTACCTCTAAACACCTGTTACCCATAACAAACACAAACCATACAAACACTACCCAATTTCTGTTTAAACCATGCTTACTGTACATTCAGCTATTTTAACCGTTAGCTTGTAAATATTTTGTCTAAGAGCTAGGGGTTAGAAGCGCATGTTGGTGGAATCAGATTCTGTACCACCTACAACAGAGTACAGAACCATACACAATTTAGCCACCCCACTAATTGTGTTGATCTCTGTTAGACTGGCTAGCTAAGCATACCTAACATGGACATTTCAATATTGTCAGCCAATCAACCATAGATGATTTAAACACATTCATCATTGCTACCAACCCACAAACAGAGAGTGAATTGGCTATTTCAAAAATTATATTTTTAGTAATTGAGTGTTTTCCAAACAAGGGTGGAATAGTTGGCTACCAAATAAGAGTAACATTAGCTAGCTTACGTTAGCTAATGTCAGTCAAAGATAGAACAAACAAACAAACATGTTTAATATGCTGAAGGTAGCTAACAGTCTAGCAATGACTAAATTAGCAGTATCATGTCATAAGCTACCTTGATTGACTGTGTATGCCAAAATATATCTATTTGATTTAACTTAGCTGATGGCTTTCAGAGTTTAATACAGTTTAATACAGGATGTTAAGTTAGCTAACTGACCCAGCTAGGCTAGCAAGCTAGCTAACATTAGGTTGTTACATCACTTCAGAGTTGGAAATTGATTTCCCATCAGCCTGCAAATCCCTCTGATAATCTTTGGTCGCTGCATCATTTTTGATAGACGCAGGCCACTAGCAGAATCGCAGTGAAACTCTGGTAGAACGGTTAAAGGTAGCTAATTTTCGCGCTTGTTTGTAATTAGCACAGCCGGGCTCAAAACAACACAATGGCACGATGACAAACATTAGTGAAAAACAAATGTTTTCTAAAATAATCTTGCCTAGAGAATTACTGACATGGTGGTGGTGGTGATGTCTCCAGAGTCCACAGAGCAGTCTGGAGGGCGGCACACGGGAGTCCCTGACAGCCGAGGCCGACATGGCCTGCATGTTCCAGCAGATCCTGGAGGAGCAGGGTGAGAGACACTCCGAGTTCAACACGGAGGTCCTCCACAGCCGCCGGATGAGTCTGCTGGACAAGCCGGCCCGCTTCGGTGAGGACTACACCATGTGTGTTAGACGTACACCCCCACTAACATACATTACTATATACAATAGAAGAAGTGTATGTGCTCATTGATATTAGGACACAAAGTACATACATACAATGTAGCCAAGGGCCAAGCCTAAATGCCTTACCTGTTAATAGGGTTGCAAAGGGAGGGTATATTACTGTAACTTTTTAAGTTTACCGTTACACTACGAGAACTTTGGTAACGTTTACGTTTTTCAAATTCATTTTAACAGATGACATCTAGTGGCATTTTCAGGTACTTCAGATTATCACTTCTGATTATCTCTGGCCCTCTGTGTGGCCACGTAAAATATATAAAATAATACAATTTGATGATTTTTAAATGTAAAAAATGTATGACAAAGCTGTAAAACATTATCCTAAATATAAACCATCATTTTAGTGAACACCATTGGTGTTTAATATTAGGATTTCAGCATGAAATATTATTTTACAACCAATGTTTTGTTGGCAAACTGGTTGTGAAAAAAGTCAATACATTGAAGTGATGCATCTCATTGAAAACAATGGCATTGTTTATTAGATGCTTTTTTAATTAATTAGGCAATTTTTTCTTGAACCAAAACTCATGGACAATATGAACATAGATATAAAAAATGAATACTATATATGAATAACTTAAAAAATATATATATTTAAGTACAAATGACCAAAGTTACCATAGATTGCCATAGATTACTGGTAGCTTTGCAACCCTTGCTGTGCTTGATTGAGCTTTCCTGGAGCAAAATAGAATAGTCCAAAAAGTGCAAATCCAACCTATCTGGCACTCAATATGGTATTCCAGTACTCCAATACTATTTGAACCAAGAATGCACTCTGGCAAGAACGCACTCTGCTAGAAGTAGAATATAACGGATCACCCAAAAGGTACACATTATTACACTAGGTACAACATCTCTTGCTCTTTCCTACATGAACATGGATTCCGTAATAATAACTTCACTAGGCCCTCCCGTCTATGAACTCTCTATCCGGACAGACGAGGTGCCGTACCCAGAGAACTGGATGATGCGGGCACGATCCTTGTCCAGGATGAGCCAGTCTTCGTGTGGCAGTGCCAACAACGGGCACCTTCGCAGCAGCGGACAACTGTATGGCCTGGAGGACTCGGAGGAAGAGGAAGAGTACCAGCGCCAGTACCAGCGTCTGCCGTCGCGCCGACGTAGTCACAGCCACTTCTCCTCACAGGAAAGCCTCAACCACGGGGCACCGCCACAGGTAAAGGACACAGACACACTAAGGGGCTCCGCTCCGCCAGATGTATAGGACATTGGAAATGACACACCCACAAACACCATGGGACTCCAACTAGGTTTGCAGGATGTCTATAATGAATAGTTAACCATCCATTGAGACCAACCGTCTTGCCAGGATAAGTGTATGTAAGGCTGTGTCTACACAGGCAGACCAATTCTGATATTTTCCCACTAAATGGTCTTTTGACCAATCAGATCGAGTCAATAATTGGGCAAAATATCAGATTTGGACTGCCTGTGTAAACACAACCTGAGTGTTTTATCTTGCATAATCGTTGAACTCTTGTCTGGATGTTGGTTCTGTAACATAGACAGGAAGTGATCACTTGAGCTGAGTTACGTTGAGACTCTCATGCAAGCATTCACCCAGGGTCCCCACCAACACAGGGAACAACATCAGTGTGACACATGGAGTGGAGACACAGCTGTTAGAAGGGAGATATGGAGAACAGGATATTGCATCATATTCATATGTTACTACTGACTCCGACCTTTGCCGATCATAAATATTCACCCCCCCCCTGGATTTTTTAACATGTTATTGTGTTACAAAGTGGGATTAACCCTATCAGACCCAAGACTCCAGCAAAAATCGACATTTCATTTATCTGCATGTCCAACCCCTATTTAGCCTCACAACTAATTTTTCAGGACAACCAAGGCTACAAGTAGAACACAAAACAATTTGACATAAACAGTTGCATTCATCTGTTTTATTGACAAATGTGTCTGGATCTCTCAAGTGTGCTGTAAAACCGACATTTCTAATTCAAATAATATTTTTTCATAACAATGTTTATTCGGGGGGGGGGGGGGGGGGGCAGAAACGCCTTATTAAACATGTGTACTTTCATGTGCCTCAATAACAAACTCATAGGTGATATGAATGAAAAATAAATTGTTACTAGCTAGTTTTATTTTTCATGGAGAAACAAAGGATTCTTCCTGGCTAGCCTTGATTGTTGAGAATGTTGTGATTTACTTATTTCTGAAGGAAGACGAGCTGACTCTCTAAGACTGAAAATGAATCAGATGATGATCAAATCCTTGACTTGGGTAACAAGAACATTGTCATTGAACCAGACATTGCAGAGTTTTCTTATAGTGATGGTACACTGTCAGTGTGAAGTGGAGCGAAATGACACAACTTCCCAAGAAAACTGAGCAGAAGAAACGCAAATAACAGAATACCTTTTACTTAGATGTACTATAGAGAAATTGCTACGCCATTTCCTGTTTGCTAAAATTAGAATTGTTTCCTGGTTGCTAAAATGTTTTGGTAAACCTACTGGAGAGCTCTACTTTGTTGACACCCATTCAGCATCGTTCACACCCTCTAAAGCCTTAGCCTCACCCATCTCTTTATGGATTCACATGTGAACTTGGACACTGTTTCATTGCTATATCAAATAAAATCTATGTTTATTTGTCACGTGCACAGGATACAGACGGTGTACTGAAATGGTTACTTGCATAGTGGAGTCTTTTCTTTAGACATTTAGTTAGCTCGCTAAACAATGAACCATAATCCCAAATCATAACATTACTACCCTGCATGAATCTGCAGGTATCTAACCAACCAGGTTCAATGTTAGCTAGCTAGCTAACATTAGGCTATAACTAGCAATGCAAATGGCTCTAAGATACAAATAATATTACTACACAGATCATACACGTAACATTAGCTAGCGAGCCAGCCAGTTAACGATAGCCAGCTAGCTAACAGTACACTTTAACTTGAAATGAAAATGAATACCTGACAAAGTTAAAAGGTATAATATCTGAAAATGTAGCTAGATAGACTATCTTACCCATATACCTGGATGGACGCTTCTCCCTCTCTGTGACGGATGCCAGGGATGCCCTTAGTTTGAAGATGTAATCTGGAGATAGGTGTTTTATACAACATCCTTCAGTGTTCTCTTTTTGACTCCGTCTGCATATTTGCAATCAAACACCAGAATTGTCTCCATCTCCTTAGCTATCATACTCTAATTCCAATCGGCATTCCACTGATTTCAAAACTCGGTCCTCCAGAAAGTGGAGAGCAACACTTTTGCATTTCTACTACGTGACATCTTTCATTTTATGGCAGACTACAACCCCAAAATATGTAAAGCCGCCACCAACTGGACGGGTTGAAAAACCAAAACAATGTAAAAATCAAATCCGGACGTGATAGCGAAACTAACTTAATCCACCCAAATAAAAATAGTACATTGACAAAAGCAAAAACTCACTCTTCTTTCTTCTTTCAAATCTCCATATCTCCCTTCTCAAGCTCTAGGGCCTGAGAGGGTGGTACAGCTTTTTGGCAATATTTCATGTAACTCCTCCGCCGAGAAATGTTTCAGTCCCAGGAACCGCTCCACCGCATCCACAATGATATAGATTTTCCTGGACCGTCTCTCCACCTTGGCAGTGCCATTAATCACCATAGCTATAAAGGACACAAAGTCCACCATCTTAACCTTTAAAATGTCAGGGTCCTGCTGGTGAAAGGCAACCCCTGCAGCCGCAATGCTGGCCTATCCACCACCATGGACTCTTCAGGAGCATAATTCAAACCCTCAACTGTTTTAACAGCTGTTGCATGTGAAATGCTCTGAACAGCACTGACTTTGGCCACCTTATTTCTCTTTCATCCTTGTCGGGCATTCGAAAGAAGTGGCTTCGTGGTTCCCACCACAATTGCATCAATCCCTCCAGGAATACTTCAACATCGACTTCCCACGAGATGCCAGATATAACCCCCTTGAGAGGTGCCCTGTGTAACGGATGTTAGCTAGTTAGCGGTGGTGCACGCTAAATAGCGTTTCAATTGGTGACGTCACTTGCTCTGAGACCTTGAAGTAGTGGTTCCCCTTGCTCTGCAAGGGTCGCGGCTTTTGTGGAGCGATGGGTAACGATGCTTCGTGGGTGACTGTTGTTGATGTGTGCAGAGGGTCCCTGGTTCGCGCCCGGGTATGGGCGAGGGGACGGTCTAAAGTTATACTGTACGAAGGGACATTCTCATCACACTACTTTGCTCCATGCCCCATTATTTTGGAGAATATTCCAATTCGCCTTGATTCTACCTGCCATTAGATTCAAAATATACTTTATTGTCCACTTCCGTTGTTCACTTGGAGGTGTGTTTGGGGTCGTTATCATGTTGGAATACTGCCCTGCGGCCCAGTCTCCGAAGGGAGGAGATCATGCTCTGCTTCAGTATGTCACAGTACATGTTTGCATTCATGGTTGCCTCAATGAACTATAGCTCCCCAGTGCCGGCAGCACTCATGCAGCTCCAGACCATGACACTCCCACCACCATGCTTGACTGTAGACAATACACACTTGTCTTTGTATTCCTCACCTGGTTGTCGCCACACACGCTTGACACCATCTGAACCAAATAAGTTTATCTTGATTCTCATCAAACCACAGGACATGGTTCCACTAATCCATGTCCTTAGTCTGCTTGTCTTCAGCAAACAGTTTGTGGGCTTTTTTGTGCATCATCTTTAGAAGAGGCTTCCTTCTGGGATGACAGCCATGCAGATCAATTTGATGCAGTGTACGGCATATGGTCTGAGCACTGACAGGCTGACTCCCCACCCCTTCAACCTCTGCAGCAATGCTGGCAGCACTCACACGTCTATTTCCCAAAGACAACCTCTGGATATGACGCTGAGCACGTGCACTCAACTTCTTTGGTCGACCATTGCGAGGCCTGTTCTGAGTGGAACCTGTCCAGTTAAACCGCTGTATGGTCTTGGCCACCGTGCTGCAGCTCAGTTTCAGGGTCTTGGCAATTTTCTTATAGCCCAGACCATCTTTATGTAGAGCAACAATTATTTTTTTCAGATCCTCTTTGCCATGAGGTGCCATGTTGAACGTCCAGTGACCAATCAGTATGAGGGAGTGTGAGAGCGATGACATCAAATTTAACACACCGGCTCCCCATTCACACCTGAGACCTTGTAACACTAACGAGTCACATGACACCGGGGAGGGAAAATGGCTAATTGGGCCCAATTTGGACATTTTCACTTAGGGGTGTACTCACTTTTGTGACCAGCGGTTTAGACATTAATGCCTGTGTGTTGAGTTATTTTGAGGGGACAGCAAAATTACACTGTTATACAAGCTGTACACTCACTACTTTACATTGTAGCAAAGTGTCATTTCTTCAGTGTTATCACATGAAAATATATACTCAAATATTTACAAAAATGTTAGGGGAGGGGTGTACTCACTTTTGTGATATACTGTATGTACATACGTACGTATACATGGGGCGGTAAGTATACAGTTGAAGTCGTAAGTTTACATATACCTAGGTTGGAGTCATTAAAACTTGTTTTGCAACCACTCCACAAATTTCTTGTTAACAAAGTGTAGTTTTGGCAAGTCGGTTAGGAAATCTACTTTGCGCATGACATAAGTAATTTTTGTTTACAGACATTATTTCACAGATTTCACTGTAACACAATTCCAGTGGTTCAGAAGTTTACATACACTAAGTTGACTGTGCCTTTAAACAGCTTGGAAAATTCCAGAAAATGATGTCATGGCTTTAGAAGTTTCTGATGGGCCAATTGACATCATTTGTGTCAATTGGAGGTGTACTAGTGGATGTATTTCAAGACCTACTTTCAAACTCAGTGCCTCTTTGCTTAACATCATGGGGAAATCAAAAGAAATCAGCCAAGACCTCAGAAAAAAATATAGACCTCCACAAGTCTGGTTCATCCTTGGGAGCAAGTTCCAAACGCCTGAAGGTACCACGTTCATCTGTACAAACAATAGTACGCAAGTATAAACACCATGGGACCACTTAGCCGTCATACCGCCCAGGAAGGAGACACGTTCTGTCTCCTAGAGATGAACGTACTTTGGAGTGAAAAAGGGAAATATATCCCAGAACGACAGCAAAGGACCTTGTGGAGATGCTGGAGGAAACGGGTACAAAAGTATCTACAGTGGGGCAAAAAAAGTGTTTAGTCAGCCACCAATTGTGCAGGTTCTCCAACTTCTCCAACTGGAAAATAAGTATTTGGTCAATAACAAAAGTTTATCTCAATACTTTGTTATATACCCTTTGTTGGCAAAGACAGAGGTCAAACGTTTTCTGTAAGTCTTCACAAGGTTTTCACACACTGTTGCTGGTATTTTGGCCCATTCCTCCATGCAGATCTCCTCTAGAGCAGTGATGTTTTGGGGCTGTTGCTGGGCAACACGGACTTTCAACCCTCCAAAGATTTTCTATGGGGTTGACATCTGGAGACTGGCTAGGCCACTCCAGGACTTTGAAATGCTTCTTACGAAGCCACTCCTTCGTTGCCCGGGCGGTGTGTTTGGGATCATTGTCATGCTGAAAGACCCAGCCACGTTTCATCTTCAATGCCCTTGCTGATGGAAGGAGGTTTTCACTCAAAATCTCACGATACATGGCCCCATTCATTCTTTCCTTTACACGGATCAGTCGTCCTGGTCCCTTTGCAGAAAAACAGCCCCAAAGCATGATGTTTCCACCCCCATGCTTCACAGTAGGTATGGTGTTCTTTGGATGCAACTCAGCATTCTTTGTCCTCCAAACACGACGAGTTGAGTTTTTACCAAAAAGTTATCTTTTGGTTTCATCTGACCATATGACATTCTCCCAATCTTCTTCTGGATCATCCAAATGCTCTCTAGCAAACTTCAGATGGGCCTGGACATGTACTGGCTTAAGCAGGGGGACACGTCTGGCACTGCAGGATTTGAGTCCCTGGAGGCGTAGTGTGCTACTGATGGTAGGCTTTGTTACTTTGGTCCCAGCTCTCTACAGGTCATTCACTTGGTGTGGTTCTGGGATTTTTGCTCACCGTTCTTGTGATCATTTTGACCCCACAGGGTGAGATCTTGCGTGGAGCCCCAGATCGAGGGAGATTATCAGTGGTCTTGTATGTTTTCCATTTCCTAATAATTGCTCCCACAGTTGATTTATTCAAACCAAGCTGCTTACCTATTGCAGATTCAGTCTTCCCAGCCTGGTGCAGGTCTACAATTTTGTTTCTGGTGTCCTATGACAACTCTTTGGTCTTGGCCATAGTGGAGTTTGGAGTGTGACTATTTGAGGTTGTGGACAGGTGTCTTTTAAACTGATGACAAGTTCAAACAGGTGCCATTAATACAGGTAACGAGTGGAGGACAGAGGAGCCTCTTAAAGAAGAAGTTACAGGTCTGTGAGAGCCAGAAATCTTGCTTGTTTGTAGGTGACCAAATACTTATTTTCCACCATAATTTGCAAATAAATTCATTCAAAATCCTACAATGTGATTTTCCTGATTTTTTTTTCTCATTTTGTCTGTCATAGTTGAAGTGTACCTATGATGAAAATTACAGGCCTCTCTCATCTTTTTAAGTGGGAGAACTTGCACAATTGGTGGCTGACTAAATAGTTTTTTGCCCCACTGTATATCCACAGTAAAACGAGTCCTATATCGACATAACCTGAAAGGCCACTCGGCAAGGAAGAAGCTACTAAACCTCCATAAAAAAGCCAGACTACAGTTTGCAACTGCACATGGGGACATAGATTGTACGTTTTGGAGAAATGTCCTCTGGTCTGAGAAAACAAAATTAAAACTGTTTGGCCATAATGACCATCATTATGTTTGGAGGAAAGCTTGCAATCCGAAGAAGGCTTGCAATCCGAAGAACACCATCCCAACCGTGAAGCATGGGGATGGCAGCATCATGTTGTGGGGTGCTTTGCTGCAGGAGGGCTTTGTGTACTTCACAAAATAGTTGGCATCATGAGGAAGTAAAATTATGTGGATATATTGAAGCAACATCTCAAGACATCAGTCAGGAAGTTAAAGGTTGGTGGCAAATGGGTCTTCCAACTGGACAATGACCCCAAGTATACTTCCAATTAAGGACAACAAAGTCAAGGTATTGCAGTGGCCATCACAAAGTCCTGACCTCAATCCTATGGAAAATGTGTGGGCAGAACTGAAAAAGTGTGTGTTAGCAAGGAGGCCTACAAACCTGACTCATTTACACCAGGTCTGTCAGGAGGAATGGGCCTAAATTCACCCAATTTATTGTGGGAAGCTTGTGGAAGGCTACCTGAAATGTTTTACCCAAATTATGCAATTTAAAGGCAATGCTACCAAATACTAATTGAGTGTATGTAAACGTCTGACCCACTGGGAATGTGATGAAAGAAATACAAGCTGAAGTAAATCATTCACTCTACTATTATTATGACATTTCACATTCTTAAAATAAAGTGGTGATCCTAACTGACCTAAAACATTGAGTTTTTTACTTGGATTAAATGTCAGGAATTGTGAAACACTGAGTTTAAATGTATTTGGCTAAGGTGTATGTAAATTTCCTACTTCAACTGTACATGAAAAAGGCAGTAAACCCACTGTTCCTAGGCCGTCATTGTAAATAAGAATTTGTTCTTAACTGACTTGCCTAGTTAAATAAAAGTTAATATATATATATATATATATAACTCAGCAAAAAAATAAACGTCCTTTCACTGTCAACTGCATTTATTTTCAGCAAATGTAACATGTGTAAATATTTGTATGAGCATGACAAGATTCAACAACTGAGACAAACTGAACAATTTCCACAGACAAGTTACTCACAGAAATGGAATAATGTGTTCCCGATGACAGCTTTGCACACTCTTGGTATTCTCTCAACCAGCTTCACCTGGAATGCTTTTCCAACAGTCTTGAAGGAGTTCCCATATACACTGAGCACTTGTTGGCTGCTTTTCCTTCACTCTGCATTCCAACTCAACCCAAACCATCTCAATTGGGTTGAGTTTGGGTGATTGTGGAGGCCAGGTCATCTGATGCAGCAAACCATTACTCTCCTTCTTGGTCAAATAGCCCTTACGCAGCCTGGAGGTGTGTTTTAGGTCATTGTCCTGTTGAAAAAAAAATGATAGTGGGACTAAGTGCAAACCAGATGCGATGGCGTACCGCTGCAGAATGCCGTGGTAGCCTTGCTGGTTAAGTGTGACTTGAATTGTAAATAAATTACTGACAGTGTCACCAGCAAAGCACCCCCACAACATCACACATCTTCCTCTATGCTTATCGGTGGGAACCACACATGCGGACATCATCCGTTCACCTACTCTGCGTCTCACATGACACGGCGGTTGGAACCAAAAATCTCAAATTTGGACTCATCAGTCCAAAGGACAGATTACCACAAGTCTAATGTCCATTGCTCGTGTTTCTTGGCCCAAGCAAATATCTTCTTATTATTGGTGTCCTTTTAGTAGTGGTTTGTTTGCAGCAAATCGACCATGAAGGCCTGTTTCACTCAGTCTCCTCTGAACAGTTGATGTTGAGATGTGTCTGTTACTTGAACTCTGTGAATAATTTATTTGGACTGCAATCTTAGGTGCAGTTAACTCTATCAAACTTATCCTCTGCAGCAGAGCTAACTCTGGGTCTTCCTTTCCTGTGGCGGTCCTTATGAGAACCAGTTTTATCATAGCGCTTGATGGTTTTTGCAACTGCACTTGAAGAAACTTTCGAAGTTCTTGAAATGTTCCATATTGGCTGACCTTCATGTCTTAAAGTGGTGATGGACTGTCATTTCTCTTTGCTTGTTTGAGCTGTTCATGACATATAGACTTGGTCTTTTACCAAATAGGGCTATCTTCTGTATACCACCCCTACCTTGTCACAACACAACTGATTGGCTTAAACGCTTTAAGAAGGAAAGAAATTCCACAAATTAACTTAACAAGGCACACCTGTTAATTGAAATGCATTCCTCTTGACTACCTCATGAAGCTGGTTGAGAGAATGTGCAAAGCTTTCATCAAGGCAAAGGGAAGCTGCTTTTAAGAATCTAAAATTTGAATAATTTTTTGATTTGTTTCACATTTTTTGGGTTGCTACATGATTCCATATGTGTTATTTCATAGATGTGATGTCTTCACCATTTTTCTACAAAGTAGAAAGTAGTGAAAATAAAGAAAAACCCTGGAATGAGTAGCTGTGTCCAAACTTTAGACTGGCACTGTATGTCTCGTGTCGGAGCCGTTGAATTGTGACTCTACTTTGTCTCTGTACTGACATTTTGCCTGTTTGATTGCCGAGGCATAATTAGACTATTTGTATTCAATCATATTCCCAGTCACCTTGCCGTGGTTAAATGCAGTGGTTCACGCTTTCAATGCTGCCATCTATCTACGGTTTTTGGTCAAGTTTTAATCATCACAGTGTGAACAGCATCCCCTATACGCTGAAGTCACCGTGTCAGTGTATACGTTAATGTTATTCTCAGAACATGTCCCAGTCCTCGAGATGAAAACAGTCTTGACTAGCATTGAATAGACCTTAGCACGGGTACTTCCTGCCTATGGGAAGGGAGGGGCAAAATGTAGTCGTGATCTGATTTGCCGAAGGGAGGTCGGGGAAGGACCTTGCAGCCATCCCGGAACAGAGAGTAACAACGGTTGAGTGTTTTTGACGTGTGAGTACTGCAGGCAATGTGTTGATAGAACTTTGGTACTGTTTTTCTCAGATTTGCTTTATCTTTAGCTATAAAAAAATGCGGCCTCAGGATATGCAGGTCGGCTGAACAAAAGGACCTGAGTTTCTGTACGTTACCACAATCACACCATGGGTAGTTAATCATGAGACATACAACTCTGCCTTTCTTCTTCCCAGAGAGTTCATTATCCCTATCCGCACAATGTATTGAAAACCCTGCTGGCTGTATGGATGGGGACAGTATATCTGGAGAGAGCCATGATTCTGTGAAACAGAGCATGTTACTGTCACTGATGCCTCTCTGGAAGAAGATTCCTCGCCCTGAGCTCTTCAACTTTATTGTCCAGGGACTGAAAATAAGCGAGTAATATACCCGGATGCGGTGGAGGGTGTGCACGCCTCCTGAGTCAGACTAAAAGTCCACTCCGAATACTTCTTCTCCGGCGGCGTCTGGGATAAGTTAAATCGCCTTGGAACGTACAAACAAAGGTTCCAATTTAGGAAAGTCGTATTCCTGGTCAAAATGCTGGTGAGTTACTGCCTCTTTGATATCCAAAAGTTATTTCAGGCTATATATAATAATACAAAACAAAATTCTGGGCTAATAACATGAGAAAGAACATTTAAAAATAATACTATAAAGTTGCTTAGGAGCTAAACAAGAAACAAGGCGGCCCTGTCTATCGGCCCATCTTCACATCTTTTTTTGTTGTTATATATATAGTATATAGTTTGATATATTTGTATTTACCAGAAACAATGTGAAGAACAACATGTTAGGATATAGGTCAAGGACTAGATAAAGTGTATGTTTACCTGGAGATGTACCTTCTTTTAGGTTACTACTTCAACCACTTGTTTCCTACACCACCTTAATCACTCAGTTTAGCACATGGCCTGACGGGAATACTTAAAGAGATGCGTCGAACTAAAGCTTAAGAGGGTATGGATGAACCTGAATGGGCTTACTCAAGAAAAGAGCTCTCGAGCAAGTGTGAAAAACTTAAGGGGGTTTTCTGGTACTTGTCTACAAGGTGGAATAACACGTTTATCACATTTTAAATAAGAATGTTTCCCCCAACTGCAGTGTATGATATTTAATGTTTAAACTCTGAGTATGTACTTTTAGAAAATGTACCAAAAAAACAGTCTTGGAAATGGTATATCAAATTCAAATGGGAAATCTAGTCACAAACGTCAATACAAGAAAAGGTCATCCGACGCAAAAACCTGACAAAAATGAATTAATATGAATGCTGTAAATACAGAAAATGTTTTCTCAGAGATGAATATCCAACCAGTTAGTAAAACATGTGTAGAATTTGCAGTTTGTGAGAGCAACTATGTGAGCTTAATTCAGTATTACAGACACTAAGTCCTGGGATCAACAATGCTCTGCTATATAGAAGAACCCCTTCTAATGACTCGTGTAGCTTGTGAGCGTCATAGAGCAAATCATGCATGTTTGTGAGAGTCTCAGCTTTTCATAGATAGCAGACATCTTTTTAAAAAAAGACCCGGACCGGAAACCTTTGGGATCCATACTTGTCTCACAAACACCTCTTTAGCTCAGCCCCTGTTAACCACACAGACTAATTGTACAATGGATGCAGAAGAAATAGTTTAATCCAATGATACAGAATTATATAGCTCAAACACAATGTTTTAAGGTGTTAGAATTCCAAAATGTGCCGGTGTCACGTGATCTGCAAAACGACATTGGAGGAGGCATCTCATGGTAGAGAAATTAACTTTCAAATCTCTGGCAACAGCTCTGGTGGACATTCCATCAGTCAGAATGCCAATTGCACGCTCCCTCAAAACTTGAGAAATCTATGGCATTGTGTTGTGTGACAAAACTGCACATTTTAAAGTTGTATTTTATTGTCCCCAGCACAAGATTCACCTGTGTAATGATCATGCTGTTTAATCAGCTTCTTGATATGCCACACCTGTCAGGAGGATGGATTATCTTGGCAAAGGAGAAATGCTCACTTAGAGGGATGGAAAGAGAACCTTTGGGAGAACCATTTAAGAGCTAGAGTTATGACAGCAGTGGGTGGAGTGGTGTTTCGCAGGCAGTTTGTACTGGCAGTTATACAGGACAGTTTGTGGCTGTTTCTCAGGAGCCTGGAGATGCAGTTACCTCCTTTTTGGAGGGAGCTGTTCATTCAGTGGATGGTCAAGAGTGTGCATGTCCTTCACTAGGTGCACTACTGCCTGCTCTCGCATGCTCTGCAGTGATGGGAGCTGTGGCTGGACTGCTCTAACTCTGGAGATGATCCTCAAGGCCCTCCTCTGCACCCTATCTAGTTGGGCTTACTGCTTTTTACTGCATCCAACTAACCACACTCCACTGTATTCCAGACAAGGCCTGACCAGTGTAGTATAGACTGTGACCAGATCTTCAGTGGGTAGGCCATTTCTGGCAAGAACAGGCGTTTTGAGTCCTTCCTCACTGACTGCTCCACGTGTGTCACAACTGAGGTTAGAGTCTGGATGAAAATCAAGATACTTAGTTGTTGTTACCACTGGTATTAAAAAATTAAGAGATAAGAGTCAATGTGCGGGGGGCACCGTTGTCGAGGTAATTGAGGTAATTATGTAGCTAACATCTAACACTCGACAATCTTACCTGTTTACATTATCATGCGTGATGGACGTGTCTCCCTGTCAGGATTGCCATACCACAGTTGCCCATAGTTAGAAGATGTAATCCAGAGACAAGTGTTTTATCCATCTCTTTAGCTATCATACTCTAATTTCACTGATTTCAAAACTTGATCCTCCAGAAAGTGGAGAGCAACACTTATGTAGCTCCACTACACAATACATCTTTTAAAAAACAGCGTTCGACAGGATTACCAACACAGACTGACGAGCTCAAATAGACAGAAGCCTTCTATATGGTAGACCAATCCTCTCTCCTCTCTCGGCATGTCCAGCCCACTCGTTATCTCAGCCAATCATGGCTAGTGGGAAGGTTGCTAGCTTTTTCTGTTCACATGTTCGAGACGGCATTTCTGCCAAAAACCACATTTTGATTTAAAAAAAAGTTTTTACGTTCAAACGGTTCTCCTGTGAAGTCGTGACTTGTGACATATGCCTAGTTTCCTGAATCTGGTTTCAAATGTTATGCATTTTCTCCATTTGCTTTTGATGGTAGGCTTCTCTGGGTGGCCTACGTTATGATCAAATAGCCACAGTAGCCTACATTGCCACTGTTAAAACTGTAACTTAAAGTGGGTACAGCCTCAGTGTTCACAGTAAACACGCGCAGGAAGTTGCACAGAATTTTCGCAATGTTCAAGTTTGTGCTCAGAAGACATTAAATCTGCTCAGTGCACAAAAAAATGAGGGGAAATTGTATTGCTTTGCCAACTTTCAGACACCATTTGAAACCCATTCTGTTTTTATGTAGTTGTCAAAGTGACTCATTTGTTAGATAATTTTTCTGTTGAGCGACAACATCCAGGTTTGTCTTCAGGATACGTAACAAATTAGGGGCTCGTCCGGGATCTTTTTTTCCAAGATTATAGTAGTTGCAGTATTGTTGTAGTCACTCATGACTTACTCTGAAGCTCTAGATATGTGTTCAAACAACACTTTTGTTGTACAGTTTCTGTCACTGACAAACAATGTAGGTGTTATAAGATTGGTGAAATCAGTTTGAAAGTTGCATAAGCAAATAGCACTTTGGGTGGCCATAGTGCTATTTGCAGTTCTGGAGAATGTTCAGGAGTCTCAGTTTCAGTCCGAATTAGCTTGTTTGGACATTATGTCAGAGGTCCGTTGGAGCACATTAGCACTTTTCGATACAGATTGAACCGCTCCTTTGAGTTTGCCAGTGATCGTATGGAAAAGACGTAAATGAAAATGAAAGTCCTGTATGATCGAATGGCCTGAAGTCGCATTTTTGTTGCCTGTTCTGGGACAAGCTCACTTTTCAGGCTCTTACCCCATTGAGAGAACAGTTCCCTACATTGCCGAAAGACTGTCACATAGGAACAAGCATGTCTTTTTGGTGGGGTGCTTCTCAAGAGGTCAAGAATTAAAGACACTCATACTGCTCTAGTAGTTCAAGAATTGCCTTCAAGAAAGAGTTGCTACCTACATTAATGAGCACAGTTCTCACAGATGAATTTGTGTTGACACATAAAACTACCTTCACAAGCAAGGCACCAAGTACTTATTATCCCTACACAAAAAACTATGCAGATAAGTCACCTCAAACTACAAGTTTTCAGCAGTCTTTTTCCCCAGTGCCCAAAGACAGGGATGGGCAGAAAACTGGTTCTTCGTATCATGATGTGGTAGTATTTAGTGCCACCTGGCCAGAACACCTTCAGGATATTATGGTGCCGGTTTGAACTATTTGCGTCTGCCAACTTGACAGTTAACCTGTCAAAGAGTAAAATACCAATGTAAAGTGGTGGGCAAAGGAAAAGTTGACCAGTCATGGCAAAAGTGGAGGCCATCAATAACCTTCTTGTGCCAACTTCTCGCCAGGAACTGTGCCGATTCTTGGAGATGGCTGGCTACTACCAGGCATTTTGAAAGAACTTTGCCCAGGCTGTTTCCCGCTTACGGATTTGACCAGTACTAAAGTCACTTTTCGTTGGAGCTCAGACTGTCAAGCTGTGTTTTAGAAGACAAAGGCCATTTTAGTCTCCGCACCGGTGCTTACTGCTCCAGATGGCCGTTCTCCATTTTCTTTGTACACATGCCAGTAATTAAGGAGAAGGTACTATGTTTCTACAGCAAGACAGTGAAATTGAGCACACTATGGGGTACTTTTCAAAGAAGTTAACCTCCTATCAAAAACACTACTCCACAATCGAGAAAGAAGCGTTCGCTTTGATCCTGGCTTTTCAGTTCTTTGAGGTTTGTGTCGGCTTCTACTCCGCAAGTTGTCTATACTGATCACAATCCTCTCATATTCCTGCAAAAGACTAGTTCCACAAAACGCTGACTCCTTTCACTGTCTTCTGATGTTGCAGGAGTTTTCCCTTGAAGTTCGGCTTGTCCGTGGTAAGGACAACTTGTTCTTTCGAGGGTGGGCAGTCAATATGATTTTTGTGTTTTGCCAGTAAGTAGACCTGGTGCACATTTGGTTTGGCTGCACGTTTTGCTGTATTGTAGATGTAAGTTTTGTTTTGGATTGGCTCGTCCGGGGGAATAAGTATAATAGAAAAATAGAAAATGTTTAAAAAAGTTTTGTATTGGGTTTTCTTTCTGTTGGTTGTGAGAATTTCTTGTGTTGGGGTTTGCACAACCACAACTTCTACAGCCTCAGGTTCCCTCGAAATCAGACCTTCTCCACCTGTATCTCCCTGAGAAATATATTTTTGTGTGATGTTACCGTACTGAATTTTATAGCTAGATTCATTTTTTGGAGTGGTCCTGGGCTGAAAATAATGCAACCACCTAGGTAGTTAGCATTATCTACAAAGGAAACGCACTATCATGTCAGCAATCTGCATATTTAGCTTTAGCTAGTTGAAATAAAGCATTATGCATCTTGTGGGGTTTATGCAGTGTAGCTACATGATGCTATCGTTGGATTCATTTGAATACAAAACAGTCAGAATACAGAAGATGTTAGCTAGCTAAGTAGACTTGTTAGCTAGCTGAACATTAAACACACTAAGGTTAGCAACTAACGTAGCTAGCAGGCTAAAAACTGAACTGTGAGAACGTGGCCATTTTGGCATCACTCTTGCACCTTTCAAAATGCATAACAATGTTTTTCCGGTTTATGGATAGGTCATGAGCAGTCATTCTCGTTTCTTTTTCTCTTTTGGGGTCGAGTTGACTCAGATCCAAGAACAGAGAATGATGCTTGTTGGCTTCGTCTGCTCTGTTTGTGTCTGGTGGCTGTAACATAAGGTTGCAAGTGACTTTCACTTCCTCTCCAGCAGGGTCATTCGAGTGCCCAAGAACACTAAGGTAACCTGCCTAAATGACTACTGACACGTAGCACTCACGTCTGTAGCCATGAAATGCTTTTAAAGGCTGGTCATGGCTCACATCAACACCATTATCCCAGAAATCATAGACCCACTCCAATTTGCATACCACCTCAAAAGATCCACAGATGATGTAATCTCTTTTGCACTCCACACTGCCCTTTCCACCTCATCACTAAGCTAAGGACCCTGGGACTAAACACCTCTCTCTACAACTAGATCCTGGACTTCCTGACGGGCTACCCCCAGGTGGTAAGGGTAGGTAACAACACATCGGCCACACTGATCCTCAACACGGGGGCCATTCAGGGGTGCGTGCTCAGTCCCCTCCTGTACTTCTTGTTCACCCAGTCACGACTCCAACACCGTCATTAAGTTTGCCGATGACACAACAGTGGTAGTCCTGATCACCGACAACGATGAGACAGCCTATAACGAGGAGGTGGTATAAGGACAACAACCTCTCCCTCAATGCGATCAAGACAAAGGAGATGATTGTGGACTACAAGAAAAGGAGGACCGAGCACGCCCCCATTCTCATCCATGGGGCTGTAGTGGAGCAGGTTGAGAGCTTCAAGTTCCTTGGCGTCCACATCACCAACAAACTAACATGGTCCAAGCACACCAAGACAGTCGTGAATAGGGCACAACAAAACCTATTCCCCCTCAGGAGACTGAAGAGGCTTCTAAACAGCTTCTATCCATCCCCAAGCCATAAGACTGCTGAACATCTAATCAAAAGGCTACCCAGACTATTTGCATTGCACCCCCCCTCTACGCTGCTGCTACTCTCTGTTATTATCTACGCATAGTCACTTTATTAATAACTCTACTTACTTGTACATATTACCTCAAATACTTCGACACCGGTGCCCCTGCATATTGACTCTGTACCGGTACCACCTGTATATACAGTGCCTTGCGAAAGTATTCGGCCCCCTTGAACTTTGCGACCTTTTGCCACATTTCAGGCTTCAAACATAAAGATATAAAACTGTATTTTTTTGTGAAGAATCAACAACAAGTGGGACACAATCATGAAGTGGAACGACATTTATTGGATATTTCAAACATTTTTAACAATTCAAAAACTGGGGCGTGCAAAATTATTCAGCCCCCTTAAGTTAATACTTTGATTACAGCTGTAAGTTGCTGTCGATTGGATTCAGGTCTGGACTTTGACTTGGCCATTCTAACACCTGGATATGTTTATTTTTGAACCATTCCATTGTAGATGTTGCTTTATGTTTTGGATCATTGTCTTGTTGGAAGACAAATCTCCGTCCCAGTCTCAGGTCTTTTGCAGACTCCATCAGGTTTTCTTCCAGAATGGTCCTGTATTTGGCTCCATCCATCTTCCCATCAATTTTAACCATCTTCCCTGTCCCTGCTGAAGAAAAGCAGGCCCAAACCATGATGCTGCCACCACCATGTTTGACAGTGGGGATGGTGTGTTCAGGGTGATGAGCTGTGTTGCTTTTACGCCAAACATAATGTTTTGCATTGTTGCCAAAAAGTTCAATTTTGGTTTCATCTGACCAGAGCACCTTCTACCACATGTTTGGTGTGTCTCCCAGGTGGCTTGTGGCAAACTTTAAACGACACTTTTTATGGATATCTTTAAGAAATGGCTTTCTTCTTGCCACTCTTCCATAAAGGCCAGATTTGTGCAATATACGACTGATTGTTGTCCTATGGACAGAGTCTCCCACCTCAGCTGTAGATCTCTGCAGTTCATCCAGAGTGATCATGGGCCTCTTGGCTGCATCTCTGATCAGTCTTCTCCTTGTATGAGCTGAAAGTTTAGAGGGACGGCCAGGTCTTGGTAGATTTGCAGTGGTCTGATACTCCTTCCATTTCAATATTATCGCTTGCACAGTGCTCCTTGGGATGTTTAAAGCTTGGGAAATATTTTTGTATCCAAATCCGGCTTTAAACTTCTTCACAACAGTATCTCGGACCTGCCTGGTGTGTTCCTTGTTCTTCATGATGCTCTCTGCGCTTTTAACGGACCTCTGAGACTATCACAGTGCAGGTGCATTTATACGGAGACTTGATTACACACAGGTGGATTGTATTTATCATCATTAGTCATTAGGTCAACATTGGATCATTCAGAGATCCTCACTGAACTTCTGGAGAGAGTTTGCTGCACTGAAAGTAAAGGGGCTAATAATTTTGCCTCACATTAGCTGAGTTGCGAGCTACAGCTCTTTCACTTTACATAGCCAAACAAAGCCTGAATCTGGCGTTTACCCCTGTTTAGTTGGTCTATATTCATAGTTTGTGCTTTCTTACTCACTATCCTCAGTTCATGTGGGGTTTTCTTATAGTTTGTCTTTTCTAAAGCAAATCTAGTGGGCATCCATGGTGGGTGTCAAGGTGACTACTTTGTTAGTTATTTTTTCTGTTGGGCGACAACATTTAGGTTTGTCTTTAGAGAATGTAACAGTTCTTACCGAGGCATTTGAAAAACTCCATGGTCTTTGTTGTTGAATCTGTGCTTGAAATTCACTATTTGACTGAGGGACCAAACAATTTTCTTTTCACTTTGACATTATGGAGTATTTTGTGTGGATCAATGACCAAAAATCAATGAAATCCTTTTAATTCACACTTTTAATGCAACAAAATGTGACAGGTTCCAAGGGAGGTGAATACTTATGATAGGCACTGTACATGTACAACTATTGACATGGTCATGTTTATGTCTGTCAATCAAGCAAAAACACTCAACTAATTAGTTGGTCAGTTTATCATTGAATCAATCAATCAATGTCCTCTCCACAACATAAATATAGCTTATTTCACTACTTGTATCGAGTTTTTTATCGGAAGATAGGAGACATAACACAACATGTCTTTTTAAATAAATGTTTTATCAAATATGAATGTTTCCCAAAACGATCAGATCATCTATCACTGAGGAGGGGATAATGCCAGAGAAAAGAACAAAACAAAAAGGCATTAAGACAGTCGTCTGTCGCAATATCAAAGAGCTTTATCTTCTCAATCCCAGCTGTACTCTCTCTCTCATTCCCACCTTCGAAAATATTGAGATACCCTGTGTCATGCTAAATTAGTCTCACATCTGGGCAACACTAGGGCAGTTAGGGAGATGTTGAGAAGAAGAGAGCAGCTCAGTCAAACACAGAGCAGACAGCAGAGCAACATGTGTTTGTCAGAGATCAAAAGAAGGCATGACATCAATCTATGCATCAGTCTCCAAACTCTTTTCGGCAGCCATTGGCAAGCCTTTCTCAGTGTCTATGTTAGCTCATCTGGCATATGATCTGTCTATTGTGTACTGCTAGACTAGGCATTCATCTTGTGTTTTCAAATCAAGAGCTGGATTCAATCAAACTGGTGCTGTAGATACTCTTGTGTATATTTAGTGTATGTGATCACTCCTTCAAATTAGTGGATTTGGCTATTTCAGCCACACCCGTTGCTGACAGCTGTATAAAATCAAGCACACAACCATGCAATCCATAGACAAATGTTGGCAGTATAATGACCTTACTGAAGAGCTCAGTGACTTTCAACGTAGCACCGTCATAGGATGCCACCTTTCCAACAGGTCAGTTTGTCAAATTTATGCCCTGCTGGAGCTGCCCCATTCAACTGTAAGTGCTGTTATTGTGAAGTGGAGCAACAACGGGACCCCAGAGTGCTGAAGCACGTAAGCACATAAAAATCACCTGTCCTCCATTGCAACACTCACTACCGAGTTCCAAACTGCCTCTGGAAGCAACTTCAGCACAAGAACTGTTCGTCGGGAGCTTCATGAAATGGGCTTCCATGGCCAAGCAACGCACACAAGTCTAACATCACCATGCGCAATGCCAAGTGTCGGCTGGAGTGGTGTAAAGATCGCCACCATGGACTCTGGAATGATTCTCTGGAGTGATGACTCATGCTTTATATCTGGCAGTCCGACAGATGAATCTGGGTTTGGTGAATGCCAGGAGAACACTACCTGCCCGAATGCATAGTGCCAACTGTAAAGTTTGTTGGAGGAGGTATAATGATCTGGGGCTGCTTTTCATGGTTCAGGCTAGACCCCTTAATTCCAGTGAAGGGAAATCTTAACTCTGCAGCATACAATGACATTCTAAATGATTCTGTGCTTCCAACTTTGTCAGGAGTATTTCCATCTGTAATAAAGCCCTTTTGTGGGCTTTATTACAGATGGATTTTCCTTATGGATGGATTTTCCTTATATGAACAGTAAAATCTTTGAAATTGTTGCATGTTGCTTTTCTATTTTTGTTCAGTATACATAAAATGCAGATAGCATTGTAGATCAAAATAGCACCCATTCATTAAAATTGAAAGGAATGCGGTTTTGGACCTCTCAATAATTGTGGAAGTGTTTTCAGAATTTATTGGTTTGGGTGGGAACCCACTGCTTCAGATACAGTGCCTTCAGAACGTATTCATACCCCTAGATTAATCCCACATTTTGTTGTTTTACTGCTTGAATTAAATGTTTTATATTTTTTCTCAACCTTCTACACACAATAACCCATAATGACAAAGGGAAACAGGTTTTCGAAATGTTTGCTAAATTATTGAAAATGAAATACAGAAATATCAAATTTACATAAGTATTCACACCCCTGAGTCAGTAAAGGTTAGAATCACCTTTGGCAGTGATTTACAGTTGTGAGTCTTTCTGGGTAAGTCTTTAAGAGCTTTGCACCCCTGGATTGTATAATAGTAGCACATTATTCTTAAAAACATTATTCAAGTTCTGTCAAATTGGTTGTTGATCATTGCTGGACAGCCATTTTCAAATCTTGCCATAGATTTTCAAGCTGATTTTAAGTCAAAAATGTAACTAGGCCTCTAAGGAACATTCAATGTCATCTTGGTAAGCAACTACAGTGTATATTGGACCTTGTGTTTTTAGCTTATTGTCCTGCTGAAAGGTGATTTTTGTCTCCCTGTGTCTGTTGGAAAGCAGACTGAACCAGCTTTTTCTGTAGGGTTTTGCCTGTGCTTAGCTCTATTACATTTATTTTTATCAACAACAAAAAACTCCCTTGCTGATGACAAGAATACCCATAACATGATGCAGCCACCACCATGCTTGAATGACCCAAAACCCATGGCTGAAGCTTGTGCTTTAATTTTATACACAGTGCAGGTTTTACACTACAACACATACCATACAGTCACAATGGGTATTTTGTCTTCCTGTCTCTCCTTTCCTCCCTTTCCTTGTCTCTGTGTGTGTCTCTCTGCTGCAGATAACTGAGCTGAACAGACGCATGTCGGTCATTGAGAAACTACTGAACCGTCTGGAACAGAAAGTGACATCCCCCTATGACCAGGTAAAGGGCCTTACCCCTAGAGACTGTACAAAGAACAGAATGTTTGGGACAGTGCTCTACACCAGTCGGTTCTAAAGCTCTATGTTTTTCACTTATTGGTATGCTCAAAAGCTATTTTGTCTCATGAATGTTATACCTGAAAGCAGGTTCACTCTAACCATTTGTTAATGAGAGAAGAGGAGCCATATACACTAAAATCTCATGATTAATGGTTTGTCACGCAAGTCTGAGATAACATTTTTGCATCGACACTTCCGAGACCTCGTGTCCAAGCCGTCAGTTGCCAGGGGAAAACCAGCAGACCTTTGAAAATGTGTATTAAGTTAAATTCAAAACACTTCACTATAAACAAGGCAGGCTTTGAGCTTGATTGCTCATTCTTTTTTGCTTCCAAAACGAATCATGCTTTGCCTTTTTGTGGCTAATGCACTATTACATTAATTATCGTTCAGTAAACATTTTTGTGAAAGCAGGATCTGCAAAGCATCTGTAAAGCATCTCCCGTACAAAGTCAAGAAAACATTTGGACGTTTGAAAAATGTTGGCTTCTGGTTACACAACTATAGAATATTATTCATCCCTATAAACATCTGTCAAGAATTGTTTGTAAAATAATACATCTGCAGTAGGCCTATGTTTATGTAGTTATTACAGTAGTCTATCTGTTCAGCAACCCTCTGATAAATTCAATTTTCCTTGACAAAAGAAAAGTCAAAAATATTTGCTATGATTTATTTAAGACTTTTATTTTGTAAAAATTGTTATGGTAATAGTGTCTTCACCTTTAAAAGCAGGATTTTATTGTATTAATAAAGGGGGTTCATACAGTAAGTTTGTGTAGTCCATTGCTCTGTCAGACTGGATTACATTTAATTACTTTTGTGTCTCTGCTTCTTTTTCTATTATTATTGAATTATTTGCCATGCTCAACTCTAAACAAAAATATATAGATGCGTTTTAACTGGTATAGCAAGTAACGCAACTTCAAACAAGGCAACAGTAACCATGTCGTGCCCCACGAATGATGCAGCGCCCAGGGACTTTGTTTTGAGAGGGGGGGGGAAGCTAAAGGTAAAAAAAAACATATAAATATAATCCATAGATGACAGTTCGCATTCAAGTCAGGACTTGCAGCCATTGCTAGTGTACCCATGAGTTTAACAGTCACATTGCGGGAGTAAGAGGTTCCAAAAGCCTTCTATGGCAACAAGCTGTATATTTGGCACGCATGCTGCCCAAAATACTGCCTTTCCGACTAGACATACCAGTAACTCCCAAAATAAAATAAAATCACTTGAGTAAATGAGTGATACAAAGTATATGTTATGGTGTGGGGTGCATTTTCCTGGCATGGTTTAGGTCCACTTGTACAATCTATGCCAAGAATTTATCCCAAAATCTATCCCCAAAAAAATTCAATTCAAAGGCGCATTGAAGCTGTTGTGGCAGGAGAGGGACCTACGTACAGAATTTCACGACTTTAGGTCAAACGGGGTGGGAGGCGTGACCTTTCAAAGTTAGCATTTTCAATCGCTTGTTATAGCGCCATCATCTGGCCAATCAGTGAAATTTGTAAATGCCGGATCTCTATGTTCAGACGCATCATTCACCCATGTGCCGTCAAAATTGGTCAGTGCTGTCTGAGATATCACGTGTGACGAATGTACTAATAGACAGAGACAGGTCCACGGATCCTCTGTCCCCTCATCCCCTCATCGTGGGGGACAATAATGCTTTTTTTTTCCCATAACATAATAATCATTATGCCATTGTGTAATGAAATTAAACAAACAAAATAACCATATTTATAAGTGATGACTCATTTCTCCCCATTCTGTGTTTTCCTAGGGCCAGTCTTGTACTTCTCCCCTGCCCCAGTGGGAGGAGGTGGACCTGGAGGAACTGCAGCTGAGGCAGAAGCTGGACCAGCTGACGGGCAACATCAGTGACAAGGGTCTGTCCTCGGAGGAGGATGAACCCAAGAGGCCCCCATCCCCTAAGGAGAGCCCAGGGTGGGGGAGGCGCCCGTGAGCCCATCCGGGTCCCTCTCCAGACCCTCCTCCAGACCGGGCATCATGATCAGCCCACCCATTGATGAACTGCAGGAGCCCTCTGAAGTACAGGTAGAGAAACGCAAGGGTGACCGACTGGGTTTGCCCTCAGTCATCTGTGGGCCACAATATTGTTAGCCCGTCAAGCTAAAGTTAAGGCAATAGCTCAGGGAGCTAACGCAAATCTTTAGGTCTCAAGCAAGGTTAATCATCATATTATTTCACCGAACCACCTCAATTTCATCCTATTACACACCTCCAATGCACTGAATCCTGACCTGAGATATTTGAGTCAATGGAAGATTTGCATGTAAGTTTACAAAAAAATTCATCACTAATACTCATATGCACAACATTACAAACATGCGCACACACATATATTGTAAACAAACATGCCCATTGTAGCAAAGTTGTCACACTTGCGTTGTGTTATGGATATATAAACTTACTAGCAGAAATTCAACGTACAATTGTAAGGCAACCAGCTTGCAATGTTTAAAATGTTTTTGTGAAATCTTGTTGAGAACTCACAATTCTATTGCAGCTAATTGCCTTATAGTTGTACGTTGAATCAATACATACTTTTTTTGCAGTGTAGGTTTTGCCTTCACTTTTAATCTTTTAGCAATCTATTCTACCTTTTTTCACTGGATATCATTGGCTGGAGAATAGCTTTTTCAGCCACTTCACTGAAGTGCATGCTCAGCCATTATTCAAGTTGCTGAGCATCCCTGTTTACATGTTCCTTCTCAAACAGCTCGTTTCTAACAGATTTATTGAAAAATTGGCAGAACAGGGAACATATTTCCTTTAAGTGGTCTCTGCTGCAAATTCAAAACTGTTTCAATACAGATTTCAATCATGTTCGCTTGAAAAAGCGAACATGGGTTTTTCAACATATTTTGGACATTTTTTATTGAAACTCGTTATTATCACCTGACCATAAATTATATTAAAGCGTGATAAGGTGTTTATTCAAACATGTCATTTAACACCCAATGACACAAAACACCAACTTTTTAGAACAGATATTTGTGTACACACACAATGTATCTATTCGTTAAGTTGTAAAGGCTCATGGGTGAACAAACATTAAGATGTGAAGGCATCTAATGGAAAGCAAAAACCATGCAACACCTGAAGTTAAAACCATTCAATGTTTTAGGGCAGCCACATCTATTCATTCAAAATGTGAAGCCAGAATGGTGGACATTTTGTGCTCAGATATTGAAGATTTTCATTACTGAACTTCTAAAGCATGTGTTACCTTAGAAACAGAACAGAAGTTCAAAGGTCAGGCGTTACTCTAATAGAGCTCTTTCTTTGTCATCAGCCCCTTTTTTGAAACGCGTCATCTGGGTTTGATTCAATAATAGCAACTTAATGAAAAGAAGGACATAGAGTACATCTAGCCAAAATGATGTTGACTCTAAAACTGTGTGTAACACACTATTCTGGATAGATACATTTTTCAGGATGAATGAAGTCTCTTTCATGTCTTAGAATTTTGTCTTATCCACCTGTAGCCTTTGGTGAGCAAGTCTAATAGCGCAGTTTCTCTTAGCCAGTAAGTGAATAGAAAAATAATAATTTGCTACAGGTAGGACATGGACATGTACAAACAGACCAGCTATGACTTCCATAAGGCATTCAGAAGCAAAACAACAGTACTGAGACAAAGAGGATTCGCAATCCAATGGCTCAGACATGAGACGCATGTGGCAGGGACTCCAGACAATCACAGATTATAAAGGGAAAGCCAGCCATCGCGGACACCAACTCCTCTCTCCCGGACAAGCTAAACATCTTCTTTGCCCGCTTTGAGGAAAACAACAATGAACCGCCAACGTGGGCCCCTCCGTTCACGAGGACCTTGTGTGCCGGATCTCTGTGGCCGACGTGAGAAAGACATTTAAGCGTTAACCCACTCAAGGCAGCCGGCCCAAACGGCATCCCAAGCCGCGTCCTCAGAGCATCTGCAGACTAGTTGGCTGGAGTGTTAACGGACATATTCAATCTCTCCATATCTAAGTCTGTTGCCCCCATTGCTTAAAAATGTCCACCATTGTTCCTGTACCCAAGAAAGTGAAGGTAACTTAAATAAATTACTATCGGTCCGTAGCACTCCCTTCTGTCATCAAGGTAAAAAAAAATATGTTGTTCTGCCCCTGAACAAAGCAGTTAACCCACTGTTCTTAGGCTGTCAATGAAAATAAGAATTTGTTCTTAACTGACTTGCCTAGTGAAAAAAAGGTTAAATAAATAAATAAAATGAAGTGTGTTGAGATGCTAGTTAAGGATCATATTACCTCCACCTTACCCGACACCCTAGACCCACTACAATTTGCATACCACCTCAACAGATTCACGGACGACGCAATTGCCATTGCACTGCACACTGCCCTATACCACCTGGACAAGAGAAATATCTATGTAATAATGCTGTTCATTGACTACAGCTCAGCTTTCAACTACATAGTGCCCTCCAAGCTCATCTCTAACCTCAGGGCCCTGGGTCTGAACCCCTCCCTGTGCAACTGGCTCCTAGACTTCCTGACAGGTTGACCTCAGGGGATGATGGTAGGCAACAACAACTCTGCCACGCTGATCCTCAACACAGGGGCCCCACAGGGGTGCGTGCTCAGACCCCTCCTGTACTCCCTGTTCCCTCATGACTGCGTGGCCACCCACATCTCCAACTCAATCATCAAGTTTGCTAACGATACAACAGTGATAGAATGACTATAGTGGTAGCTAGCTAGAGGACTCCTAATTTCTCCAGGAATGATTTAGACAAACATTTTACTTATCTGTTGTTGTCTTTGTCTATTTGCTAGCTAGGGCCATCTACTTTAATTGCTGTGTCTTTCCAGTACTTGCTGTGTGGACTGCTCATAACTTGCAGATGATTGTTGACACATCAATCAGGATTAAGTGGAAGGGCAATTTGTGACTATTGTTGTTTTTGTAATCAGTGGCTGTATTGGAGGGGGAGTGGTTTCCCCTCTCCTAGGCAATCAGTAATTAGTGGGAGGTGTGCTCTTCACCTCTGTAAGGCAATTATCAATTAGTGTCCCATGTTTTCTCAGTGGCAGCTGTAGGCGGCAGTCATGTCAGTGGAAGTCTTGTCCCAAAACTAAGACGGTTCTGCCGAGTTGTTCTGCGGAGTGGTTCGAGGAAGCTCCACACCACTCTCTCAATATCTTACCTAGTTATTTTCTGATGATCTCATTTAGCTCTTTTGTAGCTTTGGCAACTGTGTTTGTTTTCTATACCTGTTTGTGCCTCTCCCTGTAGGCTTTACAGACGCTCCCCACCCCTTGCAACCCTTCTAATTTAGTGTACCCTCCACTCACAACCCTTGTGGAATTCCTGGTCTCTGGTAGCGTTTGGAACTGCCAATCTGCGGTCAAGAACGCCAAGTTCATCTCAGCTATGGTACACTTCAATCCCTTGACTTCTTGGCCCTGACGGCGACATGGATCACCCCTAACACCACTGCTACTCCATCTGCTCTCTCTTCATCTGACTATGTTTTCTCTCATAGTCCAAGAGCATCTGTTCATGACAGTGGTGGCACAGGGCTACTCTTCTCTTTACTCTCTCACTCACCTGTCATCTCCTCATTTGAATTCCATACTGTCACTGTCAATTGTCCACTCAAGAAGAACATTGTTGTTATCTATTGCCTGCCAGGTGCTCTTAGAGTTCCTCAATGAGCTTGACACCTTGATAAGCTCATTTCCTGTCGATGGCTTACAGCTCTTTGTACTGGAAAACTTCAACCTCCCGACGTCTGCCTTTGATTAATTTCTTTCCAACTCTTTCTTTCCCCTCCTCTTTTGACCTCACACTTTCCCAGTCCACTCCCAATCACAAGGCAGGCAATTTGCTTGACTTCATCTTTACTAGAGGCTGATCTGGTCTCTGATCACTATTTTGTTTCCTTTTCTGTCTCCTCCAACCCTAGCCACTCAGCCCCTACCTAAATGGTTTTGCGCTTCCTCAATCTTCGCTATCTCTCTCTGACTACTCTCTCCTCTTCTATCCTGTCATCTCTCCCTTCTGCTAAATCCTCTCCCCTCCTTTCTCCTGATTCAACTCTTCAACACTACTCTCTTCCCTTTCTGCATCCTATGTCTCGCACTATCCCCTTTCCTCCCGGACCGGCTCGGCCCTCCCCTCCTGCTCTGTGGCTGAGTAAGTCATTGTGACCGTACAGAACAGGGCCGTGGGCAGCTGAGTGAAAATGGAGGAAAACTAAACTTCCTGGAGGACCTATCATCCTTTTACTCCCTTCTCTTCCTCTGTATCTGATGCTAAAGCCACTTTATATCACTCAAAATGTCAAGCTTCTGCCTCTAAACCTAGGAAACTATTTTCCACTTCTCCCTCCTTAATCCTCCTCCTTCCACTCCCTCCCTCCTCCCACTCTGAGGATGAATTTGTCAACCACTTGAAAAGAAGGTTGATGACATCCGCTCCTCATTCACTCAGCCTATTGAGTCCACTGGTCCCACTCACACAGAACTACCCTACGTCTTGACCTCTTTCTCACCTCTCGCTCCAGATTAAGTTCTGCAACTAGTGTTGTCCGGCTGCCCGACAACTTTCCCGCTTGACCCCATCCCCTCCTCCAGACCATATCTGGAGACCTTCTCTCATTCCTCTCTTCCCTCATCAACTCACCCCTGACCACTGGCTGCATCCCCTCTGACTTCAAAATGGCCCAAGTTGTTCCCCTCCTCAAGAAACTAACACTGGACTCCCCTGATGTCAAAAACTACAGACCAGTATGTTCTTATTTCTAAAACACTTGTGTGCTTTCTCTGACCAACTCTCTTGCTATCTTTCAGAACTACTGTCTTTCTCTCTTCTTGACCCTAACCAGTCAGGCTTCAAGATGGGTCATTCAACAGGGACTGCTGTTCTGTGTCAAAGAGGCTTACAGAGGCCCACACCACAAAGCTGATTGCCTCCTCTGTTCTCATCCTCCTAGATCTATCCACTGACTTCGACACCATGCCCATTCTAACATTCTATTGAACGGGGTGGTCCAGAAGCTAATTCCCTGAAATTCTATCCATTTTGCCTCAGGGTTTTATACTTTGTATCGACAGCTCATTCTAATAGTTCTACTGCCGTACATTGCATTTTAGTTACACTGTTTATACACACACCGTATATTTATTTATTTTGATATGTACTGCTGTACATATTCTTAGCATATCTTGTGTAAATTCATCCAGTGTATACAGTGGGGCAAAAAAGTATTTAGTCAGCCACCAATTGTGCAAGTTCTCCCACTTAAAAAGATGAGAGAGGCCTGTAATTTTCATCATAGGTACACTTCAGCTATGACAGACAAAATTAGAAAAAAAATACAGAAAATCACATTGTAGGATTTTTAATGAATTTATTTGCAAATTATGGTGGAAAATAAGTATTTGGTCAATAACAAAAGTTTATCTCAATACTTTGTTATATACGCTCTGTTGTCAATGACAGAGGTCAAATGTTTTCTGTAAGTCTTCGCAAGGTTTTCACACACTGTTGCTGGTATTTTGGTCCATTCCTCCATGCAGATCTCCTCTAGAGCACTGATGTTTTGGGGCTGTTGCTGGGCAACACGGACTTTCAATTCCCTCCAAAGATTTTCTATGGGGTTGAGATCTGGAGACTGGCTAGGCCACTCCAGGACCTTGAAATGCTTCTTACGAAGCCACTCTTTCGTTGCCCGGGCGGTGTGTTTGGGATCATTGTCATGCTGAAAGACCCAGCCACGTTTAATCTTCAATGCCCTTGCTGATGGAAGGAGGTTTTCACTCAAAATCTCACGATACATGGCCCCATTCATTCTTTCCTTTTCCAAATGCTCTCTAGCAAACTTCAGACGGGCCTGGACATGTACTGGCTTAAGCAGCGGGACACGTCTGGCACTGCAGGATTTGAGTCCCTGGCGGCGTAGTGTGTTACTGATGGTAGGCTTTGTTACTTTGGTCCCAGCTCTCTGCAGGTCATTCACTAGGTCCCCCCGTGTGGTTCTGGGATTTTTGCTCACCGTTCTTGTGATCATTTTGACCCAACGGGGTGAGATCTTGCGTGGAGCCCCAGATCGAGGGAGATTATCAGTGGTCTTGTATGTTTTCCATTTCCTAATAATTGCTCCCACAGTTGATTTATTCAAACCAAGCTGCTTACCTATTGCAGATTCAGTCTTCCCAGCCTGGTGCAGGTCTACAATTTTGTTTCTGGTGTCCTATGACAACTCTTTGGTCTTGGCCATAGTGGAGTTTGGAGTGTGACTATTTGAGGTTGTGGACAGGTGTCTTTTATACTGATAACAAGTTCAAACAGGTGCCATTTAATACAGGTAATGAGTGGAGGACAGAGGAGCCTCTTAAAGAAGAAGTTACAGGTCTGTGAGAGCCAGAAATCTTGCTTGTTTGTAGGTGACCAAATACCTATTTTCCACCATAATTTGCAAATAAATTCATTAAAAATCCTACAATGTGATTTTTTTCTTTTTTTTCTCATTTTGTCTGTCATAGTTGAATTGTACCTATGATGAAAATTACAGTTCTCTCATCTTTTTAAGTTGGAGAACTTGCACAATTGGTGGCTGACTACATACTTTTTTGCCCCACTGTATAAGCATAGATTTCATTTGATTACTGTTAATGCAATTTGGGTTGTTAATTGGATTCGTTCTGACATTTTTTGATTTCTTGTCATTGTTTTTTAAATTATTTGTGTACTTGTTTGACATTTTACTGCATTGTTAGGAGCTAGTAAGATAACAATTTTGCTGCACCCGCTATAACATCTGCTAAACTGTGTACGCGACCAAACATTTTTTTATTTGATTTTGATGTAGAGAGTAGTAAAAGGCGCTCAACCAACGTGTTATGTGATAAAATTGTATGAGCACTGAGAAGGAAAAAGAGCAACTCTCACAATTAAAAACATGATACTTTATATATACACAACTATTAAAAACAAGAAGTTTCGGCCGTCAATGTCCTCTATAGATGTGCAGATGTATCAGAACATGTTGCATAGATGCAGATTGGTTAATCATTGGCAGAATTGTGTACATAATGCATGTTAAAATATAGCAATTACGAACAACTAATTCCAGTACAATTAGGTGGTGAACATAGCAAGGCCTTCGTGTTAAAGTGGATTTTAGGGTAGCCTAAGGTTATATTAATTTTACGTCATTCATTTAACGTCCCAATCTTTCTCTGTAGGCCTATTTTTCAACAGGACATTCCAGGAGCTTCCTTGAGGGCAGTTCTCTGCCCCGCTACCGTCCCACCACCACCACAGAGCTGTTTGAGCTGGAAGGCAAGGTGGCGATGGCCGCTGCCACAGTACAGAGCACAGTGAGCGAGGTAAGGGTCAATTTACACTGAGGTCCAAAAGTATTTGGACAGTGACACTTTTTTTGTTGGTTTGACTCTGTACTCCAGCACTTTGGATTTGAAATTATACACCGACTACAAGGTTAAAGTGCAGACTGTCAGCTATAATTTGAGCATATTTTCATCCATATCGGGTGAACCATTTAGAAACCATGCATGAAATAAGCAGAATGCAAGGCAGGTTGACGTGCTCAGAGTGTAGATGTATTTACAGGTCTTGGTGATCCAATGGTGAAAGAGCCATATAATACAAAATATACAAGTAGATTTACCAAATATACACACGTGCAATAGCCCAAAATAAATAGCTTGTATCAGGCTTAAAACCCTTTCCTATCTGAACGGACACAGGTAAATGGCAAGAAGGCACAGCCTCCTCTTGAGAAACCAAATCATGAAGGTTGCGTTCCCCTGCTCAGACATTGCATGCATCAACCAATGGTTGCAAGCCATGTCATCAACTGTGTCATTGACTGACCGATTGCTACATACATAGGTGGTTAGCTGATATGTAAAATACCATTTCAGGCATTGTAAGCTGTGGCATATGTCAGCAACCCCTGGGCAGGGGAAAGCGCCCATAAGCAATTGGCCCATTGGCAAATACAGAATGTATTTTTTTATTTAACCTTTATTTAATTAGGCAAGTTAAATAACTAGGCAAGTTAAGAACAAATTCTTATTTACATTGACGGCCTAGGAACAGTGGGTTAACTGCCTTGTTCAGGGGCAGAACTACAGATTTTTACCTTGTCAGCAGTTATTTGATCCACCAACTTTTCGGTTACTGGCCAAACGCCTAACCACTAAGCTCCCCGCCCTAAAAAAAGCTCATTATGTACAACCAGAATGACCGAAACATAGGACACAGGCAACTCCGACATAACCTGGGAATTATGAACAAAGGAAACCATGCGTTGAATTAAATAATCAGAACTTGAGTCTTGAGAATGTTCATGTGCACAATAACATTGCGCCCACTCAGAAATGGTCATTGAAAATGTACTGTATCAAGCAATTAGAAACGTCTAAATGTTGCAATAATGAAATATAGATTTACCACATACTGTATGCATTTAAACGTGTGGAAGCAACAGCAAACATTTCAACAAGAGAACAAAGAACTTTCCACTGGCGGGTGTAACGTATACGCAGGGAGTCAGGCAGAAGGTGATTTTAATAATGAAACGATACAAAATAACAAACATGAGAAGCATACTGAACGTGAGAGAAATCAATACTGCCTGATGACTGAGGCTTACTGAAGGCTATATGAAGGGAGAGTAATCAGGGTGGTGATGAAGTCCAGGTTTGCTTAACGATGGGGAGGGAGCAGGTGTGCGCAATGATGGTTGCCAGATGTGCGCAATGTGGGTTGTCAGGACCAGTGGTTAGTAGACCGGATCGAGCACCGGAGGAAGGGAGGGAGCAGGAGTGACAGTGGGAGTTTGGAGAAAGTCTATGGTGCTTCTTTGCCACAGTAATAATTCATTGTAACAACAAATTCCAAATGCACGCTTAATACTTCAAATAAAATGATACATTTCTGTAAATTTTGACATACCAAAAGACCAGTAGGTGTATGCTAGTAATTGTTGCTTGATACCCCATCGTTGGTGAGCTTGCAAACAGTTAATATTATTGATCACCAAAACTTTTTGGAACCGCATATTTATTTATTATGGCAATCCTCCCTACAATTTGACGAAATCAGCAATCTTTTCGCTAGCCCACCCGACTTAGGTAGAGTGAAAGGTTTCGGGTTCAATCCATGGGCCAATATGTTGCAAGATTTTTTGCAATGGCGATGCTACGGCTACTGTGTCTGGCTGCTGCGTGGAGAGTAATCCACGTTGACTCTGTGCCACAAAATTTGTGACAAAACGGTACAAAACCTGGCCAGGTCAATTCAAGTGATCACTCTCAAGTTAGTCAAGTCTTGATGCTCCAAATTAAGTCTCAAGCTAATAGAAAATAAAATAAATTGAGTCTCAACTCATCATATTTGTGACTCGAGTCAAAGTCATGTGACTTGAGTCTACAACTCTGTATTTATGCCTCTAACTTCCTCACTCATTAATTAGGATTCATTCATAACATATTCTATTCTTATTTACAATAAAAGTGACTCAAATTACACAATATTATTTACCATTTAATTTATATTGGGCACAAAATAATCTGAAACACAACCAAAACAAACTGCAACTGCTTCCAAGTTTGTAGAGTTACAAGCTTGATGTAGGAATATGGGACCAAATACAACACTTTTGACTACTAACCTGTTCAACTCTGACACCCTCTGGTGAAATGTTCTAAACACATAATATTGTATAGTACCCTCAAAGTACATTTTGGTTTCAAATCTACAAGTCCTACAAACATATGCTTTGAACTGTGGGATTCTGATCAAGGCTCAGAAATCATGCGAATATTACAGTTGTCAAACATTGAGGGATAAGAGATTTGAAAGTCTAGGTTTGACATAAAATACAAGTGCGTTCGGAAAGTATTCAGACCCATTGTTTTTTTCTACATTTTGTTACGTTACAGCCTTCTTCTAAAATGTATTAAATTGTTTTTTTTCCCCTCAATCTACACACAATGTCCCATAATGACAAAGCAAAAAGCTTTTTTTTGTGCTAATTTATAAATCAAGAAAAACAGAAAATCACATTACATAAGTATTCAGTCTCGTTACTAACGACTTTATTGAAGCACCTTGGGCAGCGATTACAGCCTCGAGTCTTTTTGGGTATGACACAACAAGCTTGGCACACCTGTATTTGGGGAATCTTACCCATTCTTCTCTGCAGATCCTTTCAAGCACTGTCAGGTTGGATGGGGAGCATCACTGCATAGCTATTTTCAGGTCTCTCCAGAGATGTTAGATCGGCTTCTATTCTGGGCTCTGGCTAGGCCACTCAAGGACGTTCAGAGACTTGTCTCTAAGTGACTCCTGCGTTGTCTTGGCTGTGTGCTTAGGGTCGTTGTCCTGTTGGAAGGTGAACCTTCGCTCCAGGTTGAGGTCCTGAGTTCTCTGGAGCATCAAGGATCTTTCTGTACTTTGGTCCGTTCATCTCTCCCTCGATCCTGACTAGTCTCTGAGTCTCTGCCGCTGAAAAACATCCCCACATTATGATGCTGCCACCATTATGCTTCACCATAGTGATGGTGCCAGGTTTCCTCCAGATGTGACACTTAGCATTCATGCCAAAGAGTTCAATCTTGGTTTCATCAGACATGAGAATCTTGTTTTTCATGGTCTGAGAGTCTTTAGATGCCTAAATTCCAAGCGGGCTGTCATGTGCCTTTTACTGAGGAGTGGCTTCCTTCGGGTCAACCTACCATAGAGGTCTGATTGGTGGAGAACTGCAGAGTTGGTTGTCCTCCACAGAGGAACTATGGAGCTCTGTCAGAGTGACCATCGGGTTCTTGGTACACCTCCCTCTAGGAAGAGTCTTGGTGGTTCCAAACTTCTTCCATTTAAGAATGATGGAGGCCACTGTGTTCCTAGGGACCTTCAATACTGTAGACATTTTTTGGTACCCTTCCCCAGATCTGTGCCTCGACACAATCCTGTCTCGGAGCTCTACGGACAATTCCTTTGACCTCATGGCTTGATTTTTGCTGACATACACTGTCAACTGTGGGACATTATATAGACAGGTGTGTGCCTTTCCAAATCACATCTAATCAATTGAATTTACCACAGGTGGACTCCAACCAAAGATGATCAATGTAAACAGGATGAACCTGATTTCAATTTCGAGTGTCATAGCAAAGGATCTGAATACTTACAGTGGGGCAAAAAAGTATTTAGTCAGCCACCAACTGTGCAAAGTTGAAAAAACTGACCCTACGTTACATCGTAACATGTCATGCCGTAACGTACAGCACGCATAAAGCAACTATTTCTGTCTTACAATCTCTCTCCACCAGGTGTAGCACTTCTCTCATCGTTTAAAAACAAGAAATGGACAGTGATGGGGTTAAGGGGGGATACCTAGTCATATTTTGCATCGTCACTGCAAGCGATCACGACTCTCAAAAAAACTGTTTACTCAAATTCGACACAAACCTTCAAATAGGTATGTAATCACACATTATATAAACTCTTTATAGTGTTTTATTGACATTTTAGCAGCGATAAGGTGATAAGTTGGACAGATCGAGTGAAACAAAGCAATTTTCCCACACAACATCTCTCCTTCTTACTATCACACATTAGTTTCACTTCCCCACCCGCTATTTTTAAAAAGAAAGTAGGAAAACCTGCAAAATCGGCAGTGTATCAAATACTTGTTCCCCCCACTGTATGTCCTAGTGCTAACTGAGGAAAGATTGACCAAACACAAGCGGTCATATTTTCTAACTCTCGGATGACAAACTACAATATGAATTAGCTAATAGCAATTACTATGTATATTTAATCATATCACGAGTGAGCTCAACATTGATCAAAATAATTGAGTAAAACACTTTCTAGAAATCAAAAGTAATCCAATGATGATTCGTTTCAGCACGCAGTCATACTTTTTTTCCTCACAGAAACCAAAGATAATAAGAGAAGACCAGATGAGTTTGGTCTGTTTATAGTATGCATGTTGAAGGGGTGTGTCATCTACCATCGTTCACATCCCACCATTCACTTCTTGAAGTTCTCCCAAAATTTGTGAACCCTTACTCACCTAATTTTGTTATAGCATCTTTGGTCCGACAGATCACCGGTAATTGAAAAACGTGAATAAAATAGTAAATATATCAGTAATACCACACAAAACATTTTCTGATAGTGATTTATTGATACAAATGGCGCGTGCAGGCAGTCAATCACGTAACCTCTCACTCTGAGCCATTCACTGTTGTTGTTTATGTATGTAGCTAGTGAGCTAAGCTGTAGCATTAGCAATGTCTTTCAAAAGGAGACAACTCACAAATGAAGAAATTCTGGAGATATAAAAAAATTCTGACAATGAGTCTGAAAGTCAGGAATCAGATTCTGACAGTGACAGTGAGGAGCTTCCCCCCAGCCCGTGAGAACCCTGAATCTGAGGACCCCTTGTCCACTGACTAATTCCCAGTTCCCTTTGAAGATGCTGGTGGTGATGGAGGCAGACCGACAGTGGATGAAGTACAGGAGTTCTGTGGTAGCTGGAAGGCTGACAGCCATTTCACCCCCCCTGGCCCTGCTGTTTGCTTTGATGAGTCCCAGTCTGAGTGCAACGGCCCTTGCCATTTCCATCTGAGGCAGTGCTTCAAGTTGTTTCTGACAGAGGAGCTGGTGGGAGAAATAGCAGAGACCAATCACAATGCCTTGGAGCTACAGGAGAAGAGAGAGCCAGGAGTGGGGGGGACAACCACAATTAGTGAAATGTATACCTTGCTGGTGACAGTCCTTCTCATGGGGATAGTAAAGAAGAACTCCCTAAGAGAATGCTGGAGCACAGATCCTATGTTTGCAACTCCCTTCTTTTCCACCCTCTTCCCAAGTCTTCTTCCTAGTTCTGCTGCGATGACTGCATTTCATCAACAATGCTACTGCCATCCTAAATGACCCGTTAAACAAAATAAGAAATGTCAACAGCTGGCAGTAAAGTGGCAGGACAAACGAGACATCCATGTCCTCTCCACTGTCCATACAGCAACCATGTCGGCCATAGGGAAGGTGGACCACTTGACGGGAGAAAGAAATATCAAACCAGACTGCGTTCTTGACTATAACCTCAAAATGGGGGCAGTGGATGAGGCAGACATGATAAACAGCTTTGTGGAATGCACTCAGAAAACGACCTAGTGGTATAAGAAGATATTTTTCCAGTTCTCCAGGGTAGCTTCAAAATACAACAAGCCAATACTTCTGACGCAATTAGCATTGTTTTACAGAGCTAATATAAGATTGTAGCTAGCTACATAAGCACGATTGAATATAACACCATAAAGGTTATGAAATGAGTAAAGTTGCCTTGCGTGTCCGCGGTTATAAGGAATATGCACAAATATATTATGCTCCATACACACAGTGAGCTACAGTAGAAACAGTATAACATGACACACAAACTATTATAACATAATAAGGCACTTACTTTGATAGAAACGCAGTCTGGATTTGAACATGGGTGTCTGTAGTGACGCCTCTAGCACTGAGACGCTGTGCCACTTGGGAGTCATAAGGCCAGGGTAGCTTCAAAATACAACACATGCTAATACTTCTAATACTTTTCCAGAGCTAATAGAAGAATGTAGCTAGCTAGCTAAACATTGAGTATAACACCATAAAGGTTATGAAATGAGTAACGTTACCTCGTGTGTCCGCGGTTATAAGGAATATACACAAAAACATGCGACAGTAGAAACAACATGCAGAAACTATTATAACGTAATAGGGCACTTACTTTGATAGAAACGCACACATTTCCAAAGTTATTATTGGTAAAGAAAACAACTATGATTGCGATGCAGGCAACAGATAGAAAATGTGAACACGTGTGTGCAGGACGGGAGATGAGCAAATGTCTGCAGACTTGAACTGCACAAACAATTGGGAAGTATTTGGGGAATTTTGTCTGGGTCAGAAATGTCAAAAACATTAAGTGGTCCGTAAAAGTAAAAATGACTACTTTTATGTGAATGAATGAGGCGTAACACACCTCAATAATTTAAAATTGACAAGTTGAAAACAGCCTATAAATAAAAACAGGGATTATGCGTGCGTGCTTTGGTTTGAAATGTACTGTTGCGTAACAATCACATTCTGCAATGGAGAGAACATTCTAACATCACGTGCATAAAAAAACTCACACTGGGGTGACCATTAGAGATATTTGGAACTTACGCATGAAAGGGTGAAAGAGATGGGTGGATCTGAAACTTAAGAGGGTGTGAACGATGCTGAATGGGTTTAGACAAAGAAAGGCTTAACAGTAGTAGTACCAAAACATTCATAGGCCATTTTCTCAAAAGTGAGTTTACAAGTTTATCACTATCAAAGCAGAATTACTTTCCCATTGTTCCTCACCTGTAGTGTATGATATACCATGAGTCTCTACTGTTATACAGTGTAAAAAACACAATTAAAAATGTTGCTACATAAGACCGATTTGAGCTGGTCGGTCAAATATGAGGAGGTTTCTACCTATTTATTGATGTCTGATTCCCAGTTTGTCCACTAGTAAGAAGTAGGAGTTCACATGGCGTCTCTTGGCCACTTGAAACCAGTTACGTCTGGTTTGGGTAGTGAGTCACTGTGCCAAAGTGGCATCTTAAAATGACCCTAGCAATCAGAGCTTCAAGAAAAAAAACACAAGACAGGTGAGAACTTTGGACACACCTACTGATTCAAAGGTTTTTCTTTATAGTGTTAAATCCAAATCTATTTAATATTTGAGATTCTTCAAAGTAGTTACAATATGCCTTGATGTCAGCTTTGCATACTCTTGGCCTTCTGTCAACCAGCTTGATGAGGTAGTCACCTGGAATGCATTTCAATTAACAAGTGTGCCTTGTTAAACGTTAATTTGTGGAATTTCTTTCTTTCTTAATGTGGTTGACCGATTCAATTGTGTGGTGACAACGTAGGGGTGGTATACAGAAGATAGCCCTATTTGGTAAAAGACCAAATCCATATTATGGCAAGAACAGCTCAAATAAGCAGATAAATGACAGGCCATCATTACTTTAAGACATGAAGGCCAGTCAATATGTAACAAGCTGAAGAGGATAAGTTCATTCGTGTTACCAGCCTCAGAAATAGCAGCCCAAAGAAATGCTTCACAGAGTTCAAGTAACAGACACATCTCAACAGCAACTGTTCAGGGGAGACTGCGTGAATCAGGCCTTCATGGTCGAAAGATGGTGCCCAGAGGGGATGGCTGCCGTTTTATGGGCTCTTGATCAATCGTGCTATTTTGTTTTTTTCTCACATTGTTTGTAACTTATTTTGTACACAATGTTGCTGATACCATCTCTTATGACTGAAAAGAGCTTCTGGACATCAGAACGGTGATTATTCACCTTGAACTGGACAAATAATGTTTCTTTAATGAGTCAGACGAGAGGGATTTACTCCAGACAACCAGACAAGGCCTCATCCCCGTCATTAGCAGGAGAAAGAGAGAGAGATATCGCAGAAGGAGATCGGGGTGCCTTGTTAAAAACAGTAATATCTTATAATTTACAGAGTTGTGGCTGAACGACGACATGAGTAACATACAGCTGGCGGGTTAGACACTGTATCGGCAGGATAGAACAGCAGCCTCTGGTAAGACAAGGGGTGGCGATCTCTGTATATTTGTAAACAACAGCTCACGGTACTATTGGTCAACGTACAATCGCAGGGCACTAATAATGAGTGGACAAAGGAAAACTACAAGCACGGAGATTTTAATGCAGGGAAACTCTTTTACCAATCTCTACCAGCATGTTAAATGTGCACAGAGGTTAAAAACAGTTTACTCCACACACAGAGATGCATACTCTCCCTCCATAAATCTTTACAGAGTTGTGGCTGAACAGATGCGACAGAACTGTTTTGTTAGCTAATATAGGCTCTTATACAGCTGTTCATCAATAAGTGCATCTATTTACAGGCAACATCCGCAGCCTCTGGTAAGACAAGGGGTAAAGCGTCAATCGCTGGTGCAGGATAAGCTGTTCCGGACGACTGTGTGATAACGCTCTCTGTAGCCGATGTGAGTAAGACCTTTAGGAGTCTCAATCCTGGACTAACCGGTGTGCAAAGCTGTCAAGGCAATAGGTGGCTACTTTGAAGAATCTCGAATATAAAATATATGTTGATCTGTTTAAAACCTTTTTGGTTACTACATGATTATATACAGGACAAATTCTCCCACTTAAAAAGATGAGAGAGGCCTGTAATTTTCTGCATTTTTTTTCCTCATTTTGTCTGTCACCTATGATGAAAATTACAGGCCTCTCTCATCTTTTTAAGTGGGACAAAACTTTTGACTGGTACTGTACAAGGTAATGTTGATGGAGAAGAAAAAGCCTTGCCCTTTCCACATACTAAATGTTTGCACTATATTTATGGCCTTTATGGGGGCGGGCATAATTCTAATGATGTTGCCAGCAGTAAGATTTGATTTTGATTTCTGCTACCAACGGGACATTAAAAACAGTAATATCTTATATTTTACAGAGTTGTGTCCAAATCGTTTTGGACTCACTTTAACGACGACATGTAGTAACATACAGCTGCATTTTCAATGCGGGCCGGCTTAGACACTGTATTTCCTCCTGATGGTGGAGAGACAATTCATTTCAGTGTTCATTTCCTGCAATTCTTCAAATTTTGCCATGGTGCATAGAAAGATTTTGCAATTTTACAGCAGCCTCTGACTTATGCCAATGCTAAGATGATATCTGAATGATAATGACTATCAAAATCAATGGTGGCAGGGCTCATCATGTGCCATGCGTGCCCGATATTTGTTATTAACAACAGCTGGTGCATCTCCTGAGACATAAACTGAATAAGTTCATGTGACTGCACCAGTCACAGTCAGTATCTGGTGTGGACACCAGCTGCATTCTTGCATATGACAGCATTTGTTACCCCACTCTTCCACCAAGGCACCTGCAAGTTCCCGGACATTTCTGGGGAGAACGGCCCTAGCCCTCACCCTCCGATCCAGCAGGTCACAGATGTGCTCAATGGGATTGAGATCCGGGTTTTCCGCTGGCCATGGCAGAACACTGACATTCCTGTCTTGCAGGAAATCACACACAGAACGAGTGGTATGACTGGTGGCATTGTCATGCTGGAGGGTCATGTCAGGATGAGCCTGCAGGAAGGGTACCACATGAGGGAGGAGGATGTCTTCCCTGTAATGCACAGCGTTGAGATTGCAGGCAATGACTGCAAGCTCAGTCCGATGATGCTGTGACACACCGAAATGCTCATTATAAAAATTCAGAAAACAAAACATATTTTACATAGGTTTAAAGATTAACTTCTTGTGAATCCCACCACGGTGTCAGATTTTTTTTTAATTCTTTACAGCGAAAGCATACCTTACAATTATTTGAGAACATAGCCCAGCAGACAAATCATTACAAACAGTAACCAGCCAAGTAGAAGAGTTACACAAGTCAGAAATAGAGATAAAATGAATCACTTACCTTTGATGATCTTCATATGGTTGCACTCAGAAGACATTCTTTTACTCAATAAATGTTCCTTTTGTTCGATAAAGTCTCTTAATATCCAAAAACCTCCGTTTTGTTCGAGTTTTCTTCAGTAATCCACAGGCTCAAACGCAGTCAAAACAGGCAGACAAAAAATCTAAATTGTATCCGTAAAGCTCATAGAAACATATAAAATGATGTTTATATTCAATCCTCAGGTTGTTTTCAGCCTAAATAATTGATAATATTTAATCCGGACAATAACATTATCAATATAAAAGGTAAACAAGAAAGGCACTCTCTCGGGATTGCGCATGAAAAAGCTCTGTAACACGGCAGGGTCCACTCATTCAGACTGGTTTTACTCCCTCATTTATAAGAATACAAGCCTGAAACAATTTCTAAAGACTGTTAACATCTAGTGGAAGGCATAGGAACTACAATTTGAGTCCTAAGTCAATGGATACTGTAATGGCATTGAATAGAAAACTACAAAACCAAAAAGAAACATACTTCCTGAATGGATTTTTCTCAGGTTTTCACCTGCCAAATCAGTTCGGTTATACTCAGACACTATTGTAACAGTTTTGGAAACTTTAGAGTGTTTTCTATCCAAATATACCATATATATGCATATCATATCTTCTGGGCCCGAGTAGCTGGCAGTTTAATTTGGGCATGCTTTTCATCCAAAATTCCGAATGCTGCCCCCTACCCTAGAGAAGTTAAGGCACAGTCACGCAGATGAGCGGGGACCTTTCTTTTGGTGTTTTTCAGTGTCAGTAGAAAGGCCTCTTTAGTGTCCTAAGTTTTCATAACTGTGACCTTAATTGCCTACCGTCTGTAAGCTGTTAGTCTCTTAACAACCGTTCCACAGGTGCATGTTCATTAATTGTTTATGGTTCATTGAAGAAGTATGGGAAACCGTGTTTAAACCCTTTACAATGAAGATCTGTGAAGTTATTTGAATTTTTATGAATTATCTTTGAGACAGGGTCCTGAAAAAGGGACGTTTCTTTTTTTGCTGAGTTTACAAGTTTAGATAGTTAGTCTAGCCAGCTATGTCGCTAAAAATTGTTAGCTGATATGGCTAATTCAATGACAGCATTTTCTACACCCTCAATAACATATGCTAAATACAGTGCATTCGGAAAGTATTCAGACCCATTGAATTTTTCCACATTTTGTTACGTTACAGCCTTATTCCTCATCAACCTACACACAATACCCCATAATGACAAAGCGAAAACAGGATTTTAAACATTTTTGCAAATGTATTAACAATAATAACAGATACCTTATTTACATAAGTATTCATTCCATTTGCTATGAGACTCACATTTGAGCTCATGTGCATTCTGTTTCCATTGATCATCCTTGATGTTTCTATAACCTAATTGGAGTCCACCTGTGGAAAATGTAATTGATTGGACATGATTTGGAGAGGCACACACTTATCTATATAAGGTCCCACAGTTGACAGTGCATCCCAGAGCAAAAACCAAGCCATGAGGTTGAAGGAATTGTCTGTAGAGCTCTGAGACAGGATTGTGTTGAGGGACAGATCTGGAAAGGGTACCAAAAAATGTCTGCAGCATTGAAGGTTCAAGAACACAGTGGCTTCCATCATTCTTAAATGGAAGAAGTTTGGAACTACCAAGAATGTTCCTAAAGCTGGCTACCCGGCCAAACTGAGCAATCAGTTGGTCCTTCTCGCTGATTGCTCAGAACACGATGGCCACTCTGACAGAGCTCCAGAATTCTTCTATGGAGATGGGAGAACCTTCCTGAAGGACAACTATCTATCCAGCACTCCACCAATGAGGCCTTTATGGTAGAGCGGCCAGACAGAAGCCACTCCTCAGTAAAAGGCACATGACAGCCCGCTTGGAGTTTGCCAAAATGCACATAAAGGACTCTCAGATCATGAGAAACAAGATTTTCTGGTCTGATGAAAACAAGATTGAACTCTTTGGCCTGAATGCCAAGCGTCACGTCTAGGGGAAACCTGGCACTATCCTTACTGTGAAGCATGATGGTGGCAGCATCATGCTGCGGGGATATTTTTCAGTGGCAGGGACTGGGAGACTAGTCAGGATTGAGGCAAAGATGAACGGAGCAATGTACAGAGATATCCTTGATGAAAACCTACTCCAGAGAGCTCAGGATCTCAGCCTGGGGCAGAGGTTCACCTTCCAACAGGACAACGACTGTAAGTACACAGCCAAGACAACGCAGGAGTGGCTTCGGGACAAGTCTCTGAATGTCCTTGAGTGGCCCAGCCAGAGCCCGCACTTGAACCTGATCAAACATCTCTGGAGAGACCTGACAATAGCTTGTAGCGACGCTCCCCATCCAACCTGACAGCTTGAGAGGATCTGCAAAGAAGAATGGGAGAAACTCCCCAAATACAGCTGTGCTAAGCTTGTAGCATCATACCCAAAAGGTGCTTCGACAAAGTACTGAGTAAAGAGTCTGAATAATTATGTAAATGTAATATTTCAATTTTTTTCTCTTCATTTTTTATACATTTGCAAAAATGTCTAAACTGTTTTTGCTTTGTCATAATAGAGTATTGTGTGTAGATTGATGAGGGGGGGAAAACGATTCAATATATTGTAGAATAAGGCTGTAATGTAACAATGTGGAAAAAGTCAAGGGGTCTGAATACTTTCCAAATGCACTATGTTTATGCGAACAATACAATTTGATTTGATTTTTGAGTTGATTGTCAGTGACTGACATAACAAGAGAGAAACTGCTGATGCACAACCCAATTGCACCTGGTGTATTCGATCAGGACCTAAGCAACCGATTATGCAGCTTATGCCTGGATCCGCCACTGCCCCTTAGTGTAGTCAACCGTTAGAGATGGTTGACCAGCATATCTCAAGCCATACACCTCAAACCAAGGAGGCACATTGTTCAGAAAGGTCTTTAAAAATCATCTGTTCCTGGATTAAAAAAGCACTTTCTATGGGGATTTTTTATTGAGCTACCTTTTTAGTCCAAAAGCAGGCTTAATCTGGGACCAGGAGACACAGGCCCATTGAGTAAATGTCCTTTTCCCCTGAAGGTGACAGACATCGAGAACAAGATCGCTGCCCTGAGTGCTGCTGGGATGTCTGTGGATATGACCAGGAGAAAGGTAAGGTGGGCAGAGTCTGGGACCTGTGAAAATCACATTTGAGTATCTCTGTACTTATTCATGATTTTGATGAAAACAGGACCCGCATGTGTAGATTGCGTAATACTATGGAAAACAAAACATGGTGTTATGTGTATTTTTCTTAAAGTGACATTTTCAGCCATATAGGCTGATTACAAGGCTCTCCAAGAGATGAAACAAGCTTTTTTTTACTTTTTTACAGATCAACTCCCATGTCACCTTAACAGAGCATAGACAGAGCGTGGAAAGTCTCAGTGTCTAATTTGAATCAGACTACTGCTGAGTCTTCATGTGCGTCCAGGGTCCTCCTCACAATAGCATTATTTTTTCTTCTCTTGTTTCTTTTAGTCAACTGTCCCTCCCCAAAGAAGGAGAAGTGCCTATGACCTTCCAACAAGTAAGAACCGAAAATGCTGCGCTAGCAGAATCTACAGGGGCTCGTAACCCTAAAGTCTTAACCTTGTTTCACTTAGAACATGATAGGATTGAGAAACATTGCAGAGCTCATTCCTGAGTGTACCAATTGGCCAAGAAACTTTGGAACACTTCCCATGCTTTTGACAGTCATAACCGTGTCATACATTGTTACAGGTTTATAGTATGTCAATTATCATATGTTTCTGGTTGATCGTCATAATACGCTTCACTACATGACATTATCAAATGTTTATGACAGCACTATGTCAGAGTGAGGGCTATAGTTGAACTAAAGTGTCACCAGGAACCAGAACTGTTTGTGCTGTCTTGCTAACTCCTATGGTGATTGAAGAACTACGCTACCGGGAACTTCCCTACATGAGAAAAGACATACTTGTGGGGGACCCCAAAAACACTTTATAGAGAGGTTGCAAACAACTTTATACAGTGGTTGCTTTCTAATAATCTCATGAAGGAAAGTGCACTTGTTCAAGGAAATTTGAATTTGAAAGGAAATTTGTGGAATATGGAAACTCACTCTAGCCCATGCCTGCACCAATCCAATGTTTTAAACTTGTTGGGAGTGGTGAACGAGTGCACAATTCAGGAAGGAGACATTGGGACGCAACTTCCAGGTGAAGAGGAAGAGTTTTCAATGTAAAAATTATAATCAAAGCTATTAAAGTTAATTCAAGTTGACTCCTTTGTAATTCTCCTGTCCCCTTAAAAAACGTAATGTGAAAACGCGCCTGATATACAAAGAATTGATTTGTGTTGGGCCGGCCCCGGTTTAGCCTATGGTTTGCGTAACATTGTGGCCTATATAGACCAACACGTGGCCATTGCTGTGGTGAGAGAAGCGAGTCTATGTCTCTCACAGAACTGAAATGAGATTCACTTTCTATAATCCATCTCCCTCTCTCTGCTCTGATAGACATGAGCCTGCAACTCTCATCTCTCCAGTGTTGCACTTCATTTATTTCTTTATAGAATCAAATCCATGGAAGGGTGCTGGAGGTGCCGCAGCACCCATGATAAATTGAAATACATTTGCCACAGTTATAGAATTAATAATCTGTTCAGAAAGAAATGAAATAATATTGAATACTACACCAGGAGTACCTATAATTTAGCCACAGCTGCGCTGTGGATTGTGTGTAGGCCAATCTCTAAGCATGCCTACAGTCGGGAATGCTCAGCAAAATTGTCAGTGAACAGCTTTCTTTTTTTTTTAAATGCCTAGCTATGGATTGTGTGTAGGCCAATTTCTAGGCATGCCTACAGTCGGGAATGTGTGGCAAAATTGTCAGTGAACAGCTTTCTTTTTTTTTAAATGCCTAGCTGTGGATTATGTGTAGGCCAATTTCTAGGCATGCCTACAGTCGGGAATGTGTGGCAAAATTGTCAGTGAACAGCATGCAGCCAAGACAGGCCTTTCACAATAGTTCAAATCCAATCCCGGGAAAACAGGTTGGAAAACAAATGAACCCTGCTGAAAAGAGAAGACTAATCTGTCTGTAGACTACCAAATGATCACCTTCCAACTCGGCATATTGTGCTGACAACGTTGTTTTACAAAGTAAAACCAGAGAGAGTAAGCTTTGGGCACGAGCGTGTCAGCCATCAGCGTTGAGTGAGCTGTGCATCATTGGGTGAGTCAGTGAAATGGAAAAGCTTTTTTAGGACTATAATTTCCTCCTCATATTGTAGCCTACAATATGTGTCTCCACCACACACCTAGGTCTAGGCTATTGATGGATTCAAGACGAGGTTGTTTTTATTGATCTCAGATTCTCAGTATGTCAGTGTCAAAGTAGCATGTCATATTGATAATTTGTGAGGTATTAAAAAATATTGTGCTAAAGTCTCCAGTCATCTAAAATGATGTAGAATTGCAAGAAATGTGTTTATGAAAGGCCACATTTTTCCCGGTCTCTAGGCTACCAAAATGTTGCCTAATGTGTGCAACTTTTGCAAGCCCTCTACTCTACAGCCCTATGCCAAATTAAGCACTGGTTGCTCTGTGTGGTGTTTCTCTTGTTGGCATACTCCTTCATACTCTCTGGGTTTATTCCACATGTGGTTGGTTTTGGTTAATCTGTGTGTTGATTGGGTTTCTGTTGTTTAGGTACATTGGGTAATTAATTCATTACCGGAGCTCATAAAATGGTGTGGATCTAAGAATCAAAACATTGTTTCTCTTGTTTTGGGCTCCAAATGGAAGGCTGCAGAGGTATAATCATGCTCTTATTTCTACATTGCATAGTCATTAGAACAGGGTGGTGAGGCTTAGAGTCATTCTGGCTGAACCTTTGTTCACTTTTTTCATCGTCAGTTGCCTGTGTAGGCTCTAAACACTGTGATGCACTCAACGACGTTCTCTATCCCATAGATACTCCCATAGAGAAATCGACCTTGATTGTTTTGCACTGCCGCCATTTCAGTGACACATGCTTTGAACGCTGATAAGAGGAATATGATGAGAGACAGAGAATAGGGAGGGATGAGGAAAGAGGCGAGCAAGAGAAAGTTGTTTGTGGTGCTGTTCAATGCCAAAATGTATTTCTTATTCGTGTTGATTTAAAACGTGGTTACACCCCTAGTTTGGTTTAAGAGGGTTCTTAGTGGAGGATTACTTAATGCGTTGAGTTGCCAGACTTCTACAAGAGTTTTATGAGAGCGCTGTATGAGTGTGGGAGGAATACTGCACACACACAACACTTTCTCATCAGCCCCTTAGGTATAGTTAGTTTTTCAGCCTATTTTAGGTGGCCCTAAATTATATTAGTTATAATCATCGGTATGATTTACAATTTGTGGTCCCAGTCTTTTCTTTTCAGCTGACCTAACAACTAAGCATCAAAGGTATTTATGTGACACATTTTGAACTATTCTTGTGTCCCAATGTCCCAGTTTTAAAAGTCAGTCATGTTTGGGATAATCATCCAATCACTCTCAAATGGAATCAAAGCATTCTCTCCCTCTCCTCCCCATTTCTCACTGTCTGTCTCTCTCTCTCTCTCTCTCTCTCTCTCTCTCTCTCTCTCTCTCTCTCTCTCTCTCTCTCTCTCTCACTCTCCATTCTGCAGAAACCAGTAATGGCACAGGGTCATTGAGGAGGAAGTTGAGCATCTTGTAACTGAGTACAGTGATTCTTATAACAGAGAATCTGCTGGAGCAGGAGTCCATTTTGTGTCAAGTTCTTTCATTGGCTATACGTTATTGTGAACTGAACCTAATAATGCCATTACCTCTCTGTTTGTTTATTACATTTACTCAATATTATTTCTAATATTATTTATATTCAAGAATGTGAAATGTTATGCTTCATGTTACAATGTCTTAATGCATTTGTTGAACAGTAAAAAAAACTAAAAAAACATTATAGCAATGATGTAACTGCCAACTTTATTAAAATGTACTTATGACTAGACTTAGACATCCATAGTACATTAACTGTAATCTCATGTTTGTACTACTATTGAATGAGCCTGTTGAAAAGCTTTATTAACTTCACTATTAACAGATTACACAATTATATGTAGGGTTTTCTCCAGAGAATTGAAGCTGTTTCTCATATAGGCTTCATTCCATAGGGATCATGGAACACTTTGTAGGAACTAAATCTCAGAGGTCAATTGATAAACCAATTCCAGGAGGCACATATGGTTCTCCATTGCGTTCCAGTCTATATGCTTTCTGACATCAAGTGACAAGAGATTGAGTGATGGTCTGCGCCCAGACCCGGCGCCAGAACAAATAATTTGGACTGCCTTTGCTTTCCATAGGCGGGCCCGTTTTTTTCACGGGACCTCATGCGTGGTCATGCGCGTTCACAGTTTTTTTAATTGGTGTAATAGTAAAGCCCATCCGCAGCTCGTGGGTTTCAAGTTCGGGAAGCTTACTATTTATCCTACCATTTTCTGCGTGACAGTTCTGATTATTTTTATACGCACATTTTCAATAATAACGTTTTCATGTATCAAAATCAATGACTTTGATTATCGAGGCTGGGAGTGTTGGGAAGATTTTTCAAATACTGACGAACAATCATTCGCAATGAATGTTACTCAAGACACATTTTAGACGCTTTTCACTGACAGCCGCAACTCAATCAGGTAGACCTATTGCCACGCGCACTACACAAATTGTGGGCTTCCCAAACACACTTGTGATTTGAACAAATCCATAGCTATTTTTTTAAAGAAGCTAATTATCCTCTGTGGCTAAATCATGCTCCCTGGTGAAGTGTTTTGAATTATTTTATTTACACAGGAGTAATTATATAATTTGGGAGAAACATGCATTTACTTAAGGGCAATCCAGCATCTTAACAGTACACTGTGCACACGCAAACTTTCCTTACCAATTAGCAAGAGGCTGAAACCAGAGATCTGTATATAATGACGAGTTGCTCATGTCTCCAACATAACAATGGGTATTCCCATAGAAACGCATTGAATTTATACTGGACAGATTATGGCAAGAGTGAGCCCTCACGCTTTGCCACTTCCTCTCTGCTGAAGCTGTATCACGGGAGAAAGCATCCGAGCGAGCGAAACAGCGCCCCTCTATATGTTGCCCATGTATCTGATGCTTTGTGGCCAGAAATAGTATGACTCTTTTGGTCCAGATAGCATCAGATACATGGTTTACACATACTGAGACAGAGAGGCGCTGTTTCGCTCGCTCGGATGCTTTAACAGAGATCGATGCGTCGTTCTGTCGGCGTTCGTCTCGGTCAAATAAACAATCACTATTTCAATATTTTATTTGGAAGGGCCCTCCCATTACGCCGTTTTTTTCTGCATCCAAATGGCACCCTATTTCCTATGTAGTGCACTTATTTTGACCAGAGTCCTATGGGGTTACAGTCAAAAGTAGTTATATTAATTGTATTTATTTAACCCTTAATGTAGTGCACTATAAAGGGAATAGAGGGACATTTAGTTATGTCGGTGTAGGAGACTGTTCAAATAGATACAGCAATTTGATGCTTTAATATTAGGGCATATATTCAGGATATACACACAAACATGGGTGCGTGAATGATGCAAGAGGTTAGAACTGATTGCCGCTATTGTACTATGTTAAACAGTAAAGTAACATTCATGTAGTTTTTAGTACAATAGACTTAATACTGCTTTTCTGCTACTGAATTGCTCTGTACATTTGTAGTCATCTGAATGAATTAATTTGAATGAATTTGTATCCTCTGCATGAACCATTAATTGCTATTTTATATTTATTAGTAGATATCCTAGTGTGAACATCACTACAAAGTATGTGAACCATGTTTCCAATACTATAGTGCCAAGTAACACCTTTGACATTGTACTAATTAAAATGTAAACAAAGTCAATATTTTTGTGTTTGTCTTTTATTCACGCCTCCACTTTTGTCATTAATGACTCAATAAATTCAAGGTCAATGATATTTATTTCAACAACTACTTTTTCCTCCCAACATATGTTTCCTCGTCCGTCTTATTATTCAGCCACAGGTTTACACACCAATAATTATTTGTAGCCTTGTAAAGTTTTTTGTATTTCTTGCAGATGGAGTCTTATCTCATCATAATTTAACCATAGACATAGGATTCATTCCGTCTATAAGAAAACATGGCGATATTTTGATCACGACATTTCCTTTGCCATGGGGATGGAATCAGATACTCTTAGGATATTAGTTTTCTTCGGGCTGCTGCTTATTGAAAAGTATGCCACGTGCCCGGGCATTGCCTTAGCGAAAATGTTTTTTTTCTCTCTCACTAAGATCCCTCTGAAAGGTCTCGCTGAGGTCCACTGGTGTGAGACTAAGATGTTTTCCATGTCGTTATCACCAGCCTTGTCATGAAATGGCCTCTGAACGAGCTGAATGCCTGTCGCGAGGGCACGTAGACACACTGCAGGGATTCCATTACAGATAGCTACCACACATTACTCTGCGCAACACATACTGTTTCACTCTTGTCCTATCTATATGGGACCACCCATTATGGTCAAGAGAAAATCCGCACAACCCACATTGCACTTGTGTGGCCTGGGTGGTCAAGCTGTCAACAGCACTCTCTCTACTCTATCCAATAAAACATACAATACAGAAGGAGTGGGATTGCACAACTCATTATATTAAATAAACCCTTAAATACATTATGGAAGCTCGTCATAATGTAGTTAAATAACATTAATAACTCTCCTAATCCCCTTGCTGGACATAAAATATTCCATATACTGCGCTCCTCCATTTTCTCACCACTTATTCCAAAATTTAAAGTAGGACCATGAATGGAGGATTGTGGTCACGGCTATTTACAGAAAGCAGCATACCTTGCCTTTTAATAATTCATTTATTCAGACCATTGTATAGTTTGTGCATATTCATGGTTTTGTAAGTATATCTTGTTAATTTCAGATGATGCAGTTATAGGTGTCACTGAGGATGTGAGTCATCTATGTGCTCATGATTGGCTTTGTGTGAATGTATGAGAAGATGCATGTGTGACTTGACCTCTCAACCAAACATGACATTTATTTTATTTTTTTGCTAAACTTTCATTTATACCCATTTATGAAACTGCAACATGCAGCAAGTGGTTAGGGTAAAGTCGATCATTTTATGAATGCTAACGAGTGGTTAGGGTTTGTTAAGTGGTATGGTAAGGTCAGGTTTAGCCAGCTAATGTGCGCAGCGTCACCAAATGTACAGATACAGTAGGACGCATGAAAACGAGAAATACATTGTTTTATTATATTGCCTCAAGTAATAACAGGCTCATGAGAAAGATGTCAATGTTTAATATCCATGTACACAAAAGTGGAATGAGACACAATGTGTGTGTGTGTGTGTGTGTGCGCGCAATGTGCAATGTGACATCAGCATCCCCTCTGTGTGGATATAAACTTACTTCCAGAGCAGGTCCTTTTCTGAATGACTCTCCACTACAGCCGTACACCTCAACTCCATCCACCTCACAGGATAAGCAGAGGCATGCCAAGACACTTCAGCTCCCCAAAGACTAAATACACTGAGTAACTCTGGTCTATCATACTTCTTACACTCAAGTAGCTAGCCATCGGAACAGAAGATTCTCTTTAGATTCTCCATTCAAGCAGAGGGACAACCTGAAGCCTGAGGTTCCTAAAGCCAAAGGATACTTGGCTCTTCTCCACATTGTAAGTTTTCACTTCTATTCTTTACTCTTAAATGTCCTTGAATTAACTCTAAGATGTTTTATTTTAATAGCTGTTATATTTTGAGCAAATTTGACTATTGGTTTTTACACGCCTGAAGCATATTTGATGTCAAGTGAACTCCTTGACCAGTGTATCCCCAGGATTTACCAATGCTATTTTTCTATTGTGTTTTAGAGGCACTGCAATCATTTTCATAGCCAAGTCCTATAGCAAAAACTGGATGAATCACTGATGGTTCTGCGTCATTTTAACCTCCAAAAAATCTATCTGATTACGTTGAATCAATATGGAAGACTGATTGGATTTTCAAATAGTAATCAATATAAAGGCATTTTGTCTTTTTTTCAACCAACTTTCAACCAACATTTTTCCAACCTAAAATTCCTAATATGGAGTTGCACCCCCCTTTGCCCTCAGAACAGCCTCAATTCGTCAGCATGGACTACAAGGTGTTAAAGGCATTCCACAGGGATGCTGGCCCATGTTGAGTCCAATACTTCCCACAGTTGTGTCACGTTGGCTGGATGTCCTTATGGTGGTGGACCATTCTTGATACACATGGAAAACTGTTGAGCATGAAAAACCCTGCAGCATTGCAGTTCTTGACACACTCAAACTGGTGTGCCTGGCACCTACTATCATACCCCATGCACCCTGTCTTGACCATTCACGCTCTGAAAGGCACACACACACACAATCCATGTCTCAATTGTCTCAAGGCTTAAAAATCTTTCTTTGACCTGTCTCCTCCCTTCATCCACACTGATTGAAGTGGAATTAACAGGTGACATCAATAAGGGATCATAGCTTTCACCTGGATTCACCTTGTCAGTCTATGTCATGGAAAGAGCAAGGGTTCCCAATGTTTTCAACACTTAGGGTATTGTGCTATTTTCTTGTAAGTCCATGCAATGTTTACAGAATTGTTTCATGCATAGTTTGGTAGTCAGTGTATTGCGCTTATGATAGTTTGGCAACAGAAGACAGACATGTACTAGGAGTTTGGTTTTCTGTTGTACTGTATCTTCTGATTGTTATTCAATGAACACATTATTCGATAGCACCTTTATAATCAATAAAGTTATGTTAATTGGTTCTGGTTGATCATTGATTTATATTATTTGCATGATGAATGCTATTTACTTTCTATGAACCTATGCTCATTTAGCAGAATTCAATTCTGAAGTAAAACTTTATTGTTCCAGATTGACGTCTGCCCCAGCCTAGGACTCAGTGATCGACATCTGTATGATGACCATGAGGGTGTGTGCGGTGCTCTATGCCCTCATGTTACTGCTGTCACGGACTCTATCCAAGACACACGTTGGGTATCCACAGAGCTCCATGGAGATAAGTATGTTATTTTCCCATCTCTGTCTTTCTTTACTCTTCATCTTTCCTTTAACTCAAACTAATTTACTATAAAGTCATATGGTCGCTCTCGCCACTTTCATTATTTGGACCGCATTCACACAATCACTCTCTCCTACCATGTTCTTGTGCACACTCCCCTCCTTCTCTTCTAACTTCTCCCACAGTCCCTTTCACTCCACAGATTCTGTTACAACCTCACCTATATTTCTCAGCTCCCCCAACGTTGACGTCATTATTTATTTTCAGAAAGGTTATGTGTCTTCTATTTTTCTTTTGAAAAAACTATTTATGTCACTCAGATCCAGACATCAATGCCTCGTGGTACACAGGACGAGGGATCCGACCAGTAGGACGTTTTGGGCGACGGACGAACGGGAGAATCCAAAGGCTGGCCCTCGCCACACATAGTCTGTATTCCCAACATGGAAAACAAAGACTGGCGAACGGATTAAATACATCATGAAACTGTTTTGCCTCTTTATTTCTCCTTGTTGTTTGTATATTAAGAAGTGATGTGATTGAATAAAAACATTTAGAAACTAGCGTGTCATGGTGAATTCTGCTCTTCTTACATACAGTACATCTGTCTCATATTGTGCATTTGTCTTGGCTTTGACTCTAAATTGTAACCTTTAACATTTCTGGACAACATTTTTAGTTACGCTTCATATTACAGTCATTTTACAGGGAGGTTCAGGGCCGGACTTGGACCAACAATCGTCTCTGGCATTTTTAACACACTGGCTCATTTTTTTCCTCGACACCCCCTATTATTAGACAGTTAATAATGTGTGCAAGGTATAAAGATTACTAAGGTATAAAGACTAGTAACATAGGCTTAAAGTAGTAGGGAACACCATACAAGTGATAAAGGATAAAGGGCTACAGCATAAGAATTGTTGGAAGAGATTCTCGTCTGCACTGTTGAACCAACCCAGTAAATGTGGAGGAGGAGTTAAGATGGAGTGTCTTGTTGTTCAAATCCAAAAGTGGAAGTCGCATCAGGCTCTTTTTCCATTTCCACTGAAAAACATCCGGTTGGGTCCAAACCCGCAGGTAATTGCCTGTAGCTGATTGGCTAGTACACTATATATACAAAAGTATGTGGATACCCCTTCAAATGATTGGATTCTGCTATTTCAGCCACACACGTTGCTGACAGGTGTATAAAATCAAGCACACAGCCATGCAATCTCCATAGACAAACATTGGCAGTAGAACTGGCTTATTGAAATGCTCAGTGACTTTCAATGTGGCACCATCATAGGATGACACCTTTCCAACAAGTCAGTTTGTCAAATTTCTGCCCTGCTACAGCAGCCCCGGTCAACTGTAAGTGCTGTTATTGTGAAGTGGAAACATCTAGGAGACAACGGTTTAGCCGCGAAGTGGTAGACCACATTAGCTCACACAATGGGACCACCGAGTGCTGAAGCACATAGTGCGTAAAAATAGTCTGTCCTCAGTTGCAACACTCACTACCGAGTTCCAAACTGCCTCTGGAAGGAACGTCAGCACAATAACTATTCATCGGGAGCTTCATGAAATGGGTTTTCATGGCAGAGCAGACACACACAAGCCTAAGATCAAATCACCCTTCATCATCTGGCAGTCCGAAGGACAAATCTGAATTTCCAGGAGAACGCTACCTGCCCGAATGCATAGTGCCAACTGTAAAGTCTGGTGTAGGAGGAATAATGGTCTTGGGCTGTTTTTCATGGTTCATACTAAGCCCCTTAGTTCCAGTGAAGGGAAATCTTAACGCTACAGCATACAATGACATTCTAGACAATTATGTGCTTCCAACTTTGTGCCAACAGTTTGGGGAAGGCACTTTCCTGTTTCAGCATGACAATGTCCCCGTGCACAAAGCGAGGTCATCCATAACAGAAATGTTTTGTCAAGATCAGTGTGGCTGAATGGACCAAGTCCCCACAGCAATGTTCCAACATCTAGTGGAAAGTCTTCTCAGAAGAGTGGAGGTTGTTAAAGCAGCAAAGCGGGGATCAACTCCATATTAATGCCCATGATTTTGGAATTAGATGTTCTACGAGCAAGTGTCCACATACACTAAATAACCAAAAGTATGTCTGGTGATCAGAATCATAGTTGCCGGGCTACAGGACAACAAACCAGGGATCGGTTGGCTAAAGTCAGGGAGGGGAGAGAGTTCTACAGCCAGATATCATGGCACCAGAAGGAGGAGAGTGTCAGAGAAGGCTGCAGAAGACTATACACTTAGGAGCCACATGGGGTTCTCCACAGAGGGAAGGCATTAGGATTGTAACTTGTCATAACTCTCCTGTGTAACTTGTCATAACTCTCCGGTTACAGTGGGTCCGCTCTACAGCTTGCTCTCTCTCGTAGAGGGGGAGAGCAGGAAGCCGGCTGTGTTATGGTCGGTCATAAAATACGCTGCCCCTATGCTCTGTAGTGTTCGGAATGTCAACTGTGGAACAGAGAGAGAGAGATACTTGGACATCAAGTTTGAATAATTCAACAATATTTCTATTTTTGAGAATGTGGGAGTGGTCCGTGGACACTTAAGGTAAAGTCATGACGAGTGTGTTTAATTTGGTGATCTCATGAAGGACAGGAGACCCACATTACTGTATCTCTGGTTGTGTACACCTTCCAATTATGGGGTTTACTGATGGTTGTGTCATGACGTTGGCTTGTGGGTAAGGTTTATGACCCCCCATAAATACCTTTCTCCCTTTCCTCTCTCTTGACTCTACCGAAGGACTCTTGAAAAGCCTTTGTTAAACATAGAGTCTGGGAACATCAAAAGGTGGGAGGAAAGGAACCATATTTCAGTAATCCAACCAGTTGAAAATATACGTTGTGTCACGAATCCCGCCGAAGATGGTGCCTCTTCCTGTTCGGGCGGTGCTCGGCGTTGCCGGTCTACTAGCTGTCACCGATCCCCTTTTCTGTTTCAGTTCATTTTGTCTGATTAGTTTCACCTGTTTCTTGTTTAGGTTTAGGTTGTGGGCTATTTAAACCCGGTAGGCCCGCCGGCTTTTGTGCGGGCTTGTTTTTCTGTTCATGGTGTGTGGATTATTGTGGATTCCGTTTTCCGGACAGTTTAGTCCTGTTTGTTCAACTGTGTATTTATGCGCCCTTGTGTGTGGCGTGACCGTTACTCTGTTCTTGGAACTACCCTGCTCTCTGCGCCTGACTCCTCCAACCACTACTCCTAGAAGCCGTGACACGTTGGTACTCAATGAATATGATGCCAGATCAGTTGGCGTCTGAGACATAATGGCAGATGAAAGGGTGACATAAACTGTATCTTGGAAAGTTTACACATTCTAGTTCACATAATCAGATTCACATTGAATTGTTGTGCAATTTAAATGTTTAAATTTGAAACTACTTGTGAAAAGATTAAATGTAATTTTAGCTTCCAAATGAGAGAATTGGATTTTCATAAGGTTAAAGCTCTGCTCACTCAGTGGCCCGCCCATGTGAAGAGACATTGGTTATAAACTATGAAACACACCCTTCTCTCCCCTCCTATTTAAAGCCCTTGACGAAAATGTACCTTTCTGTTCCGATGACATTAGGGTGATAGTCCAATATTGAAAGTGTTCAGATAATAAGCTGTTCCGGGTACATTAGGGCGAGAGCCCTATGTAAGAAGGACAAAGTGTCACACCCTGACCATAGTTTACTTTGTATATTTCTATGTTGTGGTTGGTCAGGGTGTGATCTGAGTGGGCATTCTATGTTACATGTCTAGTTTGTCTAGTTCTATGTTCGGCCTGATATGGTTCTCAATCAGAGGCAGGTGTTCGTCATTGTCTCTGATTGGGAACCATATTTAGGTAGCCTGGGTTTCACTGTGTGTTTGTGGGTGATTGTTCCTGTCTATGTGTTTTCACCAGATAGGGCTGTTTAGGTTTTCATTACGTTCTTTATTTTGTAGTGTTTGTATTGATTCGTGTTTTACGTTTGGTTATTAAACATGGATCGCAATCTACACGCTGCATTTTGGTCCGACTCTCCTTCTCATACAGAAAACCGTTACAGAATCACCCACCACCAACGGACCAAGCAGCGTGTCAACAGGCAGCAACAGCAGCGTAAAGAGGAATGGACATGGGAGGACGTTATGGACAGCAGGAGTATGGACTATACTACTTGGGAGGAGATCGACAGGTGGGCGGCCGACCCAGGGAGAGTGCCGGAGCCCGCCTGGGATTCGCTGGAGCAGTGCGAGGAAGGTTATCGTAGAATGGAGGCGGTGAAAGCAGAGAGGCGCTGGTATGAGGAGGCAGCACAACGTTGCGGATGGAAGCCTGAGAGGCAGCCCCAAAAATTTCTTGGGGGGGGGGGCTAACAGGGAGTATGGCTACGCCAGGTAGGAGACCTGGGCAGACTCCCTGTGCTTACCGGGGGGCTAGAGAGACCGGACAGGCACCGTGTTATGCAGTGGTGCGCACGGTGTCTCCAGTGCGGGTGCATAGCCCGGTGCGGTATATTCCAGCTCCGCGTGTCGGCCGGGCTAGATTGAGCGTCGAGCCTAATGCCATGAAGCCGGCTCTACGCATCTGGTCCCCAGTGCGTCTCCTTGGGCCGGCATACATGGCACCAGCCTTGCGCTCGGTGTCTCCGGTTCGCCTGCATAGCCCAGTGCGGGCTATTCCACCACGCCGCACTGGCAGGGCGACCGTGAGCATTCAACCAGGTAAGGTTGGGCAGGCTCGGTGCTCAAGAGCTCCAGTGCGCCTGCACGGTCCGGTCTTTCCAGTACCACCTCCACACCCCAGCCCTCCGGTAGCAGCTCCCCGCACCAGGCTTCCTGTGCGTGTCCTCGGCCCAGTACCACCAGTGCCAGCACCACGCATCAGGCCTACAGTGCGCCTCGCCTGTCCAGCGCTGTCGGAGCCCTCCTCCTCTCCAGCGCTGTCGGAGTCTCCCGCCTGTTTAGCGCTGTTAGAGCCTTCCTTCTCTACAGCGCTGCCGGAGTCTCCCGCCTGTTCAGAACTGCCAGTCTGCATAGAGCTGCCAGTCTGCATAGAGCTGCCAGTCTGCATAGAGCTGCCAGTCTGCAAGGAGCTGCCAGTCTGCAAGGAGCTGCCAGTCTGCATAGAGCTGCCAGTCTGCAAGGAGCTGCCAGTCTGCAAGGAGCCGCCAGAGCTGCCTGTCTGCAGGATGCCGCCAAAGCTGCCAGTCTGCAAGGAGCCGCCAGAGCTGCCAGTCTGCAAGGAGCCGCCAGAGCTGCCAGTCTGCAGGATGCCGCCAAAGCTGCCAGTCTGCAAGGAGCCGCCAGAGCTGCCAGTCTGCAAGGAGCCGCCAGAGCTGCCAGTCTGCAAGGAGCCGCCAGAGCTGCCAGTTAGCATGGAGCAGCCAGGGCCGCCAGTCAGTATGGAGCAGCCAGGGCCGCCAGTCAGCATGGAGCAGCCAGGGCCGCCAGTCAGCATGGAGCAGCCAGGGCCGCCAGTCAGCATGGAGCAGCCAGGGCCGCCAGTCAGCATGGAGCAGCCAGAGCAGCCAGTCAGCATGGAGCAGCCAGTCAGCATGGAGCAGCCAGAGCAGCCAGTCAGCATGGAGCAGCCAGAGCTGCCAGTCAGCATGGAGCAGCCAGTCAGCATGGAGCAGCCAGAGCTGCCAGTCAGCATGGAGCAGCCAGTCAGCATGGAGCAGCCAGAGCTGCCAGTCATCATGGAGCAGCCAGTCAGCATGGAGCAGCCAGAGCTGCCAGTCGACCGGACTCTTCCAGATCTGCCAGTCGACCGGACTCTTCCAGATCTGCCAGTCGACCGGACTCTTCCAGATCTGCCAGTCGACCAGACTCTTCCAGATCTGCCAGTCGACCAGACTGCCAGTCGACCAGACTCTTCCAGATCTGCCAGTCGACCAGACTCTTCCAGATTCTCCAGTCAGCCAGGATCTGCTAGATCCAACTATCTGCCTGGGCTTCCTCTCAGTGCTGAGCTTCCTCTCAGTGCTGAGCTTCCTCTCAGTGCTGAGCTACCCATCAGTCCCGAGCTACCTCTGTCCCGAGCTGTCCCTCTGTCCCGAGCGGTCATTAAGGAGGGTAACCTATCTAGGGACGCTAAGGAGGTGGACTAAAACGATTATGGAGTGGGGTCCACGTCCAGCGCCAGAGCCGCCACCGCGGACAGATGCCCACCCAGACCCTCCCCTATAGGTTCAGGTTTTGCGGCCGGAGTCCGCACCTTGGGGGGGGGGTACTGTCACACCCTGACCATAGTTTACTTTGTATATTTCTATGTTGTGGTTGGTCAGGGTGTGATCTGAGTGGGCATTCTATGTTACATGTCTAGTTTGTCTAGTTCTATGTTCGGCCTGATATGGTTCTCAATCAGAGGCAGGTGTTCGTCATTGTCTCTGATTGGGAACCATATTTAGGTAGCCTGGGTTTCACTGTGTGTTTGTGGGTGATTGTTCCTGTCTATGTGTTTTCACCAGATAGGGCTGTTTAGGTTTTCATTACGTTCTTTATTTTGTAGTGTTTGTATTGATTCGTGTTTTACGTTTGGTTATTAAACATGGATCGCAATCTACACGCTGCATTTTGGTCCGACTCTCCTTCTCATACAGAAAACCGTTACACAAAGACCACCTACAGAACTAAGATAACCTCAGCAAGAACCTAACAAAATTAGCATTGAATTTCAATGTGAAGGTGACGACCTCCATGCCGAAAGGATGAATTTCGACTAGACCAGCCAGAATATAGCATCAGCATAAAGCATGGCAACTTGGTATGAACTTTGAACTCTTCACACCAGAAGTGATACTTCCTAGCCATAGAGTTAGCAGCAGCCACTGTAAACGTGGGCTAGGAAAGGACGGACGACCTATCCCGTTTACCACACAACGACGTTACTACAACATATTCAGTTTACCACCAGGGACACTCTTCAAAGGACAAGGAAGATCTCTGTTGGGCAACACGGCCTTCCAACTACCACCAACCTATTGAAGCACAGCTCAGAGTAAATATTTATTGCATTTTCCTTTTCCAAATGGGCGGTAATTTAGAATACATAAGATACTGATAAGATCTCTTATCAGACTCTTCAGACTCTTCCAGATCCGCCAGTCAGCCAGACTCTTCCAGATCCGCCAGTCAGCCAGACTCTTCCAGATCCGCCAGTCAGCCAGACTCTTCCAGATCTGCCAGTCAACCAGACTCTTCCAGATCTGCCAGTCAACCAGACTCTTCCAGATCTGCCAGTCAACCAGACTCTTCCAGATCTGCCAGTCAACCAGACTCTTCCAGATCTGCCAGTCAACCAAACTCTTCCAGATCTGCCAGTCAACCAGACTCTTCCAGATCCGCCAGTCAGCCGGGATCTGCCAGAACTGCCAGTCGGCCGGGATCTGCCAGTCGGCCGGGATCCGCCAGTCAGCCAGGATCTGCCAGTCAGCCAGGATCTGCCAGTCAGCCGGGATCTGCTGAAACCACCAGCCATCCAGGATCTGGTAGATCTACCTACCGATCTGCTCCTCAGTCCAGTGGAGTTCTGGGTGAGGACTACTAGGCCATGGTCGGCGGCGAGGGTGGACTATCCAGGGACGCGAGGAGAGGGGACTAAGACATTGACTGAGTGGGGTTCACGTCCCGCGCCGGAGCCGCCACCATGGACAGACGCCCACCCGGACCCTCCCTATTGTTTTGAGGTGCGTTCGGGAGTCCGCACCTTAGGGGGGGGGGGGGGGTTCTGTCACGCCCTGGTCTAAGTATTTTGTGTTTTTCTTCATGTATTGGGTCAGGCCAGGGTGTGGCATGGGGTTTTTGTATTGTGGTGTGTTTTGTCTTGGGGTTTTGGTGTGTATGTATTGGGATTGTAGCTAGTGGGGTTATCTAGCAAAGTCTATGGCTGTCTGGAGTGGTTCTCAATCAGAGGCAGGTGTTTATCGTTGTCTCTGATTGGGAACCATATTTAGGCAGCCATATTCTTTGAGTTTGTAGTGGGTGATTGTCCTTAGTGTCCTTGTTCCTGTCTATGTCTTTATGGGGATTCATTTTCTAACGGAAGTACCAATCACAGAGACAGGTCGAATGGCGAATGAGATTAAAACTCCTCTTCACAAGACACCACTCGCCTCTGGTCATTATTGCGTCTCTTCCTTTGAGAAGAGTTCTTTCTAACTCGGGAAGATCTTCTCAGCATGACTAGATCGCTGTCTTCCTACTTAACTGTTCTCTGGCGAACCGCAAGGTTCCAAACTGACAAAGGACACCACCACCAGACCTCATAACACATACCTCGACCAGGGATATTGGTCAATGACAGCGTAGTCGATGACAGCGTGAAGGTCAATGACAGGGCACGGACCTACTGGGTAGATAAAGGGGTAGCGGGACCAACATCAGGCCAAAATAGGAATGCCGATTTCTCAGCCTCAAAGAAACAATACAAACATCAAAAGTGATCCTTTTCAAAACTCTTTTGCAATCGCAAGCTTTTGAATGGCGAGTCTGTTCCCCATGAGTGGCTCTTTTACTCTCCTTCAAAACGGTCTATTTTGTTTTGTGTGTCAGTTGTTCGGGGAAAAGGATAACATGTCAAAATTTGTGACTTGTACTGGAAACATGCAAATGTGTGCATAACCGAACATGACGGATCAGAGGCCCATCGCAAATGCATGCTGACATGGATCTCTAGGATTGCAGAAAAAGGACTAATTGACTCGGGGCTAAAATAACCATTTGAGACCAGCAGCCATTATTGGACAACAAATTATTTGGTTCCATCTCAAATGACAATTATTTGGATATACTTGAAGTTGACATTTCTACATGAACACGCTGCAAGATACAGGAATGCTGGAAGAGGCAACCAGTCTTATCTACCATTTGTATCAACTGTACAGTTAATGGGAGAGAGGGTACTCCTAGAATTAATATTGGAACATAAAATATTTAAATATTTTTCTATCAGTGTTGATTCCACGCCAGATGTTACCCACTTAGATCAGCTGACTTTTATCATGAGATATGTCTCGCCTGATGGTAAAGTTGAGGAGCGTTTCCTAAAGTTCCTTACTATAACAAGTCACACAGGAGAATCACTTTGCTCCAAATCCACTTGGCGATAGCAGATAACATCAGGTTTACAACCAAATGTAAACAGTCGAATTGAAACCCTCAAATCTATTTCCGGTACAAGGTGGTCTGCCCATGCACAAGCCACAAATGCAATATGCCTCAATTATGCCAATGTTATTCAGTCTTTTCTATAAGTATTTGAGGACAAAAATCTAACTCTGGCCACACGTAATGAGGCTCTAACGCTCTATACCCGAATGGATAAACTTGAGTCAGCTTTTTCTGTAACTTGTGGAACACAACACTCCAACGTTTTCAGAATACAAGCACAACCCTTCAGGCAGTCCAAAATTAGTACTGTCTAACGCTGTACATTTGGTGGCCTCCTGGAGAGATTTTGTGGCTGGGCTCCGGGACCAGTTTGATCAGCTTTGAGGCAAAAGGAAAGGACATGTCACCAAGCATCCCAAAGCTTTACAAATCTGACATGCAATGATAGAGAAGAGGCAGAGGCAGATCCTGACATTTATCACATTCTACACTGACACTCCAACACACAAATACAGTGCATTTGGAAAGTATTGACTTTTTCCAAATAACGACAAAGCAAAAATACGTTATTATAAATGTATTACAAATAAAAAAGTTAAATATCACATTTACATAAGTATTCAGATCCTTTACTCAGTATTTTGTTGAAACACCTTTGGCAGCGATTACAGCGTAGAGTCTTCTTGGGTATGATGCTACAAGCTTGGCATACCTGTATTTTGGGAGTTACTCCTATTCTTCTCTGCGTATCCTCTCAAGCTCTGTCAGGTTGGATGTGGAGTGTCGCTTACCAGCTATTTTCAGGTCTCTCCCGAGATGTTCGATCGGGTTCAAGTCCGGGCTCTGGCTGGGTCACTCAAGGACATTTAGAGACTTGTCCCTAAGCCACGCCTGCATTGTCTCGGCTGTGTGCTTAGGGTTGTTTTCCTGTTGGAAGGTGAACCTTGGCCCCAGTCTGAGGTTCTGGGCAGGTTTTCATCAAGGATCTCTCTGTACTTTGCTCTGTTCATCTTTGCCTCGATCCTGCCACCATCATGCTTCACCATAGGGATGGTGCCAGGTTTTCTCCAGATGTGACACCCATCTCTGCGGAGGAACTCTGGAGCCCTGTCAGAGTGACCATTGGGTTCTTGGTCACCTCCCTGACTAAGGACCTTCTCCGCCAATTGCTCAGTTGGGCTGGGCGGCCAGCACAAGAAAAACCTTGGTGATTCCAAACTTCTTCCATTTAAGAATGATGGAGGCCACTGTGTTCTTGGTGACATTCGATGCTGCAGACATTTGTGTGTACTCTTTCGCAGAGGCTCCGTTCCCACATACTGTTGACAAAAGGATGGAAGCGCTGACACTTTGACTAGGGTGAGTCCTCCTCCATGCCTGGCTCTCTCCACTCCATTAAAATAGCCTTATCCCTCTTCCTTGAGCCCCCTCGATGACCAGGGATACCTTGGTTGCGGAGATCACTCTCTTGCTTACAACCAGCCCTGTCAGTTGCAGTTACACTGGGATTGATTTGATTTGATCCTCAGACCCATACGCACAGAGAAATCTACCATCCTCAACCATGCCATTACCCTCTGGGCGTGACCCGTGAGAGATAAAGATTGAATGAGACACACCTGCCATTCGGGATCATCAGCATCCAGAGTGCCAGTGCCCCTCTTTTACGCTCAGAAGTGGTCTGGCCTGAACAGATAATTTCTTAATGCTCTGTATCCTGGGCGTTTAATGCTTCATCACATAACCTTTTCAGGACAGAGGGAAGATCTCCACTAAGAAGGTCCATTCAAACCACTATCTCAGCCTGTCATAGAGGCTCCGATAGTTGGGTTAAACCCTCTGCTTTTCTTTTGATAGAGGGTGGGCATCGCTTGCACCTAGTCTGGAAGCCTTTTTAGGGCTTCCGGACCGCTGGTGGAACGCGTGGAGAGGTAACACCTCTCCTTCTGGCTGCTTTACCGTCTACCTGCCTGCAAAATGAGTGATTGAGCTATACAAGGTGAAAGTACACCATTCTTGCCTACTGTTGGCAGGGGATTTCCTAAGTAACCTTATTACCCGATCCAACCTTCGATGTCCAAGGTTAGTGACAACTATGCTTGCTTCACCTTAGAGCTTTTGGTTGCCCACCCCTCACATCTCCTCTGTGTCCAGTATGCACTTTGTACTTTTACTTGGATGGAGCGAGAGTATTGGGCTTTTTAGGCCACCTATCATACGTTTATGAGGTCTTACTGAGTGGATGTCACATATCTATTGTTGGCGCATACTTTCAGTGTTGAGGCCTCTGATGGGTGATATTGTTAGGAATATCCTGGCTTCGGAGAAAATGCCTGTGTTACGGGAGGAGTTTATATCCACATAAAGTGAGATATAGAGATGATAGTATATTTTGAATAGAACTTAGGGTTACTTGCATAACCTCGATTCTATGATAATATGAGTGAGATATCTTACCACTTTTCCCTGCTTGAAAGAGGCATGCTTGAGAATGACCAGAGGCAGGGCAAGTGGCATCTTATGAAGAGGAAAGGGGCTTACCTCATTCACCACTCGACCTGTCTGTCTCCAACATATGGTGGGATTGGTATTTCCGTTGGAGAATACGCCTGAGTAAATCCCCATTAAGTGAGATATCTCACTCATATTATCATAGAACTGCAAGTAGCCCTAAGTTTCTGTCTCAAGTTCTGTAACACAATAAAGACCCGGGCCATGCTCATTCAGGACCAAATGGGAGAAAACGGATTACCTGGATTAATTTATCCAACGAGAAATGCAAGTTTCATTTTTCCATCACAAAACTTTTGTTTTGTTTACAGCACTTGGTATTCCCAGGCGGTCTCCCGTCCCAGTACAACCTGGCCAGACCCTGAACAAGCGTGTTCAGAGTGGTATGGCCACAAGCTTATGTTTATTTTCCCCTTTTTCTTCCCGAATTAGGTCCTTTGGCACATCTCTCCAACTCCTTAATGGGCTCGGGAGAGGCAAAGGCCAAGTCATGCGTCCTCCGTAACATGACCCACCTGGCTGCCTACTTCTTATCACACTACTCGCTTAACCCGGATGTCAGACGCATCAATGTGTCAGAGGGAACTCCATTCGACTGACAACCGGAGTCCGCTTGCAGGCGCCCAGCCCTGTCACAAGGAGTCGCTAGAGCATGATGAGCCAAGGAAAGCCCTACCGGCTAAACCCTTACCTACCCCAGACGGAGCTGGGCCAATTGTGCCCCGGCCTATGGGGCTCCTGGTCACGGCCGGTTGTGACACAGACTAGGATCGAACCCCAGGCTGTAGTGGCACCTCAGCACTGTAGTACAGTGCTTTGATTGCTGCGCCACCCAGGATCCCTGAAAAAAGTTTTTAAACATTTCACATTGCGTGCCCTAATGAACACAACCTACAACCATGTTTTCAATCAGCAAGAAATAAGATGCAACACTTTTGGAAACTTGGAACGATCCTCTGAAAAAATACTGCTTGAGTATCTTGTGAAGAAAAATAAAATCAAAAACATTGTGAAAGAAAGAGTCCTATGCTGATATATTTTGAGATTTACATTTTAGTCATTAAGCAGACTCTCTTATCCAGAGTAACCTACAGTTAACGCATTCATTTTAAGATAGCTAGGTGGGACAACCACATATGACAGGCATAGTAAGTACACTTTTTATCAGTAAACTTGCTATCAGTAAAGTCAGAGCTAGGGGGGGGGGGGAGTCAATTGCAAGTGTTGGTTCAGGAAGGTTTTTGGGGGGAGGGATAATTTAAGATACTCTTTGAAGAGGTAGGGATTCAGGTGCTTTTGGATGATGGGCAGGGGCTCTGCTGTCTTAGCCTCAGAGGTAAGCTGGTTCCACCATTGGGGTGCCAGGACAGAGAAGCGCTTGGACTGGGCTGAGCGAGAGATGCCCTCCCATAGGGGAGGGGTGGGACAGCCAAGAGACAAGAGGTGGCAGAACCGAGTGCTCAGGTTGGGGTGTAGGGTTTGAGCATGGCCTGAAGGTAGGGAGGGCAGTTCCTCTTGCTGGTCCATAGGCAAGTATCACGGTCTTGTAGTGGATGCAAGCTTTGACTGGAAGCCAGTGGAGTGTGCGGAGGAGCGAGGTGTCATGGGAGAACTCGGAAATGTTGAAAACCAGGCGGGCTGCAGCATTCTGTCGCCAACAGCGAGTTTCAGTAGTCTGGGCGGGAGATGACAAGTGCCTGGATTAGGACCTGCACCGCTTCCTGTATGAGGTAGGGTCGTACTCTACAGATGATGTAGAGCATGAACCTGCAGGAACTGCTTTGATGTTTGCAGAGAACGACAGGGTCACGCCAAGGTTCTTTGCACACTGGGAGTGAGACACTGGGGAGCGGTCAACCGTGATGGAGAGGTCTTTGAGTGGGCAGGCCTTCCCGGGTTGAATAGCAGCTCCGCCTTGTCGAGTTAGAGCTTGAGGTGGTGGGCCGACATTCAAGCTGAGATATCTGCCAGGCATGCATGTGCACCTGGGTGTCAGAAAGGGGGAAGGAGAAAAGTAGTTGAGTGTCATCTGCATAGCAATGATAGGAGAGACCATGTGAGGATATGACAGAGCCGGGTGACTTGGTGTATTTGTATTTATTGGGGATCCCCATTAGCTGCTGCCTCTTCCTGGGGTCCAAACACATTAAAGCACTTACATTATATATAAAACAAAATATTAAACAGTACATCATATAACATTATTACACCACTACATAACTACAATACAAAATGTATAATACCACCATACAACAATATTATAATGTATGCGTGTGCGTGTCTTTACCTTTGTGTGTGTCTCTTCACAGTCCCCACTGTTCCATAATGTGTATTTTTACCTGTTTTGTAAATCTGATTCTACTGCTTGCATCAGTTACCTGATGTGTAGTAGAGTTCCATGTAGTCATGACACTATGTAGTACTGTGCGCCTCCTATAGTCTGTTCTGGTTTCTGGGGGGGTATGCATGTCTTGTGGGGTATGCGTGGGTATCTGAGCTGTGTGCTAGTATTTTAAACAGACAGCTCGGTACATTCAGCTTGTCAACACTTCTTACAGAGATTAACATTCATATCATTAATTTTAGCTCTCCAATTACTTTTCAGGGCCAGCCATGCTGCCATGTTCTGAGCCAACTGTAATTTTCTTATGTCCCTCTTTGTGGCACCTGACCACACTACTGAACAGTAGTCTAGGTGCAATGAAACTAGGGCCTGTAGGACCTGCCTTGTTGATAGTGTTGTTAAGAAGGTAGAGCAATGCTTTATTATGGATAGAATGCTCCTTAGCTACTGTAGTATCAATATGTTTTGACCATGACAGTTTACAATCCAGGGTTACTCCTAGCAGTTTAGTCACCTCAATTTGCTCAATTTACACCTTATTCATTACGAGATGTAGTTGAGGTTTAGGGTTTGTGAATGATTTGTCCCAAATACAGTGCTTTTAGTTTTGGAAATATTTAGGACTAACTTATTCCTTGCCACCCATTCTGAAACTAACTTCAGCTCTTTGTTAAGTGTTGCAGTTGTTTCAGTTGATGTAGTAGCTGACGTGTATAATGTTGAGTCATCCGCATACATAGACACACTGGCTTTACTCAAAGCTAGTGGCATGTTGATAGTAAAGATTGAAAAAAGTAAAGGGGCCTAAACAGCTACCATGAGGAATAACTGATTCTACCTGGATTATGTTAGAGTGGCTTCCATTAAAACACCCTCTGTGTTCAGTAGACAAGTAACTCTTTATCCACAATATAGCAGTGGGTGTAAAGCCATAACACATACGTTTTTCCAACAGCAGACTGTGATTGAATATGTCAAAAGCCGCACTGAAGTCTAACAAAACAACCCCCACAATCTTTTTATAATCAATTTCTCTCAGCCAATCACCAGTCATTTGTGTAAGTGCTGTGACTGAATGTCCTTCCCTATGAGCGTGCTGAAAGTCTGTTGTCAATTTGTTTACTGTAAAATAGCATTGTATCTGGTCAAACACTATTTTTTCCCCAGAAGTTTACTAAGGGTTGGTAACAGGCTGATTGGTTGGCTATTTGAGCCAATAAAGGGGGCTTTGCTATTCTTTGGTAGTGGAATGACTTTTGCTTCCCTCCAGGCATGAGGTCACACTTTCTAGCAGGCTTAAATTGAAGATATGGCAAATAGTGGCAATATCACCTGCTATTCTCCTCAGTAATTTTCCATCCAGATTGTCAGACCCTGGTGGCTTGTCATTGTTGATAGACCACAATATTTTTTTCACCTCTTCCACACTCAATCTACAGAATTCAAAAGTGCAAAGCTTGTCTTTCATAATTTGGTCAGATATACCTGGATATGTAGTGTCAGAATTTGTTGCTGGCATGTGGGTTTTGTGATGAATGGGGCCATCTGATTCAATGAATCAACATTTAATTGAAGGTGCTCAAAGCTTTTTACTATCATTCTTCATATAATTTAATTTGTTTCATAGTATAGATTATTTAAATTATTATTTTAGTTTAGTCACATGATTTCTGAATTTGCAGTACTGCCAGACCCATTTGCCATTTATTTTCCCTCATCCGTCTCAACCATACAATTTTTCAATTCCTAATCAATCCAAGGGGGGTTAACAGTTTTTTCAGTAATTATTTTAATGGGTGCATGCTTATTAGTAACTGGAATAAGAAATTTCATAAATGTGTCAAGGGCAGCGTCTGGTTACTCCTCATTACACGCCACAGACCAGAAAATATTCTTTACATCATCAACATAAGAAACACAACAAACCTTATTATATGACCTCTTATACACTATATTAGGCCCAGGCTTTGGAACTTTGGATTTCCTAGATATGGCTACTATATTGCGATTACTACATCTTATGGATTTGGATACTACTTTGAAGCAAATTTATGCAGCATTAGTAAAGATGTGATCAATATATGTTGATGATTTCATTCCTGTGCTGTTTGTACCTACCCTGGTAGGTTGACTGACAACCTGAACCAGGTTGCAGGCACTGGTTACAGTTTGTTACAGTCAAGTTATTTCTTGAGTGGGTAGCTTGATGAAAGCCAGTCAATATTTAAATCACCCAGAAAATATACTTCTCTGTTGATATCGCATACATTATCAAGCATTTCACACATATTATCCAGATACTGACTGTTAGCACTTGGTGGTCTATAGCAGCTTCCCACCAGAATGGGCTTTAGTAGCCATTTTACTTCCATAAGATTTAACATGAGATCCTCTCTAAGCTTTACAGGAATGATATTCTGAATATAGACCACAACACCACCCCTGTTGGCATGTATGTATTTTCGGTAGATGTTATAGCCAGGTATTGCCATCACTGTATCATCAAAGGTATTATCTAAGTGAGTGTCAGAGACAGTCAGAATATAGATGTCATCTGTTACAAGAACATTATTGACTATTTCTAGCACTTTTCTGGGTTACTTAATTGTTTTTAATAATTTACTGGGAAGCTTATCAGCAGTAGACTTGCTCATGTTGTTTATATTGGAGCTGATAGTACATGGTGAGCTGAACACAGTGGACTTCCTACTAGGGCACACCACCTCAGTGCTGACATTGTAACTCTGGTTCATAGGCACATGAGTACTGCATAAAATAGCTGTAAGATAAACAGAGGTATTCGGTGCAATTAGGGGCACATAAATTAAGTTACTTACATTGTGTCTGCCAACGCCCCTCAGATAACGTACATTTGATGCAGCATTATGACAACTCATTGTCACAATGGTAGGGATTAACTGAGCTGATCTTAGGTCATTGAGAAGTCATTGTCTTAAACTTAAATCTTTGAACATACAGTTCCTCACAAAAATATCAGACACACACACACACACACACACAACACACATTAGGGTCCAATGGAGGGGCAGCAGGATGCAAGAGGGTGCTGTAGGGTCTCAGAGCGGCGCAGGTTCACTAACTCTGTCTCCTGCCACTCTGTCAGACCGCTTTGATGCTCACTCGTACACCTCTTCACCCTGTGGGCTGAGACAGAGAGGGATCACACACACCGCATCCTTCTATATGCCACTCAGCACTTCCACAGCCAGTGTTAGTTACCACAACCACAAAATCACACCTGTGCTTATGTCTAGGTAATGAGAAAATCGGGAAAAAATGAATACGTCTGATTATTTCTGGTCTAGTGAACGATGACAACCGAGCTCGCTGCCCAGATTTACATAATTAGAAAGAGGAGATTCTCTTGATTAAAATGGCATCCGGCCTCCCGGGTGGCACAGTGGTTAAGGGCGCTGTACTGCAGCGCCAGCTGTGCCACCAGAGACTCTGGGTTTGCACCCAAGCTCTGGAGGGTTTGGCCTGTAGGGAAATCCTTGTCTCATCGCGCACCAGCGACTCCTGTGGTGGGCCGCGCGCAGTGCGCGCTAACCAAGGTTGCCAGGTGCGCAGTGTTTCCTCCGACACATTGGTGCGGCTGGCTTCCGGGTTGGATGGCGCTGTGTTAAGAAGCAGTGCGGCTTGGTTGGGTTGTGTATCGGAGGACGCATTACTTTCAACCTTCGTCTCTCCCGAGCCCGTATTGGAGTTGTAAGCGATGAGACAAGATAGTAGCTACTAAACAATTGTATACCACAAATTTGGGGAGAAAAAGGAGTAAAATTCAAAAGAAAAAAAGAAAAAAAAAGAAAATGGCATCCGACTTTAAAAAATCTAAATATACACATTGCGAGATATTTGGCGAAATAGACAGACATGCATAAACTATGGCAAGCAGCTGGTAAATATGGTCATATTATGAAACTGGGCTCCACGGCGGATGCAATGAACTAGTTTTTAATCAGAAAAAAGCATTGTTAAAAATGTAATGTGTCCAGCCTATCTACAGGACCTACACCAGCCACAAAAGCTAAGTAACGTTAATAACATTAACACTATGCCATCTAATTGCAGTCGCTGTACTCATAATATACAGGAGAACTATCGCCTTATGGTGAGGATAGCCATGTTGCAAGCGCAGCTTCAGATGCAATCGTTAGGCAAGGGAAATTTAAGTGTAGGAAAGGATGAAACAGCGTCTGTGCCACCAGTAAGTACAGAGAGTAGTATAAATCTCTCCGCACAGTCCCAGCAGCCGGACAATTTTCTCAAGGCTTCTGGAAAGAAATGCTGTCGGTATGCTCAACCAGTGTCGTTCATTCAGTCGACAGAAACTTTAAACCGGTTATCCCCATTCAGCAGCGAGTCGGAGTCAGAAGCTGAGCCTTCTCAGGCCTCCCCACCCGTTACAGGTTCTGAGCCGCTGAAGCCTCCTACCATTAGCTCTAACAGATTGAAAACCTAGTCATTGGTGACTCCATTATCCTCAATATTAGTCTTTTTTTTAAATCATCCAGCGATCATACACTGTTTACCAGGGGGCAGGGATGCTGACGTGAAGGCTAATCTGAAGAGGGTTCTGGCGAGCGTAGAGAGTATAGGGATATTGTTATCCACACCGGCACCAACAATGTTAGGATAAAACAGTCAGGGGTCTCCAAGCGCAACATATCTTCAGCATGTAAATTAGCTAGAAATATGTCAGCATCAAGTAATTGTCTCTGGCCCCCTCCCAGTTAGGACGAGTGATGAGCTCTACAGTCACACAACTCAATCCCTGGTTAAACTGCTTTCTGCCCCTCCCAAAAGATAGAATTGTAAATAATTTGCCCTCTTTCTTTCACAAACAGGACCAAGCCTGGACTGCTGAGGAGTGACGGACTCCATCGTAGCTGGAGGGGTGCTTTCATATTATGGAGGGGTGCTTTCTATCAATATAGACAGGACTATAAAACTCCTCTAGCTCCACAATGAGAGGGTGCAGGCCAGGCAGCAGGCTGTTAGCCAGCCTGCCAGCTTAGTGGAGTCTGCCACTAGCACAGTCAGTGTAGACAGCTCAGCTATCCCCACAGACTGTCTGTGCCTCAATCTAGCTTGGGCATCTTGATGTGATTGCCCTGACTAAAACATGTCTCAAGCCTGATTAATTTACTGTGTTAAATGAGGCCTCTCCTCCTGGTTACATCAGTGACCATGTCCCCTGCGCATCCTGCAAAGGCGAAGGTGTTGCTAACATTTACGACAGCAATATCAATTTACAAAAAACAGAGGGGCAGCTGCTCGGGACAGAGGGGCAGCTGCTCCGGGCGGAGGGGCTCTAGTGGCTGACTGGCGGCACTGGCGGCCCCTGGCTGACTGGCGGCACTGGCGGCCCCTGGCTGACTGGCGGCACTGGCGGCCCCTGGCTGACGGGCGGCACTGGCGGCCCCTGGCTGACGGGCGGCACTGGCGGCCCCTGGCTGACGGGCGGCATTGGCGGCGCTGGGCAGACGGGCGGCGCTGGCGGCGCTGGGCAGACGGGCGGCGCTGCGGCGCTGGGCAGACGGGCGGCGCTGGCGGCGCTGGGCAGACGGGCGGCGCTGGCGGCGCTGGGCAGACGGGCGGCGCTGGCGGCGCTGGGCATGGCGGCGCTGGGCAAAGGTGGCGGCGCTGGGCAAATTCCGGCAGTTTCCGGCAGAGGCGCCGGACAGGCGGGAGGCTCCGGCATCCGAGAGGCGCCGGAACGGGAGGCTCTGCAGAGGCGCCGGACAGGCGGGAGGCTCCGGCAGAGGCGCCGGACAGGCGGGAGGCTCCGGCAGCGCTGGAGAGGAGGAAGGCTCTGGTAGCGCCGGAGAGGCGGGAGACTAGCGCTGGAGAGGAGGAAGGCTCTGGACGATGGGCCAGCCTGGTACGGGGAGCTGCTGGGGTGTGGAGGTGGTGACTTTGGAGCTGAGCACCGAGCCTGCCCAACCTTACCCGGTTGAATGGTCCCGGTCGCCCTGCCAGTGCGGCGAGGTGGAATAGCCCGCACTGGGCTATGCAGGCGAACCGGGGACACCGTGCGCAAGGCTGGTGCCATGTAAGCCGGCCCAAGGAGACGCACTGGAGACCAGATGCGTAGAGCCGGCTTCATGGCACGGAGCTGGAATGTACCGCACCGGGCTGTGCACCCGCACTGGGGACACCGTGCGCTCCACAGCATAACACGGTGCCTGCCCGGTCTCTCTATAACCACAGGACAACTGCTCAGGTCTCCTACCTGGCGTAGCCATACAATCATACCAGCGCCTCTCCGCTTTCGCCGCCTCCAGTTCTTCTTTGGGACGGCGATATTCTCCTGGCTGAGCCCAGGGTCCTCTTCCGTCTAATTCCTCCTCCCATGTCCACGTCTGTAGGAGGAAGAGAAGCGGACCAAAGCGCAGCGTGGTGGTTATTCATCTACACATGAACAAACTAACAAAAACAAGAAATGTGAAAACGCAAAACAGTCCTATCCTGTGACAACAAACACAGTGACAGGAACAATCACCCACAAACAAACAGTGAAACCCAGGCTACCTAAGTATGATTCTCAATCAGAGACAACTAATGACACCTGCCTCTGATTGAGAACCATACTAGGCCGAAAACATAGAACTGACCCAAAACACAGAAAAACAAACAGACTGCCCACCCAACTCACGCCCTGACCATACTAAATAAATGCAAAACAAAGGAAATAGAGACCATCAATTGGAAACCCTAATTGGTCTAAATGGACAAGTTCTTGCCTAGTTAAGATCTTATCTGTCAGAAAGATATCAGTTTGTCTCTGTGGATGGTTTGTCCTCAAATCAATTGGAAGTTTCGGTGTTCCTCAAGGTTCTGTTTTAGTGCCACTATTGTTTTCATTATATATTCTAACTCTTGGTGATGTCATTTGGGAACACAATGTCAACTTTCACTGCTATGCGGACGACACACAGCTGTATATTTCGATGAAACATGGTGAAGCCCCAAAATTGCCTACCCTGCAAGCCTGTGTTTCAGACCTAAGGAAGTGGATGGTGGCAAATGTTTTACTTTTCAACATGGACAAAACAGAAATGCGTGTTCTAGGTCCCAGGAAACAAATAGATCTGACAATTAATATTGATGTTTGTACAACCATCTCAAATAAAACTGTGAAGGACCTCTGTGTTACTCTGGACCCTGATCTCTCTTTTGACGAACATACAGTATCAAGAATATTTCAAGGACAGCTTTTTTCCATCTTCGTAACATTGCAAAACTGAGAAACTTGTCAAAAATTTTGCAGAAAAGCTATCACTTCTAGATTAGATTACTGCAATGATCTACTCTCCGGCTACTCAGATAAAGCACTTAATAAACTTCAGTTAGCGCTAAACACGGCTACTAGAATCTTAACTAGAACCAAAACATTTGATCATATTACTCCAGTGCTAGGTTTTACTGCTAACCTACAAAGCATTACATGGGCTTGCTCCAACCTATCTCTCTGATTTTTTCCTGCCATACATACCTACACGTACACTACGGTCACTAGACGCAGGGGAAAAACAATAAATACAACAAAAATAAGTTTAAATTAAGATTAACTTTCTAAATAAATCAAAGTGTAGTTACAAAACAGAAAAAAGTAATTTCTGTAAAAATCTAACAATTTTTTCAAAATGGCACAAATTCCACGATATCAGGGTACTCATGTCAACATGTTTGCTTTCAGAGCATATTTGATCCCAAATTATAAGGGGGAGAGATACCTACATTAGTATTCTTTCAGATAACAAAAGCGATAGCAAGCCCAGATTTCCTTTTGATTGATATTGTCCATAGAATTTCTAAGAAAACAGCTGGAAGCCAGGCTTTCTCCTATAGAGCTCAATTTCCATGGAATGGTCTGCCTATCCATGTGAGAGACGCAGACTCGGTCTGGACTCATCTCTTCAGTAGGTCCTATGACTGAGTGTAGTCAGACCAGGGAGTGCCAAGGTGAAAGGCAAGGCACTGGAACAAGGAACCTGTCTCTGCCTGGCCGGCTCCCCACTCTCCACTGGGATTCTCTGACTCTATTACGGGGGCTGAGTCACTAGCTTACTAGTGCTCTTCCATGCCGTCCCTAGGAGGGATGCGTCTCTTGAGTGGGTTGAGTCACTGACGTGATCTTCCTGTCTGGTTTTGCACTCCCTTGGGCTTGTGCGGTGTAGGAGATCTTAATGGTCTGTACTCAGCCTTGTCTCAGGGTAGTAAGTTGGTGGTCTGTTGATATCCCTCTAATGGTGTGGGGGCTGTGCTTTTGCAATGTGGGTGGGGTTATATCCTGCCTGGTTGGCCCTGTCCGAGGGCCACATTGTCCCCAGACCTCCCCCTGTCTCAGCCTCCAGTATCTATGCTACAATAGTCTATGTGCTGAGGGGCTAGAGTTATGGTTGATGTAATTCTCCTGTCTTATATGGAGTCCTATGGAACCTTATCTACGGCTATGGAACCCTGACCTGTTCACCGGACGTGCTACCTTGTCCTCAACTTTCTCTCTCTCTCTACCGCACCTGTTGTGTTGACCTCTGAATGTTTGGCTTTGAAAAGCCAACTAACATTTACTCCTGAGATAATGACCTGTTGCACTGACCAACTGACTGGTCATCTATGAACTTTTGAACATCTTGAAGAACGATCTGGTCTTAATAGCCATGTACTCTTATAATCTCCACCGGCATAGCCAGAAGGACTGGCAACCCACCAGAGCCTGGTTCCCCTCTAGGTTTTTTCCTAGGTTCCTAGCCACCGTGCCTCTTCATCTGCATTGCTTGCTGTTTGTGGTTTATGCTTAGTATCTGTAAAGCACTTTGTGACATCTGCTGATGTAAAAAGGGCTTTATAAATACATGTGATATGTCTCACCAAGCATTGTTGCTTACTCACTTTTCTGTATCGACCATATTGTTCCATTATAAGAAATATGAACAATATTTGCTTGTCTATCTGCTGCCCTCTAGTGGTCTATCTTCAGAGATACAAATTCAAAGCTGTCACAATTATGAGTATCAAAGAACATAAATTGAGAAATATTTTCACACCTAGAGTGCCTGACTACTTACCAATAGCCAGCATCAGTTCACTGACTTGATTCCCTGACTTGGCCGAGGTCTCCATAAAAAGCAAGCCTCTGTCAACGGCAAGACTATGCCCTTCCTATGAAATGAATAGAGAGGATCAAGCATTAATCAAATATGAGTGGTACATTGCACTGCTGTCATGTGGTGACCAATGTGAAAGTACAGTACAATGTGTATGTGTGTGTGAAGGGATGTTTATGTCAGATTGATCATCATATAGGAGTACCGTTAATATCCACATGGGACATTCTGTATGTATGACTGAGTCTCCCTACAGCCTGGGTGAATGTGTTTGTTTGCTGTAATATGTACAGTGTATGTGGTGTGTTATAGGGGCTGGTGCAAGTGTGACTATGCATGAGTGTGTATTTGTGTGTGTTGTTTGTATACAGTGAGTACAGTACCTGTAATGTCACCTGGCGCAGCTCTGAAAGATCTCCCTTGTTTCCTACTAGTACCATCACGGTGGAAGCCGGAATATAGTGCTTCTCCAGCTCCCGAAGCCACATCTGGGCCCTTATGAAGCTCTCCTAAACACACACACTGTGAGTGACAGAGGTATTGGGACAGTGACACATTTTTTTGTTGTTTTGGCTCTGTACTGCAGCACTTACACTACAGGTCAAAAGTTTTAGAACACCTACTCATTCAAGGGTTTTTCTTTATTCGTAATATTGTCTACATTGTAGAATACAAGGGAAGACACCAAAACTATTAAATACCACATATGGAATCATTTAGTAACCAAAAAATATATTTTATATTTGAGATTCTTCAAATAGCCACCCTTTGCCTTGATGACAGCTTTGCAAACTCTTGGCATTCAATCAGCTTCCCCTGAAATGCTATTCCACCAATCTTGAAGAAGTTCCCACATATGCTGAGCACTTGTTGACTGCTTTTCCTTCACTCTGTGGTCCACCTCAACCCAAGCCATCTCAATTTGGTTGAGGTCGGGGGATTGTGGTCATCTGATGCAGCACTCCATCATTTTCCTTTTTGGTAAAATAGCCTTTACACAGCCTGGAGGTGTGTTGGGTCATTGTACTGTTGAAAAACAAATTATATTCCCACTAAGCCCAAACCAGATGCAATGGCGTATTGCTGCAGAATGTTGCGGTAGCCATGCTGGTTAAGTGTCCCTTGAACCACAGACAGTTTCACCAGCAAAGCACCAGCAAAGCACCCCCACACCATAACACCTCCTCCTCCATGCTTTACGGTGGGAAATACACATGCAGAGATCATCCGTTCACCCACACAGCATCTCACAAAGATAGCGGTTGGAACCAAAAATCTCAAATTTTGAGATTTCCACGACAAATTTCCACCGGTCTAATGTCCATTGCTTGTGTTTCAAGGACCAAACAAGTCTCTTCATCTTATTTGTGTCCTTTAGTAGTGGTTTCTTTGCAGCAATTCAACCACGAAGGCCTGATTCACACAGTCTCATCTGAACAGTTGATATTGAGATGTGTCTGTTACCTGAACTCCTTGAAGTTTTTATTTGGGCTGCAATTCCTGAGGCTGGGAACTCTAATGAACTTATCCTCTGCAGCAGAGGTAACTCTGGGTCTTCCATTCCTGTGGCGGTCCTCATGAAAGACAGTTTCATCATAGCGCTTGATTGTTTTTGCAACTGCACTTGAAGAAACGTTAAAAGTTCTTGACATTTGCTGTATTGACTGACCTTCATGTCTTAAAGTAATGATGGACTGTTGTTTCTATTTGCTTATTTGAGCTGTTCTTGCCATAATATGGACTTGGTCTTTTACCAAATAGGGCTGTCTTCTGTATACCAACCCTACCTTGTCAGAACACAACTGATTGGCTCAAACTTATTAAGAAGGAAAGAAATTCCATAAATGAACTTTTAACAAGGCACACCTGTTAATTGAATGAAGCTGGTTGAGAGAATGCCAAGAGTGTCCAAAACTGTCATCAAGGGAAAGGGTGGCTATTTGAATTCAAATATTAAATATATTTTCGTTACAACATGATTCCATATGATTCCATATGTGTTATTTCATAGTTTTGATGTCTTCCCTTGCATTCTACAATGTAGAAAATAGTAAAAAAATAAATAAAAACCCTAGAATGAGTAGGCGTTCTCAAACTTTTGACCGGTAGTGTATATAATGACTATGAGGTGCAGACTGTCAGCTTTAATCTGAGGGTATTTTCATCCATATCGGGTGAACCGTTTCAGAATTACAGCACTTTCTGTACAATGTCCCCTTATTTTATGGGAACAAAAGTATTGGGACAAATTCACTTATGTGTATTAAAGCAGTCAAAAGTTTAGTATTTGGTCCCATATTTCTAGCACACAATGATTACATCAAGCTTGTGGCTCTACAAACTTGTTAGATGCATTAGCTATTTGTTTTGGTTGTATTTCAGATTATTTTGTGCCCAATATAAATAAATAATGGATTGTGTAATTTTGCAGTCACTTTTAGTGTAAATATAAATAGAATATATTTCTAAACACTTCTACATTAATGTCGATGCTACCATGGTTATGGACAGTTCTACATTTATCATGAATAATGATGAGTGAAAAAGTTACAGTTTGTGTTCGTGTGTTTGCATTTGTGTGTTAGTTTTACTCGTTTGCTGATATCGTACACCACCAGTGCTGCATGGGCTCCTCTGTAGTACAGCGGGGTAACACTGTGGTATTTCTCCTGTCCCGCCGTGTCCCAGATCTCAAAGTGAAATGTGACATCACTCAGACACACCACCTGGGTGAAGTAGGCACCTGGGGGGGGACAGAATATACTGTGACACCAGGTAGAATGAAGACATACAGTAACTTACCCTAACAGGCAACATTCTTCAACTAGATCCCTGAGGTTAAGCACAATGACATACTACAATGTTACTCAAACTTTAATCCACATCCCTAATACGAAGTTAGAGTGGCCAGTTTGCAAATTATGGTGGAAAATAAGTATTTGGTCACCTACAAACAAGCAAGATTTTTGGCTTTCACAGACCTGTAACTTCTTCTTTAAGAGGCTCCTTTGCCCCACTGTACATTATTTTATTTTATTTTATTTTTTATTTCACCTTTATTTAACCAGATAGGCTAGTTGAGAACAAGTTCTCACTTGCAACTGCGACCTGGCCAAGATAAAGCAAAGCAGTACGACACATACAACAACACAGAGTTACACATGGAATAAACAAGCATACAATCAATAATACAGTAGAAAAAGTCTATATACAGCATGTGCAAATGAAGTAGGATAAGGGAGGTCAGGCAATAAATAGGCCATGGTGGCGAAGTAATTACAATATAGCAATTTAACATCTGGATAGTAGGGTGTGCAGAAGATTAATGTGCAAGTTGAGATACTGGGGTGCAAAGGAGCAAGATAAATAAATAAATAAATACAGTATGGGGATTAGGTAGATTGGATGGGCTATTTACAGATGAGCTATGTACAGGTGCAGTGATCTGTGAGCTGCTCTGACAGCTGGTGAGGGAGATAAGTGTTTCCAGTTTCAGAGAGTTTTGTAGTTCGTTCCAGTCATTGGCAGCAGAGAACTGGAAGGAGAGGCGGCCAAAGGAAGAATTGGTTTTGGGGGTGACCAGAGAGATATACCTGCTGGAGCGCCACATGAGGGTGCTGCTATGGTGACCAGCGAGCTGAGATAAGGGGGGACTTTACCTAGCAGGGTCTTGTAGATGACCTGGAGCCAGTGGGTTTGGCAACGAGTATGAAGCGAGGGCCAGCCAACGAGAGCATGCAGGTCGCAGTGGTGGGTAGTATATGGGGCTTTGGTGACAAAACGGATGGCACTGTGATAGACTGAATCCAATTTATTGAGTAGGGTATTGGAGGCTATTTTGTAAATGACATCGCCAAAGTCGAGGATCGGTAGGATGGTCAGTTTTACAAGGGTATGTTTGGCAGCATGAGTAAAGGATGCTTTGTTGCAAAATAGGAAGCCAATTCTAGATTTAACTTAGGATTGGAGATGTTTGATGTGAGTCTGGAAGGAGAGTTTACAGTCTAACCAGACACCTAGGTATTTGTAGTTGTCAACATATTCTATGTCAGACCGTCCAGAGTAGTGATGTTGGACGGGCGGGCAGGTGCAGGCAGCGATCGGTTGAAGAGCATGCATTTAGTTTTACTTGTATTTAAGAGCAATGGAGGCCACGGAAAGAGAGTTGTATGGCATTGAAGCTCGTCTGGAGGGTTGGTAACAGTGTCCAAAGAAGGGCCAGAAGTATACAGAATGGTGTCGTCTGCAAAGAGGTGGATCAGAGACTCACACCAGCAGCAAGAGTGACATCAATGATGTATACAGAGAAGAGAGTCAGTCCAAGAATTTAACCCTGAGGCACCCCCATAGAGACTGCCAGAGGCCCGGACAACAGGCCCTCCGATTTGACACACTGAACTCTATCAGAGAAGTAGTTGGTGAACCAGGCGAGGCAATCATTTGAGAAACCAACTATCGAGTCTGCCGATGAGGATGTGGTAATTGACAGAGTCGAAAGCCTTGGCCAGATCAATGAATGCAGCTGCACAGTATTGTTTCTTATCGATGGCGGTTAAGATATCGTTTAGGACATTGAGCGTGGCTGAGGTGCACCCATGACCAGCTCTGAAACCATAGCGGGGAAAGGTGTGGTGGGATTCAAAATGGTCGGTAATCTGTTTGTTGACTTGGCTTTCGAAGACCTTAGAAAGGCAGGGTAGGATAGATATAGGTCTGTAGCAGTTTGGGGCAAGAGTGTCCCCCCTTTGAAGAGGGGGATGACCGCAGCTGCTTTCCAATCTTTGGGAATCTCAGACAACATGAAAGAGAGGTTGAACAGGCTAGTAATAGGGGTTGCAACAATTTCGGGTGGTCTATAGCAAGCGGCAGCGGTGAGAGACTTGTTTCTGGAAAGGTGAATTTTAGGAAGTAGAAGCTCAAATTGTTTTGGTACAGACTTGGATAGTAAGATAGAAACTTGTAGGGTTCTATCTCTGTAGTAGATTGCAACACCGCCCCCTTTGGCAGTTCTATCTTGGCGGAAAATGTTATAGTTAGGGATGGAAATTTCAGGGTTTTTGGTTGTTTTCCTAAGCCAGGATTCAGACACGGCTAAGACATACGGGTTGGCAGAATGTGCTAAAGCAGTGAATAAAGCAAACTTAGGGAGTAGGCCTCTAATGTTAACATGCATGAAACCAAGGCTTTTACGGTTACAGAAGTCAACAAATGAGAGCACCTGGGGAATAGGAGTGGCGCTAGGCACTGCAGGTCCTGGATTAACCTCTACGTCACCAGAGGAACAGAGAAGAAGTAGGATAAGGGTACGGCTAAAGGCTATAAGAACTGGCCGTCTAGCACGTTCGGAACAGAGAGTAAAGGGAGCAGGTTTCTGGGCACGATAGCATAGATTCAAGGCATAATGTACAGACAAAGGTATGGAAGGAAGAGAGTACATTGGAGGTAAACCTAGCCATTGAGTAATATATAGAGAGATATAGTCTCTAGAGATGTTTAAACTAGGTGATGTCATCGCATATGTGGGAGGTGGAACAACATGGTTGGTTAAGGCATATTGAGCAGGGCTAAAGGCTCTACGGTGAAATAAGACAGTAATCACTAACCAGGACAGTAATGGACAAGGCATATTGTTGATATTAGGGAGAGGCATGCATAGCCAGGTGATTGTATGGGTCCAGTGAGTGGTTGGGCTGGCTGGGGACACAGCGATTCAGACAGTTAGCAGGCCGGGGCTAGCAAGCTAGCATAAGGGCCTTAGAGGGACGTCGCGATGGGGGAAAAGTCTGTTTTTGCCTCCTCGTGCGTTGACGTCTATAGACCAGTCGTGGTATTAGTAGGGTTCCAAGGAGCAGAGGGGTCCAAGTCCAATTGGCAAAATGGGTATAGTGGTCCAAGAAACTGGCCGGTGGATCAGCTAACAGTCCAATATGCTATAGATAGCTAGCAGGCCACGGTTAGCAGAATGGGCTTTCACGGGGTGTCGAGCCTGAGGGGCATGTTGGGATCCTCGTGCAGATTATGTTGGTATTCCAGTCGTGAAGGATCGGCAGGGTTCCGTGCCCCGTACCGGCAGTAGAAGGGGTGGGATATTGTAGCCGAGGAGTGGGCTTCAGGATCCCAGGAGCCCTAGCCGGGAGATGGGTCTAGCATGGGCTAGCCCCAGTCTAGTTGGTGCTTGCTCCGGGGACGGAAACGTTAGCCAGGAGTAGTCAACCCGGGTTGCGGTTAGCTAGCTGCCATGATCCAGATGAAAGGGTTCAGAGTTTGCGGTAAGAATCCAGGGAAATGGAGAGAAAAATAGGTCCGGTATGCTCTGGTTTGAAAAGCGTTGTACGAACTGGTGAGAGCTTTCCGAGCTAAAGGTTAGCTGATGACCGCTAGCAGTGATTAGCTTACTGATAGTTGATAGCTGGTAGCTAGTTAGCTAGCTAGCTTCAGTTGAGGTATTCCAGTTCGGAGGTAAATAGAAATACGTTAGAAAAAAAACAGATCCACACCACATTGGGTGAGGCGGGTTGCAGGAGAGTATTTTGAAGTTGAGGTTTGGGAAAAATATTAAAAAGAATGCGAAGAAAAATATATAAAAATATATATACATGGGACAAGACAAAGATGTCTGACTGCGAAGCCATCTTGTATTCAAATAACAACAGAGCAACAATGTTCTTGACAAAATATACCAGAGAGACAACTTAGCTTAGGGCTATAAAATAAGATACTACTATATGAAAAAACAAGCTCCTGAAAAACGCTAAATGTGCACAGCTGAAATAACATGCCACAGAAGTACATACATACCTTTGGCACTAGGAGCATAATGCTGTAATAGCCATGCATATGATACCAATACACATGTATCCACCCTAATACTACTAATGACACAGAATTATATCACGTATATGTGTACTCACAGCCTACGGTGGGTAAAGTGCCTTTAAACTCATCCTTGCTGAAACGTATTGCCAGACTGGACTTCCCCACCCCAGAGCTTCCCAACAGCACCATCTTCACCCGTATTGTCCTGGTGTCTCTTGTTGGAGTTGTTGGCCCAGGTGACCGGGGCCCTGTTGATTCCCTCCTTTGAGTTCTCTTCCCCATCCAGAGAGGAGGGACACCCACAGGATACTCCACGGTTGCTGGTACAGACAAAGCCAGCGGTCATAGAATCCAAATATCTGGTGTTGTAGTTTCAGCTTTAGAACTCACAAGTACACAAGACGGTTAAATTAATCATGTGAAACCAGTAAAATCTTAGAGGATTATGAAGGTTAGTCCTCTAATTTATCTTGTTATAGGTGAAGATCAAACCAAAGTCCAACGTTGGATCGCAGACCACAATATAACACTTCACACCAGCTAGGCTGTAAAAAGGTAAAGCTAATAAAAATTCTGCTATCTGAAGAAACGGTAAATAAGAGGTCAAGATAAAGACAATACAAGTGCTAAAGCAAAAACAAGACTAATTTCCCCAGAGACAGAGAGCAGCTGCAAGAGCAGTGCTGCAATTCTGATAAATATGGGATATGGCCTTTTTTAACTTCGCTTCTTTACTTTGGTTTCTGCATAGGACACCAAAATAAAGGAATTGAAACTTAATCATGCTTTTCAAAATACCCACAGTCACATGGGATAATGGACTGATGTTGAAAGGCATCATACACATATAGCTTGACAATTACATTTATTTCAATGAGAAATACAAAAAACAAGTGAGTCATTTCACTGGCTACTACTTTATTGTTGATTATAATAAAACAACTTTAACGCAACCATCATACACAACCATCATGTCCTGCAGGAATGCATGGCCTGATTTTTTATGTGGTTTGTTATGAAAGATTTATGTCAAACCTAATAATATCTTGGCCTGAAGGACAATGTTTGGTATGCTGACCACACCGCATGCGTCTGGTGCGCGAGCGTTGCAAAATAAATGTACACATGCATGTTATTCAATCATTGCACCCACACTGCTCGCGTGCGTCAACGACCGTCCGGTAGCCAGGCACTAAACTTGTTTCTATTTGTGAAGCTTGATGCGCTGCAAGTCCAGCCTCTCCCATCTCCTCATTGGTTTTTAGGAGCATATACCCACGTGGTTGATTGAAGGATGAACTGAGGTCCACACTCCAGTCCAGTTGGTGGTGGTAATTCACCTTAAAGACTTTTGCCAACTACCATATAAAGTCCAAAGAAGAAGAAGACTGAAGGAGGAGAGATTACTGGAAACTAAATTGTGATTAGTTCCAGGTGCTGCAGGTTAGTGAGGGGCGGGGGGTTGTGAATAAATGCCTGGTGTTTCCCTGTGTCCAGCAGATGGTTGAGTTGGGGTCCTTGCTGGGTGGACGGATAGTCTATGGATCGGTCAAGATGGCGAATGGCGAGAAGGGGAGTGTGAGAGAGTCTTGGAGGTCGGAAATGGTGGGGAGAAGTGCAGACGAAATGGAGGAAATTTAGAAAGACTTGGTGAAGCTACAGCTGTGCTGGAATGAGAACAATATAGGTCTCAGTTCTGATGGTATGAAGCGGGAGGATGAGGGTCAAGGACCGCTATTGCCGATATTGGAAAGACATAGGAAGAAGAGAGATCATGATACAGAAAGCAGTGGAGCGTCTAGTAAAGAAAGCATGAAGAGGGTCAAGGTAGGAAGCAAGAGTAATGATGTGTTGGAGTGGAAAGTGGTGATAGTGTTTGAGACCACAGGGCCTCACTTACACCCTATCCGACTAACTAATGCCGTAGAGAAAGAGGCAAGTGAAGTGAAATTAGCTTGGTTCATTGGAAATGGTAGATTGTTAATATTGTGTGGTAGCCATGGAAAAGCTTAATGGGAAGAAGATTAAAAGCTGTGTCCCTGGTATTTATGCTAGATTGAATGGAACGATCACTGGGGTCCCAATATATATGTCGATGGGTGATATTAAAGAAAATGTGAAGGAGGGCAGAGTGATTGAGGCCAAAAGGTTGATCAGAAGGAAAGTGGGTCAAAGAAGTGAAAGCTTATCAGTGATGCTGAGGTTTGAGAAAAGTACAGATAGGATTCCTTAGTTTCATTGTTTGAGAATTTGGCCCATATGCACTGCGTTGTTTTAAATGCTAAAGAATGGGACATGCTCAGTGTAAAGGAAAGAAACGATGTGCCAAGTGTGGAGGGGAACATGATTATGGGGAATGTGGAAGCAATATGAGGGTTATTTTGGGGGAGAACACCTGCAGCATTTGTTGGATGCCAGGTACAGAGAAAGGCTAGAGATGCTCAGAGATATCATATGCTCAGAGTCATGATGTATCATATGCAGAGGCCGTAAAACAGATTGGTAGAACTACAGTGCGGACTGATGGAGCTTACATTGACATACCTGTATTAAGTGGACCTACTATCAAGGCTAGTGCTTTTGATTGGTGCCGAAGGAGATGGCTGCCATTTTACGATCCTGTAACCAATTGTGCATGTTTCTTTGCGTTATTTGTAACTTATTTTGTACATAATGTTTCTGCCACCGTGTCTTATGATCGAAAAGAGCTTCTAGATGTCAGGACAGCGATTACTCACCCCATACTGGAGGAATACTTTTTCTTCAACGACTCAGATGGGAAGGATTTACTTCAGATGCCCGACAAGGCCCTCATCCCTGTCATTCGCAGGAGAAAGAGACAGAGTTATTGAAGACGAAGGTCAGGCTTCCTTGTAAGGATCCGTCACCGAGAGGGTAATCTACCTTTACCATCGGTCCTATTAACCAACGTACAATCAATGGATAATAAAATAGCCGAACTATGAGCAAGTATATCTTACCAACGGGACATTAAAAACTGTAATATCTTGTGTTTCACTGACTTGTGGCTGACCGACGACATGATTAACATACAGCTGGCAGGTTTTAAGCTTTTTCGGCAGGATAGAACAGAGGCCTCTGGTTAGACAAGGGGTGATGGTCTATGTATATTTGTAAACAACAGCTTGTGCACGAAATCTAAGGAAGTCTCGAGGTTTTGCTCGCCTGAGGTAGAGTATCTCATGATAAGCTGTAGACCACACTATTTACCAAAAGTTTTCATCTGTACTAAGACCGCACTCAATGAGCTGTATACGGCCATAAACAAACAGGAAAATGCTCATCCAGAGGCAGCGCTCTTAGTGGCCGGGGACTTTAATGCAGGGAAACTCAAATCCGTTTTACCTAATTCCTACCAGCATGTTAAATGTGCAACCAGAGGGAAAAAAACTCTAGACCACCTTTACTCAACACACAGAGTCGTGTACAAAGCTCTCCCTCGTCCTCCATTTGGCAAATCTGACCATAATTCTATCCTCCTGATTCCTGCTTACAAGCAAACACTAAAGCAGGAAGCACCAGTGACTCTGTCAATAAGAAAGTGATAAGATGAAGCAGAAGCTAAGCTACAGGACTGTTTTGCTAGCACAGAGTGAAATATGTTCCGAGATTCTTCCGTTGGCATTGAGGAGTACACCACATCAGTCACTGACTTCATCAATAAGTGCATTGATGATGTCGTCCCCACAGCGACCGTACGTACATACCCCAACCAGATACCATGGATTACAGGCAACATCCGCATTGAACTAAAGGGTAGAGCTGCCACTTTCAAGCAGAGGGACTCTAACCCTTAACTTATAGGAAATTCCGCTATGCCCTCCGACAAACCATCAAACAAGCAAAGCGTCGATACAGGACTAAGATTGAATCATACTACACTGGCTCCGATGCTCGTCGGATGTGGTAGGGCTTGCAAACTATTACAGACTACAAAAGGAAGCACAGCCGCGAGCTGCCCAGTGACACGAGCCTACCAACTGGCAAGTGTCTTCACTGACATTTTCAACCTGTCCCTGATTGAGTCTGTAATACCAACATGTTTCAAGCAGACGACCATAGTCCCTGTGCCCAAGAACACTAACCTTCCTAAATGACGACCGACTCGTGACACTCAAGTCTCTAGTCATGAAGTGCTTTGAAAGGCTGGTCATGGCTCATATCAACCCCATTATCCCAGAATCCCTAGACCCACTCCAATTTGAATACCGCCCCAACGGATCCACAGATGATGCAATCTCTATTGCACTCAACACTGCCCTTTCCCACTTGGACAAAAAGAACACCTATGTGAGAAGGCTATTCATTGACTACAGCTCAGCGTTCAACACCATAGTGCCCTCAAAGCTCATCACTAAGCAAAGGACCCTGGGACTAAACACCTCCCTCTGCAGCTGGATCCTGGACTTCCTGATGGACCGTCCCAGGTGGTAAGGGTAGGTAACAACACATCCGCCACACTGATCCTCAACACGGGGGCCCCTCAGGGGTGCGTGCTCAGTCCCCTCTTGCACTCCCTGTTCACCCACGACTGCATGGCCAGGCATGACTCCAACACCATCATTAAGTTTGCAGACGACACAACAGTGGTCCCGACAACGATGAGACAGCCTATAGTGAGGAGGTCAGAGATCTTGCCATGTGCTGCCAGGACAACAACCTCTCCCTCAATGTGATCAAGACAAAGGAGATGATTGTGGACTACAGGAAAAGGAGGACCGAGCACGCCCCCATTCTCATCGACAGGGCTGCAGTGGCGCAGGTTGAAAGCTTCAAGTTCCTTGGTGTCCACATCACCAACAAACTAACATGGTCCAAGCACACCAATACAGTTGTGAAGAGGGTACGACAAGCTATTCCCCCTCAGGAGACAGAAAATATTTGGCATGGGTCCTCAGATCCTCAAAAGGTTCTACAGCTGCATCATCAAGAGCATCCTGACTGGTTGCATCACTGCCTGGTATGGCAACTGCTTGGCCTCCAACCGCAAGGCACTACAGAGGGTAGTGCGTAAGGCCCAGTACATCACTGGGGCCAAGCTTCCTGCCATCCAGGATCTCTATACTAGGCGGTGTCAGAGGAAGGCCCTAAAAATGGTCAGACTTCAGACACTCTAGTCATGTACTGTTCTCTCTGCTACTGCTCGGCAAGCGGCACCAAGTCTAGGTCCAAAAGGCTTCTTAACCGAGTCTACCCCCAAGCCATAAGACTCCTGAACAGCTAATCAAAGGGCTACCCAGACCCCTCTTTTACACTGCTGCTACTCTCTGTTTATTATCTATGTATAGTCACTTTAACTCTACCTACATGTACATGTTACCTCAATGACCTCGACAAACCGGTGCCCCCGCACATTGACTCTGTACCAGTACCCCCTGTATATAGACTCGCTTTTGTTATTTTACTCCTGCTGTTTAAATATTTGTTACTTTATTTTAAAAAATTGACATGTTTTTTGCTTAACACTTTTTTCCCTTTAACTTCTTAAGGCATTGTTGGTTAAGGGCTTGTAAAGTAAGCATTTCACTCTAAGGTCTACTGTTGTATTCGGCACATGTGACAAATAAAATTTGATATGATTTGATTGTCCTGGCATGGTTTTGAGGCCTGTTCAGAAATCTTATGCTCATAAATGTGCAGTGTCAAAGGACACTTTGATAATGAATAACGTTGATTTCATAGCTTTTATTGGTAAGGTTATCAATACGACTCGGGTTGTGGAAAGCAGAAATGCCAGGTTGAAGGTTATTGTGGAGACGGTAAAAGAGATATTTGGGGTATCAGATGTTACTGTTGAAATGGTTGTTGACTTGCTGAACAGAGTGGACTAAGTTTTATAGACTTTAACCTTTGCCAAATGTTCTAAACAGCGCTTTGTTCAGGAGTGCAAGGGTGAATTGACATAATGCATACCAGCGTTTCACAGAGTCTGCGTTCCCTAACGGAAATATGCAATTAATGCTAGAACGCAGCAATAGGATCTCGCTAGCTCGTGATTGGCTCTGCACACCTCCTTGCCTACTCTGCCCACTGATTAATTTGCTCCTGTTGGAAACGACAGGCTGTGGTCTATCTTGGTTTAGTTATCTTTGGTTTAGTTGTATTGTTATTTATTATAGGACTTCGTTAAACAAGGTAATGTAGCGGATACACCTTCTCCCTGTCACAATTGGAACATCAAAACCAGTACACTATAAACATGACTGTTTTTTGTTTATTGCTAAACGTTTTTGAATGGTCAACCCTGTAGTCTCCCTAGTCTAGATATCTCTCAGGTTCCTTGCAAGACATGTGGCTAACACCAGAGGGAGTCATTGCTTGTATGCCAAGTAGAGTTATCATTTTTTGAGAGGTTTCCAAGTTTGAGGACACCCAGGACAGTAGCTAGGTTTCCATCCAATTGGCGACACATTTTAATGCGAATATTGAAAAGTTCGCATTAAGAAAATTTGGAATTCTCACCAGTGGTGTTTCAGCCTAATTAATTTATTGCGGATACAAATCAGTGTGTGATGACTATGCACACAAAATGTAGTTTTTCGCACAAGTGTACCGAATAAAACGTTTTTAAAAATCGCATTTTCAACTCTACGGATAGCTCTAGCAAACAGCTCGCAAATAGAGTAAGTACAGTGTAGGTAGGGTGTGCAGGTAGTTTAGTCTACATTATGAGATTATTTTGGATAAGAGCAAGAATATTTTTCTTTGTCAAACGGTAGTCAAGCATCGATCATTGTCACCCGAATAAGACCCTCGATATGTATTGGAAAGTAGCATCAAGCTCATCATTGTGCACTTTCACCCTCTGTGAAGTTAATCATAATTGATTTCATCTCTAGTCTAATAAACGGCATGGTTTACCGAGTCGTAGTAGGATGACCGAACACCATATCATCACCGTGTCTCCCAAGTTTACTTCGATATGTTATCAATATTTATCAATATTTGTTCAAAAAAAAGCGTTTCCTCCGGAATTAATTTTACCAACACAAAAAGATCCCACCATGTCGAACGAACAAATTATAAAATTGTACCGAAACTTCCTCTTTCCGTCGCAGCTTTCATTTTTTTTATAGGTATGATAAAAAGGCATGATGGGTATGATTATTATGGTCATAAAAACTGGGTGAAACGTGGTTAATGTTCCGGGTTCCAATAACTTTAACTACACTTCTCAATATGTTATTGTCTGGGTATTATCGCGTCTATGATCAAGACAATGAGTTTATCAGACTTCCTATAGGTAACACGGATCACCATTTAGGCAACAGTTTGGTTTATGGAGCAACAACCATGACTCAATAGAATTTAAGTTACCATAATATTACCAACCATATTTGGTAGTTTATTGCTAGTCTACAATCTGAATATTCTACTACTTAGAAAGCACATTATATAATTCCAAGAAAATACAAATACCCCAATCACGTTGAGATACTTCATAGGAACTTAATTGAATGAACATGGAGGGAAAGGGTCATGTTCTACAGAACCTATATTATGTCCAGTTTTTTTAACATATGTGGATCAAATATAATATTGTTGTGAAATATGCAGATCTATTAGTCATAGTCTACGCCTTTAAGAAGAAGTCTACAAGATAAGGTTTCTGTTTTTAGCTCTCACCACTCATCATTAAAAATAGCGGAGAGGGTGTGAGAGAGTGCGGTAGGAGAAGGCTGCGTGAGCCCCGTATTTCGATCATGTCCTCATCCGGGACCGCCTCAACTTTAGGATACTTTGACAGCATCGTGGCTCCTTCCAAGCGTGTTCACCAAGTTTTATTTTTTTAGATTGTATTTTTATGTAATCTCTTTTTATTACATAGGCTATAAAATCATTTTGATTCCAAATCTGAATAGATGTATTGCCAGTCAACATATCTTTATGAAGCACTCAACTATTTGTGATATCCTCTGGGAAGAACAGGCGTTAAAAATCTGCGGATTCAATACAAACGAAGGCAAACGTTTGTTACAAAGTTGCAATTTAGCGTTTGGATAGGAACAACACAGGAAGAGGTCTTGAAGACGGATGTAACTCCATGACCAATGTCGCGCGCGGTAACGAATTTATGATTTGACAAATGTTGTTCCCAACATTGTGACAGTAGTACTTTCCTCGACGTGCTTTGGATTTGTCTTCTACGTTCAACGAATTGGACCAGTAGCCTAATTATCGGTCAGAAACCAAGACATGGGGACTCAGGGCACCGGACGAAAAAGAAATCCCAATAAGGACAGGTCGACGGCCGAGGACGATGCCCTTAATCTCATATCAAGAGAGGTACGTATTTTAGATGAGAACAATACGAAAGTACTTTGCACTTCCATTCAACTTCCACTACTCAGTATTTCTATAATTACACCCTCATTTTGTTCCCTTCCTTTCTCCCAGCGGCAGAAATATATATTTTTGACACAATAAGAGCACGAGGAAATAAAGTATAGCCCACTGGACCCCAAAAGTGAAAATGTCCTTTTCATACTATATTAGTTTGCTTTTCTCTAGCAGTCTAGACAAAATATAGGTTTGTAAATAATAATTTCATTGTGGCTTTGGTTGCAAATTTAAATGGTGCCTGTTCAGTGCCAGACACGTGCCCAACATAAAGAACAAATTGTGTGTCAATGACTAATTCATTGGCTAACTCACTGTAGAGTTGTAATCCTACTTTATGTGCACAAAAGCACTAATGTATAAATTTCCCTTGATGAATGTAGACTAGGTTACATGTTCTTGGAGCAGGTGGCAATGATCACCTTTATCCTGTTTGTGGCCATGTAGCACTAACTTCTTATTTCACTTTCATTTTGCATTACATGTGCTAACCTGCAAGAATCCCTTCCCAGTATGGTTTAGTCTTGGCAGCAGTGATATGCTGTTGGTTCTCTGACAGGTGCTGAAGTCGTGCCTTACTCATGTTGTGACTGGCGCACTCACTCTTCCTGGTGGACCCGCACTTCCTGTCTCTTTGTGTTAAATTCAAAAGAAACTGGTGATCTTGATGCTAAACAGATTAAACCCTAATGAAGTCCTATTGAGACCAAATCGTTTGTAATAGATCCATTATATCTGTGGAGCATCAAGATCTCCAGTGTGCTGGAATTTCTTTTCAATTTAGCAGAACATTTTCTCCATGCACTGTAATAAGATAGGTGTGTGATCTATAGGCCTAGGTTTTTTTAATCAGTCCCTTTGTTGTCATACCTCAACTCTTTGTTTATTTTAAATGTACATTTTAATTCTTAAAGACATGCTCCGGGACTCTGGCGAATTGTGTTTAACTATGTCATTATTTTTAAAAACCTCTGGCTTTGGGCTGGATGTGTCAATGTGTAGTTAATACATGCATAATCTATGAGCAGAATTACTGTTTTACTTCAATTAGCCACGAAGTCCAGCAGTTAGCCTAGTGGTTAGAGCGTTGGGCCAGTAACCGAAAGGTTGCTATATCGAATCCCCAAGCTGACAAGGTAAAAATCTGTCGTTCTGCCCCTGAACAAGGCAGTTAACCCAGTGTTCCCCCGGTATGCCGTCATTGTAAATAAGAATTTGCTCTTAATATAAAGAAATCTCTAGTTTGAAACCAACAGTTTGTGCCACCATTTTGCCTACTGTGATAATTTGGTGATGTACTGCAAGATTGGCCCACAATCTAGCAATACAATTTCCAACCAATGAGCCTCCCCATTTGAATGACAGCAAGAAAGATGCATTTGAGTCTTCATTTATGAGAGACAGACTGTAGCTGTAGCTAACAGAGTCTACACATGAATTGTGTAAACAATTGCCATTATTTTCAACAGCTGAAGAGGTAAGGTATACAGGGTATGCATATTACTTTTAGGAACACTAATTTATGAACAGATGTACACTATATATACAAAAGTATGTGGACACCCCCTCAAATTAGTGGATTTGGCTGTTTCAGCCACACCAGTATTGACGCGTACAGCCATGCACTCTCCATAGACAAATATTGGCAGTAGACTGGCCTTACTGAAGAGCTCAGTGTCTTTCAACGTGGCACCGTCATAGTTAGTCAAATTTCTGCCCTGCTAGAGCTGCCCCGGTCAACTGTAAGTGCTGTTATTGTGAAGTGGAAACACCTAGGAGCAACAACGGCGCAGCCACGAAGTGGTAGGCCACACAAGCTCACAGAACCAGACTGCCAGATGCTGAAGTGGGTACAAATAGTCTGTCCTCGGTTGCAACACTCAATACCGAGCCTCTGGAATAATGTTGGCACAAGAACTGTTCGTCGGTAGTTTCATGAAATCGGTTTCCATGGCTGAGCAGCCGCACGCACACAAGCCTAAGATCACCATGCGCAATACCAAGTGTCTGCTGGAGTGGTGTAAAGCTCGCTGCCATTGGACTCTGGAGCAGTGGTAAATGGCTAGCACATTATGAAACTAGGCCTATAAATCTTTTGTCAGAGTCCATATATGACACAACGTGGGAAACGTTTCATCAACAAAAGATTGCTAGTCCAAATCAAACCTTACCTGACGCCAAGGGCCTTTTGTATGCTTGATCATCTGGCATGTCTGCACCTAGCTCCGCAATAGAATATTAGTGATTTAAAAAAAAATATATATATATTAAAATCTTTTGAACGTGTTTTAGTTGGCTAGACCGACAACTGATGTTCCCTGATATGCATTTACCATGACAGATAGCTAGCGACTTTAGATTTCATTAACCACCCAACCATTTGATAGATCAGTCTAGTTTACTCTGACATGAGTATCTATAGCATCCTAGCTACATGTTTGGTACAATTATAGCTGGACGAACCTTCCTCTATGGCTGGCTTGTGTGAGTGAGAGGGCTAGCTACACTACATGACCAAAAGTATGTGGACACATGCTCGTCAAACATCTCATTCTAAAATCATGGGTGTTAATATGTAGTTGGTCCACCCTTTGCTGCTATAACAGCCTCCACTCTTCTGGGAAGGCTTTCCACTAGATGTTGGAACATTGTTGCGAAGACTTGCTTCCATTTAGCCACAAGCATTAGTTAGGTAAGTGCGTCAGCACCGTTTTTTGACATTTTTTGAATTGTTTATCAATTATCCATTACTAAAGAGCCATAAGGATATTGTTTTGCCTTATCTGATTTTATCCATAAGGCCTATGTTATGTCCATATCAGGCATATAATACTCCAAATGGGCAAAATGTCAACTTGTCGCATATGATCATGGGAAGTCAGGTTCCGAACCCAAAAGTCGGTGAATCATGTCCAAATGGCCTATATAATGACCAAATGGTATATATCCGTATGTTAAGTTCTGAATCAGCCTAGAAGGTCTATTAATCATGTTTGATCATAAGTCAGAATTTCTCATTAGTGTTGATTACAGCCTGCCCATTTTGTGACAGTAAATCCCTATTCAAATATATTGGCAATGGACAGTGTCCAATTGTAGTCTAACATGTTGAGACTGTCAATATATTATATGTGTAATGGACACTGTCCATTTAGCAATATATTGCCAATGGGCCTTTATTCATAGTGCATCTTATCCCTTACACTTACTTGTTAATTTCAGCATGTCCATTTTGTAATGTGAAGTCCTTATACATTGGCAATGGACACTGTCCAATTGCAGAATAGCATGTTCACACTGGCAATGTATCATATGTGTAATGGACACTTTCCAATAGCACTATATTGGCAATACAATTGAAGTCGGAATTTACATATACTTAGGCTGCAGTTAGTAAAACACATTTTTCAACCACTCCACAAATTTCTTGTTAACAAACTATAGTTTTGGCAAGTCGGTTAGGACCTCTTCTTTGTGCATGACACAAGTCATTTTTCCAACAATTGTTTACAGACAGATTATTTCACTTATTCCAGTGGGTCAGAAGTGTACATGCACTAAGTTGACTGTGCCTTTAAACAGCTTGGACAATTCCAGAAAATAATGTCATGGCTTTAGAAGCTTCTGATAGGCTAATTTACATAATTTGAGTGAATTGCAGGTGTACCTGTGGATGTATTTCAAGGCCTACCTTCCAACTCAGTGCCTCTTTGCTTGATATCATGGGAAAATCAAAAGAAATCAGCCAAGATCTCCACAAGTCTGGAGACCTCCACAAGTCTGGTTCATCCTTGGGAGCAATATCCAAACACCTGAAGGTACCACGTTCATCTGTACAAACAATAGTACGCCACTATAAACACCATGGGACCATGCAGCCGTCATACCGCTCAGGAAGGAGACGCGTTGTGTCTCCGAGAGATGAACATACTTTGGTGCAAATTAATCCCAGAACAACAGCAAAGGACCCTGTGAAGATGCTGGAGGAAACCGGTACAAGAGTATCTATATCCACAGTGAAACGAGTCCTATATCGACATAACCTTAAAGGCCGCTCAGCAAGGAAGAAGCCACTGCTCCAAAACCGCCATAAAATAGCCAGACTACGGTTTGCAACTGCACATGGGGAAAAAGATTGTACTTTTTGGAGAAATGTCCTCTGGTCTGATGAAACAAAAATATAACTGTTTGGCCATAATGACCTTTGTTATGTTTGGAGAAAAAGGGGGAGGCTTGCAAGCCAAAGAACACCATCCCAACCGTGAAGCATGGGGGTGGCAGCATCATGTTGTGGGGGGGCTTTGCTGCAGGAGGGACTGGTGCACTTCACAAAATAGATGGCATCATGAGAAGGAAAAGTATGTGGATATATGGAAGCAACATCTCAAGACATCAGTCAGGAAGTTAAAGCTTGGTCACAAATGGGTCTTCCAAATGGACAATGACCCCAAGCATACATCCAAAGTTGTGGTAAAATGGCTTAAGGACAACAAAGTCAAGGTATTGGAGTGGCCATCACAAAGCCCTGACCTCAATCCTATAGATAATGTGTGGGCAGAACTGAAAAAGCATGTGCGAGCAAGGAGGCTTACAAACCTGACTCAGTTACACCAGCTCTGTCAGGAGGAATGGGCCAAAATTCACCCAACTTATTGTGGAAGGCGACCCAAAATGTTTGACCCAAGTTAAACAATTTAAAGGCAATGCTACCAAATACTAATTGAGTATGTAAACTTCTGACCCACTGGGAATGTGATGAATAAAATAAAATCTGAAATCAATCATTCTCTCTCCTATTCTGACATTTCACATTCTTAGGATCACCACTTTATTTTAACTGACCTAAAACAGGGAATTAATACTTGGATTAAATGTCAGAATTGTGAAACTGAGTTTAAATGTATTTGGCTAAGGTGTATGTAAACTTCCGACTTCAACTGTATAACACTGTCCAATTGCAGTAGGAAATGTTGGCGCTGGAAAAATAGTTATGGACACTGTCCATTAGTAAATGCCCATTGTAATATATTGCTATCAGGAATTTTCCATGTTGGGCATTTCAGCAATTTAACAATTGTAATGCTTGTTGAACTCGAGACCACCGAGCAGTGATAGTGGTTCCTCTTCCTTGCTCGTTGGTGTTGATTTCAGCCTGTCCATTTGGTGATGGTAAATCGCTGCTTAAAGATATTGGAAATGGACAGTGTCCATTGACATATGATACATTGCCAGTGCCAAACTTTTGACTTGTACTGGATAGTGTAATATCTTTTTGTTGTTGATTCGTCTCTATCAGCACGTGGTCCTGTGTGACGACAAATGTAGTAGTCCGAATGGATCACGATTTAATTGTCTCAATTTGTAGCAAACTTCAAAATAATTCACTGTGGGGGATTGATCTTGATCATAAACACCTTTTGGGCCCAATACATCCGTACATTTTTGGGGGGTTTGGCCGTTCTGGCAATCTTAATTTACATAGGCATTCTAGGGCAGACCTGCGCTTTTGGCACCGTTAGGTTGCTACACAGTACTGCCCTACCAAGCAAAAAGGCAGTAACTAACTAATTTTTAGACAAAATGAGCAATATCATTTTTGCTACATTATGAAATACATGCTTAATCATGTGGACAAGCATCCTGCCTCTATTGTGTTTTGAAGAAAATTGGGGTCATGTTAGCAGTTACTGCATAAAGTTACTGTGATACCAAGGTAAATAAAAGCAATTTTACTCACTTCCACACTATAAGCAGTTACTGCCTTTTGCGTGGTAGGGCAGAGTAGCCGACCAGCAGAGCTTGACTTCACACTCCAGACTGGGCACTGGGGGCCTGGGTTGCATAGTGAAAGGTTGGTCCAGGCCTGCCCAGCGTTATCCAATGAGGTTGCAGGGCAGACCCAACAATTTAGTGGAAAACCCATGCACATGTACACACAGCAGAGCGAGCACAATGACGTGGTGCACATGTAGGCCATTTTTGGGGACCACTTTTGGCTCGTGAGCACTACTTTAAGAACTACTGGCTAAAAAGTATACAGTGCCAAAATTCAATGTCTTACACTGAAATAACATGTTGCATTGGCTACATGATTGCATAAAGTGTGACGCCTCAGGCCACTAATTTGTGGGGTGAAAGGGCACTGCTTTCACGTTTCAACTATAAACTCTGGGTCTTCGAGGCCTTTGTTTGAAGTGTGACGCACGCAGGCTGAATGTAGGCCTTGAAATGCAGTTCCATATGGTGACTTCCTGAGTGTGCCAACACACTCTTTTTATAGTTCTAGTTAAACAGTCCTATCATGCTGTAAAAGACAAGTATCTTGAGTCACTGTCTTACATGTGATACAGCTCAGGCAATTTCAGTAGTACATTTCTAGAGGGTGTACTTTACTTTACCACTATGCTCCCAGGGTAGGAACAGCACTGTTGAATTGAAGGAAGTGCGATTCTGTTAAGACTCATACCGGATGTTGCATCAAATGGGCATGTCACCTCAGACACCTGACTCACTAGTGACTGTTGCTTCATGATTACCCTTGCCAAGTCAGTAGCAGTTGGCTATCTGAATGTTATCATTTTCTGGTATCAAGTTAGCAGATTGCTATTTACTTTACAGTCTGGGGGTATTTGTCTGGGGTTACACTTTCTTGAAGTTTAGTCATTGTTGCTTGTTGTAGACCATGTGCAGTGTGGAGAACATGCTGTAGTTGGTGATGTCTGCTGGTAGTTTTTAGGGTTTGATACGTACATTTTAAGGGGCAGTTCCCCACAGCTGCCCTTGCACATTTCCTGAGTGTTTAAAAACACTTTGTCAGTGGACAGCTTGCTGTTGTCGTAGAACGGTAGCTTGCTGTAGTTTCAGGACTGTAACTGCTATACACAGTTAGAGAAATACTGTGCCTTTAAGTGCAGGCTGGGTCGAGTCCCACAATGGCAGCCATCTGACAGGATGGTATGTCAATCCTGATGAGCAGACCGATTCTGCAACACAGGCTTTAAAAATAGAAAGGCCCTAAAGATCAGCTGTTACTGCACCCTGCCTTCAGATTGGGTCTGTCACGGGGGGTGGGGGTCTAATGGCGCATGCCAATAGATAACTGGAAATGGCCACTCCATGGAAAAGGCATGGCAAATGACTCTGGTAATGGAGCCTTTTTAAGTGTAGGCTTCGAGGCATCAGGAGCTTGAGCTGTTGAGGTGGTTCAGCTGTATCTTGTTTCTATACGGGTTATTGTGCAGAGCAGTATTAGGCTTAGGAAAAGTTTCAATGTATGATTATAATATGTGTATCCTTGACTTAGTATGGACAAGGGAGAGGAGACCACACAGTCGGAAGGAATGTTCTGGCTCAGGAGGTTTGCACACTTGTAATTCTGTACTTTTTGCCAATGTCAAACACTTCAATATAATAATTCAAACAAGAATTTCTGGCACGTCACCATAATAAATCTTGCATTGGTAAAAGTTCATAGAAAATGTTGAAATGTGTTTAATTCGATGGTGCATTTGAAAGATTAACCCTGGCACTAACGCTGCCAGGCTGCATCACTCCAACTTTTCATTACTTTTCGTTATTCTTATAAACTAACACAGAGGCAGTTGATCTGAATTAAACTTCTCTTTGTATGCCATTAATGATAAACATCTTATGGCTACATCAGAGTTACTAATATTAACCGTTGAAAACGTATTCACACGAACAGTAGGGGTAGGGGGAAACTACTTAGGGGCACCTAAGTATCATGATACCAAATCGTGACGTCCATGGCAATTCCCATCCCTAATGAAGTTAGTAAAATTTTATGGATGACAAACAGCGAGCCCACTATGTGTTCAATACAAGAAACTCAGGAGCATTCTTCAGACCAAAGGGTGGGATATGGAAATGAAAGCAGTAAAAAAAATACAGGCAACTTGTCCTCACAGTTGAGTCTTTTGAATAGTACACAGTGTTGATGATTAAGGAGGCATTGACTCCTTGGAATTAGAAGATGAATATGAATGTAAAGGGACTTACCTCATACATTCAATAAACAAAACAGTGATTTAGCACGTGCAGAGTGTACAGAGGTGTTAGATTAGTTAAGCACAGTGTTTTGTTTGTCAGATGATCCTAAAACATTTATCGATCACCTTGTCAAGAGAAGCTAGAGGGCATTTGATAGAAGATGAGATAATTGCACAGTAGCTCCACTGTCTTCTTTCACCTCAGTTCCATTTGCCCTCCCAGCTATGTTGATTCCCCTAGTGTGGTGTTGGATGTCAAGTGCTGTGTTGGCAGGCCTGGAGCTCAGCCTGTGGAAAGTTTGCATGAATATACTGGTAAGAGTTCACCACAGTGTGCTGGGATCACCGCCTGTTTAATGTAGGCTATTCCTTGTTAATGTCTGCAGTGAACTAATTTCTTGATGCATTGTGAAATCTACATAGCAACCTTGGTTAGACATCAAATGCTAGCCTAATATTTGATTTGTTTCCAGTGTTTAGAAGCTGAATTGATAGTCCTAATTGAGGGATTATAGCTAAAGTTAAAATTAGTCACATTGTGACCTTGTTTTTAAGCTGTCTGTATATGTGTCCTATATTCTGTAGTTGGAGTTAAATAGTGAAAAGTGTGAACACGAAAGCATGTATATTGTATACTTGTCCTCTTACTGTTAGAGGATATGACTGGATTATGTCTGTAGAAGGTGAAAGCTTCACAGTAGTGGAGGTTGATTGACTGCAGCACACTCTACTGGGATGTCTTTCTCAGTGATGGCGAGGGAATATGACACCATTCAAACCCAGAGAAGGGTTCAAATAAGTTCCCGTTCGTCCTGCTGCACCTGCCTGACACTTTCTTTAGAAACCGGCATGTCTTGAATTGCTCTTTGCTGGATTAGGCTAGCATTCACGACAGCGGTGGACGGGCATCCTCAGTGTAGAGCATCCTCCTGTCTTGCCAAGTACCTCAACTACACAATGATTTAATCCACAGAGTTGAGCGCAGACTAGAGTTTATATATATATATATTTTATATATATTTTTCCATCCGATCAGAGCTCTAGCAGTATTAACTGCCAACCCAGTCAAAGGATCTGAAAATGAATCTAGTACTGAAAGCATAAGCTTCAGCTAGCTAGTGTTGAGTAGTTTACTCAGAGAGAGACAATGGTTAAACAAATGTCTTTCAAAATGAAGAAGTATGAGCAATAGAGCTAGCTGTATTTTATTTTCACTTACCTAGCTAGTGAATGCAGCTAGCTAGTTTAGCTTGCTCAAACAGAGAGGGATACTATGATAGCTAGCTAGCTGGCTATGGCTATCAACACTGAAACTTTTCCAAGTCAAGGTAAGCTTTTGGTTTTGTTAATTTATTTCCACCGGGGCCCGCCGGTGTAACTGCTTACTCTACTGCAGGATTGTAGCGGGTTTATTAATGCATACGTTTTAGTAGCTAGCTGTTGAAAAATAACATTAGCTAATATGGTGACAATGAAGTAGGCTGTGTGTAGAGGTTAGCGGTTATGGTGTGAAGGTTTGGCTTTAAGTTTTTTTTCACCTGGTCACAGACATCTGTTGTATTGTGCACTGAAGTCCACAAGCAAAGGGAAAAGGTGAGAGGAGAGCACGTAGATGCATGCGAGAAGGAATTATACAACCACAAACAGCATGATTTGCTATGTGGTTGCTATGAAAGTGAACTGTGCGGTCATCAGGCGTGTATTCATTCCTATTCTGTTGAAAAATGTTTCTTAAATGGAAGCAAAGGAAGGGTGATAAAATATCTGAATTTGTCCAATAGAAGCTCTCGTTTGCAACTGTTGCACTAATGATTACACCCTAGATAAGCTAGATGCAGGCAAGAGTGTGCAAGGCGGTCATCGTCCTCCCTCATTTTAAACGGCACCAACCGCCACTGCCGTGTACCTATGCTTGTCCTCTGTTGCATGCCTTTCTTTGTTTGCTGAAATCCATACTGTTTCCTCATTGCTGTTGCTCTAAGATGGCAATTCAGCGCAAACGTGCATGTCCCAATTTGAATCTCATCATGGGAACAGTCGGTGGTTGCATTTGATTAACGTTTTATTAAAAAGTATGGATATCAGAAAACAAAGGCACTCAACAACCGAGGACAAACATAGGTACATGGTAAGGGTTGAAGAGTTAAAATTTTGAAGTATCAACTGCATATCGACTAGGAGTCAGAGGTTAATTTACAAAACTCTAGTCTGCTCAACATCTGTGGATGAAATCCTCTATCAGTTCTGATGGCTGTCGAGAATTCTGTTGACGTTATTGTGTTTTGTCTCACTGCGGTCGGGAGACAAAGTAAGTGGCAGATTAAGTTTCCTTGTCAACGTTAGGTGACAGACCAAGGGGAGTGGAGAATCAAGTGTTTAGATTAGTCTGGTACCCTGATGTCAGGAGGGGCACAAACCACATCTTAAGAAATGTCACTGTCATCAATGGGACAGGCCAGATAATTGGCACATTTAAAAGTCCTACGCACACGTGTGTACGCAGTCACTCTCAAACATAAGCACACACAAATGCAGAGATGAATTTTAAAACTGCATATACACAGACATCTAGGCTACATTGTGTCATAGACGCATGCATGCATGCACCAGTTACCAGTAGGCCATGTTTCTAAACTACTTTTATTTTTTTAAAGTATACCCTTCTTTTATGGAACAATGAGTTGTCATTTCCCTCCTGTTTCAACTTCAGCATTTCCAATGCTTTCAGCTAAAAAGTATGCCAACTAAAGAAGCAAACTGAGGTTTACACAAACATGGATATGTAAACATTAATTCTCTAAATATTTCTTCATATGTTTAGACATGGACGAGTGGGTTCGGTTAGCCTAGCCTGGTCTGACCCTCAAAGGGAAGTTTCCATAAAAGGATGTTGAGGCACTGTGCTTTTGCTTCCTCTTGATGACATCACACACAGGGCCCGTAGAGATAGTTATCACACATACCTTCCTGTTTATTCGCTTCTAAACCCAGGGAGCACTGTTGATTGGTTGGTAAGAAGGAAGAAATGACATGCCAAGAATTAACACTAGGGGAGGGTGGGTAAGTTGAGCCAAAGGAGTAAATTGAGCCACCCTTGTTTCAAAGAAATCTTACACAAAATTAACTTAGCAAATATTTACAAGGATCAGGTAATTTTATGGAGTCTGTGGTTTCTTCTTCACATGGAAAAGTGGCAAGCAATATGGGTACACATGACAGATCATTACACAGGTGCACCTTGTGCTGGGACAATAGAAGGTCACTCTAAAATGTGCAGTTTTGTCACAAAACACAATGCCACAAATGTCTCAAGTTTTGAGGGAGTGTGCAATTGACATGCTGACTGCAGGAATGTCCACCAGCGCTGTTGCCAGAATTTTATGTTAATTTCTGTATTTCGTGTTAGAGAAATTTGGAAGTACGTCCAACCGGCCTCACAACCACAGAACATGTGGGCGAGTGGTTTGCTGATGTGAACCGCGTGCCCCATTTTTTATTTTTTATTTTATTTTATTTTTTTTATTTTTTTTAGCGCTCTGTTACCAAGAGATGCATATCTTTTTTTCCCAGTCATGTGAAATACATAGATTAGGGCCTAATTGATTTATTTAAATTGACTGATTTCCTTATATGAACTGTAACTTGTTGCACGTTCTGTTTTTTACTTTTTTGTTTTAGTGTACTTGTTACCATTGCTAACCTTCGGATTAGCAGCTCAGTGGGGTTTGAAAATGACACCCCTTCAATGGCGTTTTTACCAGATATATGCTGGGATCAGCACAAGGTCGGTATGAAGGTACTATATCACAATCTGGATCCTGTCCAAGCCTAAAGTCAATCGTCAAGTTTGCTGACGACACAACAGTGGAAGGCCTGATTACCAACAACGGTGAGACAGCCTATAGGGAGGAGGTGGGAGCAATGGCAGAGCGGTGCCAAGAAAATTACCTCTCCCTCAATGTCAACAAAACAAAGGAGCTGATCGTGGACTACAGGAGATGGAAGCGAGAGCACACCCCATCCACATCGACGGGGCCTCAGTGGGGGGAACTAGAGCTTCAAGATCCATGGTGTGCACATCACTGACAACCTGAAATAGTCCATTCTCACAGGCAGCATGTTGAAGTTGGTGCAAAAATTCTTCTTCAACCTCAGGAAGTTGAAGAAATGTGGCTTGGTCCCTAAGACCCTCACAAACTTCTAGAGGCACCATTGAGAGCGTCCTGTTGAGCTGTATCGCGACCTGGTACAGCAATTGCACCGTCCGCAACCACAAAGCTCTCCAGAGGGTGGTGGTCAGTCCAACGCATCACCAGGAGGACACACTGCCTGCCCTCCAGGACATCTACAGCACCTGGTGTCACAGTAAGGCCAAGAAGATCAACTACCTGAGCCACGGCCTGTTCACCCCGCTACCATATAGAAGGCGGAGACACTACAGGTACATCAAAGCGTGTTAGGCTAGTGGTGACTGTTTAAGTCACTGTTTTAGCCGGCTACCACCTGGTACTCTACCCTGCACCTTAGGCTGCTGCCCTATGTACGTAGTCATTGAGCACAGGTCACTTTTTAAAAATTATGTTGACATAAAAAACACACCATTTTATATACTGCATCTATTTCTGACATTGCTCGTTCTGAAATGTATTTTTCATGGCTTGTGTTTTTTTATTGCTTGTTATTACTGCACTGTTGGAGCTAGAAACGCATGCATTTTGCTGCACCTGCAATAACATCTGCAAATCTGTGTATATAACCAATACACTTTGATTTGAAATGTTGCAGTTTTATAACTCACATTTCCTGCACTTCTACAAATTGTGTAATGACTTATGCCATGTTAATATAATATATCTGAGTGAGAATGACTAACAAAATCAATGGGGGCTCTCTGGGGTTCAGGTGCCCTGTGTGCCTGGTCGGTATTCGGCCATGATAGCTGGCTAGACTAACTACCAATCTAAAAATTGTTAGATGACTTGGCTAATTGAGTGACTGTCAGTGACTAAGAAACTGCTGATACACAACCACATTTTGAAATTTCACCTGGTGTATCCTACTATTCTTACTCTCAATAGTAAGTTGAGACCCCAACTGGTCGCGGCCCTTAGTGGCTGGGGGCCCTTAGCTACTGCTCGTGTTGCTTATGCCTGGCCCTTTTGTTATTGATTACATTACCTACTATGCCAATTTCGATGTATAAAATGGGCCATAACTTTAAAACTAGCAGAGGTATGTCATCAGAGTGCACAACAGAACATTGTACTGTCTACACTCGGTTTCATCATTAAATCGATTTTAATCACAACTTAAGACTTGTTGCTAAGGATTCCGCTACGCGGTTAGCTTTACGGCTGGGACTGCAAGTTTGTTCCTTTTTTTGTTGTTGCATGGATTTCGTGAGCGCTAGCTGGCTGTACTACAGACACCTGTTGTCTTCCTCGTCGTGGGAAAGACTCATTGTTATCTTTTCGTAAAACAACTGGTTGCAGTAAAGAGCCAATCTGGATACTAAAGAGATCCTGAGGGAAATCGACGTACCAACAACATTATGCTATGGAGGAACAACATACTCCATCATGGAAAGATCTGACTACCTCACAAAATAAATGGAACCCTCTCCCACTCTCTTTTCCATCTCATCCTCTCCCACTGAATGAAGATTATGGTAAGGAATTCTTTCCAAATAATATAAAAAATGGAAAATTAACAAATGTACAGAAAGATCAATGCGAAGGCTAAATTACAGAGGAATAACTTTTTCTCAGGCTATTAAATCCTTTCAGTCTGGAAAAACCCCAGGGCTTGATGGCATACCGGTAGAGGTATATCAAGTATTCTTTGATATACTAAACGCTCCATTGTTAGATTGTTTTAACTACTATATAAATGGTAGTCCGCCAGGTACTCAGTAGGAAGGTCTGATTTCTCTATTATTAAAACAAGACCCAGATGGCAAATATAAAGACCCAGTCTATCTAAAAAAAAAACTAGAGGCCCCTTACACTTCAATGTTGTGATGCAAAAATACTGGCGAAATGCATAGCACTCCGAATTAAAAGGGTTTTTACCAGGTATTGTTCATCCTGATCAGACAGTTTTTCTTTTTACATGGACGATACATTGGAGATGATATACAACAACTACTAGAAATAATAGAACATCATGAAACGTATAAGAAGCCAGAAATTGTATTTATAGTGGATTTTGAAAAGGCATTTGATAAAGTAGACTGGATTGTATTTATACATGCCTGGATTATTTTCAATTTTGGTAATTCCTTTGTAAAAAATAAATGTATAGCAACCCCAGGTGTAAAATAGTGAATTACGGCTACTTTTCAGAGTTTTGAAATGTCAAGAGGAGTTAAACCAGGGTGTCCACTGTCACCATATCTATTTGTTATGGCCATCGAAATGCTAGCTATTAAAATCGATAACAACATTAGAGGATTAGAAATCCAAGGCTTAAAAACAAAGGTGTCCATGTATGCCAATGACTCAAGTTTTATATTACGTCCGCAAGCTAGATCCCTGCGATGTCTCATTGAAGGTCTAGATAACTTTTCTGTACTCTCTGGACTAAAACCTAATTATGATAAGTGTATAATATTACGTATTGGATTGTACATTACCCTACAAAATGGGCTGATGGTGAAGTAGACACTCGTTATTCATATCACAAAATATATAAATAAGCTCTCCACAATGAATTTCAATAGAAAACTTGGACATGACCCTGCAACCATGGAGAGGTAAATACCTGTCTATTTATGGCAAAATGGCCCAGATGAATTCCTTAGTCGTATCTGTTTACTCACTTACTTATGGTGCTGTCTACTCCTGATGATTCCTTTTTTCAAATCATATGAGCAAAAAATATTTAGCTTTATCTGGGACGATAAACAAGACAAAAGGTGCCTATCTATATAATGAATATTAATTGGCAGGGTTGAGATTTAAATATAAAAGCACTAAACCTCTCTCTAAAAGCTTCACTCATTCAAAAGTTGTATTTGAACCCTAAATGGTTCTCAAGTAGATTACTAAGAAAAGCTCATCCATTGTTTAAGAATGGCGTTTGTGCAGGTTGCCATGTCTCATTTTTTGATTAATTGAAAAAGATACTTTGAAAAAAGTATCTTTCTTTCTTTTTCAAACGAGCGTTGCAGAGCAGGCTACAATTTCAATTTCATCCCCCTGAAAAGAGAACAAATATTATGGCTGAACTCAAATGTGCTGGTTGATAAAATACCTGTATTTATGGGAAACATGTTTGAAAAGGGTATTTTGTTCTTAAATGATATTGTAAATTGGACTGGTTATGTCCTTCATGGAGTTATCAGAATTGTATTGAAAGGTCTGATCAATCCAAGAGTACAACCAATTGATTACAGGCAGGTGGCAGCGGGAGGAGGTAGGGAACTGGTCAGTCTGCCCAATTTTAAAGATCAAAACTGACAGAGGAATAAAAATAGCTTAAATAAGACCGTATACCAGTTTCATTTGAGGACCAGCATGTTGACAACTGTGCCATACAGATTGTGAAATAGTTGGGAAGAGGTTTTTGATGATTCCATGGTACAGGGTGTATGAGTTGATATATAAAACAATGCAGGATTCAAGACATTCTGCTTTTGAGCTAAAATGATTATATAGAATTCTTGCCACCAACAAAATGTTAAATATTTGGCATAAAATCATCAAATCTCTGCAGATTTTGTTGTGAGGATACAGAATCAATAGACCATTTATTTTGGTATTGCCCTCAGGTAGCCTGTTTCTGGTCTCAGGTTCAGGAATGGCTGAAAATGCTGTGAAAGTATTTATCTTCAACTCGCAATCTGTGGAGTGTAGTCGATTTAGATTGAAATTGTACGCTAAACATCACAGCATAGTTGAAAGATATGTGTTGCGTAGAAACCTGAAGTGGGTGGCCAGCAGAACTAGATGGGATGGGCTGAGGGTTGGTAGGTGGAATTGGAGACAAGTGGGAGTGGAGTTGCTGTGTGGGTGATAGAATAATGGTCAAAGATAAAAGTCAAAATAAAACATAATTAAAAAGTACATTTGAATGACACTGAGGGGCAGTGTTTTTACAACTAATGCCGGTTTTCCTGAGGCTGATGCCGTGCAGGTGTTTGTACACGTGCATATACACACACTCTCATTCAAATAAACACATACAAGAACACACACATCCACGTAATAGTGCCAGACATGCACACAAACATATACAGTTGTCATTGCTGTTATGATTTTAGTTGACCTTGATGTCCTTTGTTTTATTTTTTTGCATTATTGTTGTTTTCTTCTGTCTTTTTCCTTTTTTCTCTTCGTTGTTTGTGCACTGGGGGGTTCTTTGGGGTGGGGAATGGAATTTTATTTTTCTTCTTGGGGGGGGGGGTACTGTGGAAGGGGTCTCGAACTGTTGAGGGACAGCTATTGGGGAACTGTGGGAGGATCTTGGAGGGTTCGGGTTCACGTCTTTTGGCCTGGTCGTAGATCGGTCAACGTGCCCTTGAGCAGGGCATTGACCCTGGATGCTTGTGTGTGTCACTGCATGGGAATCTGTTGGATGACTGGTACGATGTAGTGGTTGAGCGGCTTCACTGCAAGTATATTGTATGTTTCGAATATTTAAAAAAATTAAAAGAGAAGAAAAAAAACTAGCAAAGATCCTGCTCTGGAAATGGGATCATCAATATATAGAAAGGTTTGCCAAATGAAGAAAAACATTTAAATTTTCAATATTCATGTTTGTTTTAAGTTGATATAAGAACATGTTTATTGAAATCAAAATACTACTTGTATTATAGAGCATGCAGTAAAGCTTCATAGACTCCCCCCCCCCCCCCCCCTCCACCTGTGTAATGATCATGCTGTTTAATCAGCTTCTTGATATGCCACACCTGTCAGGTGTATGGATTATCTTGGCAAAGTAGAAATGCTCACCAACAGTAAACAAATTCAAACCAAAAATGTGAACTTTTTGTGCATATGGAACATTTCTGGGATCTTTTTTTACATGTTGTGTTTATATTTTTGTTCAGTCACTCGACTAATAAAGCCTAATATCGCGTAAGCCATTTTAGCATTTGAATTTTAAAGGTGCCTTGCAAATGTGCAAGATCAGAAACGGGCCGCCTTCTCCACGTTCAGGAACAGGCCGCCTACTCTACTTTGGTCAGTGCACGAAGCTGAGCAGAGTGCGCAGTTTGACTTGGCTACTGATTTTCCCTAGGGTTTTTCTACAAGTCATTTTGCATGCTGATCAATGACTGTCAACATAGTTACATGCTTAGTTTGACACTGAAGGAGAGGATGCAGCAGTTTTTTGATTTTTGGAATGTAGAAAAAGTAATATGAGCAAAAAAATGTGAATCGGCAATTCTTAATGTTTGAATAGATTTTCGGACCAATGTAAGCTACATTTGGATCGGTTTGGGGTCCGTGGACCAATGCAGTCGTATTTTATGCGACCAATTGAAATGTTTATCTGTGAATCGTTACATCACCAGTGTTGCAATGTAAACCGATACTGCCTTAAATCTAATGCCACTCGGTCTTTTCTCCCTACCCTGAAATGAAAAGCCAGACTGAGTTATTTTGTTTCTCCTCGGGGACAACAGGGTGGCCCATACTGTGTGAACCAATGAGAAACATCTGGACGACCTTCCTAGAACAATTTTTAGCTTGGTGATGCTCGCCTTGGTTGCAGCCTCTTCCACAGTATCCACAACTGCTTTTCTGCCAAATACTAACATGCCAGCTTCATGTTACTGACTGTATCATACCACGCATTGGATAATTTCCTAAAGTAAGCTCCATTGTCTGCAGGTGACTGTGCTATCAAATTGGGAAAACAGGTGAGATATTTTTGTAAGCAGTCTTGTGACCATGCTTGGATGCCAGAGTACACTTCAGTGTTCCACTGAACCTCATCAAAAACTGCTTTAATTATTTTCACTGCCGTCTAGTTTTGTAAATTCCACTGGACTATTTCACAGATTGAATTACACTGCCCCCTTGAAGGAAGCTTGAAGCATACTGTGTATTTTACCCTGGTGCACTCGCGCGTGCACACAGCTGCTGACCAGTTTTTCTGAAGAGCTGAGAAAGCGGCAGCTGGTCGTGTGTGTGTGTGTGTGTGTGTGTGTGTGTGTGTGTGTGTGTGTGTGTGTGTGTGTGTGTGTGTGTGTGTGTGTGTGTGTGTGTGTGTGTGTGTGTGTGTGTGTGTGTGTGTGTGTGTGTGTGTGTGGTAAGGCCTCAGGTGACATGTTCTGTCATTGAAGAACAGGGGGGCAGCTGTCAGTTTATTTTCCATTTCCTCTGATCTAGGGGCCTGTGCAGAACTTTTGCACATTCTATCCTACCCTAGACCAGGCCTAACCATCATACCAGCCATGCCTAACTGTTCGGCCCATCTGCATCCTGTTAATGTTCAACAACGCATGTTTCAAGTGGGTTGTAAGTTCCACAGAACTAGACAAATGGTATATCATGAGTTTTTTATTTCGTAAACTTAAAAATATTAAAATATAATATTTATTTCCCTACAAAGCTATTTTTTTCATCCACAGAATTAATTATTTGACCGTGACGAAACCATGTGAGAGAATAGTTTTATTTCAAACCTCTGTGCTCAGTGACTGACACTTTTTGTTTTGGATGTCCCGTGTTGTGTACCCTGGCTCTGGACTCTCTTATCTGGCCAAGTCTCTACTCAGCCATATTTTGGTAATTTAAAAAGGTTGTTTAGCCAATATTGCTCCTTGTCTGTGTGTGACGCTGTCTCTTGTTTAGTGTCTGGCATAGAACCTTGAATCACTATGTCTGTGGGCATAGAATAGGCCGGGACTTGGCTCTGCTGGGATGCTATTGCTAGGTCATTGTTAGTGCCTGCTCAGAGCCCACACCCTGTTGGAAAGCAACAGAGCTTGTGCAAGTTTATAGCATTACCAGTACGTCTATACTTGGTAATCAATGTGGGTCTTAGAAATAGTCCCTAAAGCAGGTTATAATTATACTCTTGACTGTGCCAATCAAGATACTCTGCTGCTTTAATCCATTTTCTGGTTGGACCTCATTTTTCCAAGTTATTTTAACCTCCACTTAATCAAATATCGGAGTTGTTCTGTGTCCTCTCTTTGTCCAGTCTGTCAGCGCCCTCTGCCTTTTTATAATGCCCGGACATGTTGGTTGGCTGGCAGTCGGGGTGGAGGGGCTTGGGAGTGAGCCTCACTGGGGGCACAGGCCAGAATGGCATTCAACTGGGGTGGCACTGAGACCTGCGATAAGGGCTCTGCACTCTGAGAGCGGTCAGCGACGGGATCAGAATGACGGGATCCAGGCCAACACCCCTGCCCCTAGAACTAGAGGCAAGGCACTGAAGGCAGCAGGGCCTCATTTGAGAGCCATGGTGCCTTCTGGTTTTGCTGATCTTCCTTGGCACTCTAGTATTGATTTTGTTGTGGGATCACCAACCACCAGGTTATGAATTGTTGATCAAAGTTGAGGATGACATGCTACTCCATTTAGCTTCACGCACAAAGCAAATATTAGACAGCAAACCTCTTCATCCAGGATAGGATTCTCTGCTGTTACCAAGAAAAGCTTGAAGCTAAATAACTAGTTACTAAGTTAGCAAACAATACGCACAACTGCAGAGCATTTAGCACATTTCAGGCAGTTAATTAAGATATCTAGCTGGCAAATATTTACTTTTGAATTCCATACTGTAAATAGATTTGCTTTCTCGCGTCGTTGTTTGCATGTAAAGAAACAGTGTGACTGGGACTACTTTTTAAGCTTCATAATGAAAAACAATTTGAATCGGAAATGAAGAACGTGATCTGCTTTTTCTCCTAACGTATTGCACAAGTTGACTGCAGGTATTTACTTAAGTAGCTACAAGTATTCACATTATTAAAAAACTTAAATGGTCAACTTTTTGGGGACATTATGTTATTGAAAATGATACCATCTGGGTGGTATACTTTATATACCATATACCGGGTATTTGGAAATACCGATGGTAAGATTTATTACCGTACCAAAAATTAAAGTGGCTAGCATGCAAGATCAAGTTTCTTGTTTGCAGTAGAGACAATCCCCTCCTGGATCAGGATCCCTGCTGTCTAAATGTTTTGGGTTTTTTTTACGTTTGGAAAGAAAGCGCCCCTTGTGTGCACTGCTGGTTATAGTAATGGTGTGAAAATCTGGATACCGCCCAGCCCTACCCTCCGTACATACTCACTTTGCCCACCTATTTGACCATGTTTTTTTTCCCCAGGTCCCATCTCATGTGCAGCATGTTTATGCGCAGCCCATCTAAATGTTCTCCCTGCATCCATGAACCCATCGACAATACCTTTTTGCATGCACTTTGGATCTCACACCAAAAGTAGACAATTGAGCGACGGGCAAGGTTATGGTTCCTTCAGCACTTTGTGGAATGGCTCAGAGGTGTGTAAACATCACCCATTTTTGATGCAGTGAACTAACTCTGGGTCTCCAGAGGACAGTCACTCTAATGAAATCCAACTGAATTGGAGCGTTTTTGATGGAACTTGGGTCCATGTAGGTCATTAAAAATAGCTGTGCAGAAGGGGAGCAGCGAGTGGAGAAAGAGATTCATTCTCTCTGTCGCTCTTCCCTGGCCCAGTTAGATGTGGTATTTAGTAGCAGCAGGTAAGAGACTTTGTTATCATACCTGCTACTTGAAGCAGGTTTTGTTGGATATGTCTGGTAGTGTTGTCACTTTTGTTGTCATTTTTTACTTTGATACAAAGTTTAGTACTTGATATCATCACGATACTCGATACAAAAACGATACCACGTAAAAAAAAAGTGTATTAGCCAAAGTCACAGAATGGCACTTGATCCAGACAGATCAGAGTTCAATATTATTACCTTTTTGAGATTTTTAAATGTATGCATTAAAGAATCAAATATACAATCAATTTGACTTTGTTTTTATGGAGATTGATAAAAAGCAATGGTAATCCTTTATTTGAATAGTAAATCTCTAGTCTATTGATAAACTGGGTAAATCAAGATGTAGCCTAGGCCTATTCACAATACAGGTGAATGCATATTCAATGGGACTTTGTGCATGCATTATTGAGCTTGTTTTGGCTGATTTCATGGGGCTACAGATGAATACCAATCTGTTATCCCTTCCTTTTGGGACTTATTTTATTGTACTGGTCAACAACATTTGCATAGAACAAGCACTCTTCTTTTAAAAAGGTGTGCGCCGTCTCTTTTTAAAACCCATGATGTCATTCACCCACAGTCAGTTTGAGGCTCAAGCACTAAGATATAATAAGAACTGGAGACTGCTTCCAAGATGACCAACCGTTGTTTAAGGTAATCTACTCGCGTTCGCATACTCTGATTCATGGACCATATATATCCAGGTTGCGTTCGGTTTATACTGACCAACATCACATGTGCACTAGCAATCAGTGCCCACAGAGTGCAGCGACAACGTTATGACATCATGGCAGACATTGGATGAATATAACATGTTAATATCTGAGGGGGGTAGCTGCATCCTAATATGGTGACCAGAGGTGGGTCGAAAGAAAAGTAGTGGGCGTTTGTAAAGGAGTGGGTGTGTCAAGTGCTCTGCTATAGGTTAAAGTTTTGATTGAGCACTTTTTTTAAAAAATGTCTCTTACCATACAACTACCGTACATGTAGCTACCATACTGTTTGAGTTTGGACTTGCTTGTCAAGCGGGAGCAGAGGGCACTGTGTCCCGGTGTTGCCGTTCATGCCCTCCCCGTTGAGTAGTAGACTGTATGTAGGCTTTGTATCAAAGTTAAATCTTGTCGGTTATCAATATTCTCTCCGGCAACTGAGTTAGGAAGGATGACTGTCTTTGTAGTGACTGGGTGTATTGACACACCATCCAAAGTGTAATTAATAACTTCACCATGCTCAATGTGATAGTCATTGTCTGGCCCCTTGGGCTCAAGCAACGATTTTCTTACCAATAGGTCCCCTTCTTTGCGAGGCATTGTAAAACCTCCCTGGTCTTTTGTGGTTGAATCTCTGTTTGAAATGTACTGCTCGACTGAGCAGATAATTACAGATAATTGTGTCAGAAAACAGACGGAATTACCCAAAGTAACAAATTCTAGTACCGAACAGTTTGTTCTAGTATCGAAAAAGTACAAAAGTTTCAGTATACTGTGCAACACTAGTGTCTGTGGGACTACATTGTTTTTGCGTAAACGTGAAACCCTAATAGAAAGATGCGGTGGGAGACTATTTTTAGCATGTTGTTCTCTCTAAATGGTATAGGAAAGGGTGTGTGACTGGTTGCGAGACATGACCACTGTATGAGTCAGCGTTTTAACTTCCTTCTAATATTTAAAGTACTTGAATAAACATTGGTTTTCTGCCAGTAGGACCATGAAACAAGTGTGTTTGGCAACATTATAGTCAAGTGCAAGTTCCAAGATTCTTTATTTTTATATTTTTGGGGGGGTGGTCGAGGTGAGTGGGATTATTTAAGATACTCTTTGAAGAGGTAGGGTTTCAGGTGCTTTCGGAAGATGGGACTCTGTTCTCCTAGCTTCAGAGGGAAGCTGGTACCACAATTGGGGTGCCAGTACAGAGAAGAGTTTGGACTGGTCTTACTTTTACTAGTTGAATGTGGACACAAATATAATACTTTTTTAAAAATTAAAATATGCAAATTAGGGGATGTCTTTAAATATGGTCTTATTTGCATATCACAGAAATTCATTTTTCCAGATACTGGATCAAGTCAGCCAAAATATTTTCGTTTCACCTTAAGACACTCCAGGACCAGACTTATAGTACACATAGCCATTTGTGGATAAATATATTTTTTCATCGTATCTGTAAAATACAAAAAGTACTAGAAAGAAAATTTGACAAAATATCAACATTTCCCAAAATCAAACTTGTTTTGGTCACATACACATGGTTAGCAGATGTTAATGTGAGTAGCGAAATGCTTGTGCTTCTAGTTCCGACATTGCAGTAATATCTAACAAGTAGTTGAACAACTACCTAATACACACATCTAAATGGATAGAATAAGAATATGTACATAAAAATATATAGATGAGCAATGGCCGAGCGGCAAGGTAAAATAGATGGTATAAGGTATAGTGTATGAGATGAGTAATGTAAGATATGTTAACATTATTAGTGGTGTTTAGCCTTTCTAGGGCAGGCGTTCCGCTAGCGGAACCACTCGACAACATTCCACTTAAAAGGCAGCGCGCGAAATTCAAAAATATTTTTGAGAAATATGTAACTTTCACACATTTACAAGTCCAATACAGCAAATGAAAGATAAACATCTTGTTAATCTACCCACCGTGTCTGATTTAAAAAAAAAATTACAGCTAAAGCACAACATATGATTATTACATATGTTAGATCATAGCCAAGTCGAAAAAACACACAGCCATTTTTCCAGCCAAAGATGGGAGTCACAAAAAGCAGAAATATAGATAAAATTAATCACTAACCTTTGATGATCTTCAACAGGTGACACTCATAGGACATCATGTTACACAATACATGTATGTTTTGTTTGATAATGCAAATATTTATAACCAAAAATCTCAGTTTACATTTGCGCCTTACGTGCAGTAATGTTTTGATTCCAAAACATCCAGTGATTTTGCAGAAATAATCATAATAAACCTTGATAAAAGATACAAGTGTTATTCACATAATTAAAGATAGACTTCTCCTTAATGCAACCGCTGTGTCAGATTTTTTTATTTTTTTATTAACGGAAAAAGCATACGACGGCGCTCAGAACCCAAAACAGCCAGAGGAATATCCGTCATTTTGGAATCAAAGTTAGAAACAACACCATAAATATTCACTTGCCTTCTGATGAAGATCATCAAAGGTACTCCCAGTTGACAATAAATTACTGATTTGTTCCATCATTTATGTCCAAATAGCCACTTGTTGTTAGCCTGTTCAGCCCAGTAATCCATCTTCATGAGGCGCAGGCACTTCGTCCAGACAAAAACTCAAAGTTCCGTTACAGTCCTTTAGAAATATGTCAAGCGATGTATGGAATCCATCTTTAGGATGTTTTTAACATAAAACATATATAATGTTCCAACTATAGAATTCCTTTGTCTTCAGAAAAGCACTGGAACGAGAGGTAACTTTGTCGGGAGCGCCCGTCATGAGACCGGGGCACTCTGCCAGACCACTGACTCAGAGGTCTCATGAGCCCCTCCTTTTATAGTAGAATACTCATTCAAGTTTCTAAAGATGGTTGACATCTAGTGGAAGCCATAGGAAGTGCAACTTTATCCATATCTCAATGTGTATTCAGTAGGCCAATCTTTGAAAAACTACAAACCTCAGCTGTCCCACTTCCTGGTTGGATTTTTCTCAGGTTTTCGCCTGCCAAATGAGTTCTGTTATACTCACAGACATCATTCAAACAGTTTTAGAAACTTCAGTGTTGCATATATTAGAATCTGTGACAGAGTCGGAGGCAGTTAACTCTGTGCACGCTATTCATCCAAAAGTGAAAATGCTGCCCCCTATCCCAAAAAGGTTAAGGTGACTAGTGATCCATTTATTAAAGTGTCCAGTGGTTTGAGTGTCAATGTAGGCAGCAGCCTCTCTGAGATAGTGATTGCTGTTTAGCAGTCTGATGGCCTTGAGATAGAAGCTGTTTTTCAGTCTCTTGGTCCCAGCTTTGATGCACCTGTACTGACCTTGCCTTCTTGATGGTAGCGGGGTGAACAGGCAGTGGCTCGGGTGGTTGTTGTCCTTGATGATCTTTTTGGCCTTCCTGTGACATCGGGTGCTGTAGGTGTCATGGAGGGCAGGTAGTTTTCCCCCGGTGATGCGTTGTGTGCGCACCACCCTCTGGAGAGCCTTGCGGTTGAGGGCGGTGCAGTTGCCGTACCAAGCGGTGATACAGCCCGGCAGGATGCTCTCTATTGTGCATTTGTAAATGTTAGGGTTTTGGGTGACAAGCCACATTTCTTCAGCCTCCTGAGTTCTTCTTCTTCTTCACCACACTGTCTGTGTTGGTGGCCCATTTCAGTTTGTCTGTGATTAGTATGCCAAGGAACTTGAAGCTTTCCACCTACTGTCCTGTCATTGTGGATAGGGTGCTCCCTCTGCTGTTTCCTGAAGTCCATGATCATCTCCTTTGTTTTGTTGACGTTGAGTGAGAGGTTGTTTTCCTGACACCACACTCCGAGTGCCCTCACCTCTTCCCTGTAGGCTGTTTCATGGTTGTTGGTAATCAAGACCACTACTGTTGTGTCATCTGCAAACTTGATTATTTTAATTGGAGTTGTGCATGGCCACGCAGTGATGGGTGAACAAGGAGTACAGAAGGGGGCTGAGCATGCACCCTTGTGGGGCCCCGGAGTTGAGTCAGTGAAGTGGAGATGTTGTTTCCTACCTTCACCACTTGGGAGCAGCCCGTCAGAAATTCCAGGACCCAGGGTTCAGACCCAGGGCCTACAGCTTAATGATGAGCTTGGAGGGTACGATGGTGTTGAATGTTGAGTTGTCGTCAATGAACAGTACAGTATAGGTATTCCTCTTGTCCAGATGGGATAGGGCAGTGTGATGGCGATTGCATCGTCTGTGGACCTGTTGGGGCGCTGTGCAAACTGAAGTGGGTCTAGGGTGGCAGATAAGGGGGAGGTGATATGATCCTTGACTAGTCTCTCAAAGCACTTCATGATGACAGAAGTGAGTGCTACGGGACGGTAGTCATTTAGTTCAGTTATCTTTGCCTTCTTGGGTACAGGAACAATGGTGGCCATCTTGAAACATGTGGGGACAGCAGACTGGGATAGGGAGCGATTGAGTTTGTCTGTAAACACACCAGCCAGTTGGTCTGCGCATGCTCTGAGGACATGGCTAGGGATGTCTGGGCTGGCAACCTTGCGAGTGTTAACACGTTGTTTAAATGTATTACTCATGTCGGCCACGGAGAAGGAGAGAGAGGGGGGGTGCTGTCCTTGTTAGCGGGCCATGACGGTGGCACTGTATTATCCTCAAATCCGGCAAAGGTGTTAAGTTTGTCTGGAAGCGAGACGTCGGTGTCCGTGACGTAGCTGGTTTTCTTTTTGTAGTCCGTGATTACTTGTGAACCCTGCCACATGTCTCGTGTCTGAGCCGTTGAATTGCGACTCCACTTTGTCCATATACCATCATTTCGCTTGTTTTGATTGCCTTGCGGAGGGAAAACTACACGGTTTATATTCGGCCATATTCCCAGTCCTCTTTCCATGTTTAAATGCGGTGTTTAAATGCGGTGGTTCGCGTGAATGCCGCCCTCCAGACATGATTTCTGGTTAGGGTAGGTTTTAGTAGTCACAGTGGGTACAACATATCCAATGCATTTCCTTAACATCTCAAACACAGATTCAGCGTATAGGTTGATGTTGTTCTCTGAGGCTGCCCAGAACATATCCCAGTCCGCATGAGCAAAACAATCTTGAAGCGTGGATTCCGATTGGTCAGACCAGCGTTGACTAGTTGTCACAGGTACTTCCTGTTTGAGCTTCTGCCTATAAGACGGTAGGAGCAAGATGGAGTCGTGGTTGGATTTGCCGAAGGGAAGGTGAGCCTTGGGCCTTGTATTCATCGCAGAAGTTTGAGTAGCAGTGATCGAGTGTATGCTGATATAAATTAGATAGCCTTGTTCTCAAATTTGCTTTGTTAAAATCCCCAGCTACAATAATGCAGCGACCGGATATATGGTCCAGTGAAGTTCCTTGAGGGCCGTTGTGGTGTCTGCTTAAGGGCGTATATACAGTGCCTTGCGAAAGTATTCGGCCCCCTTGAACTTTGCGACCTTTTGCCACATTTCAGGCTTCAAACATAAAGATATAAAACTGTATTTTTTTGTGAAGAATCAACAACAAGTGGGACACAATCATGAAGTGGAACGACATTTATTGGATATTTCAAACTTATTTAACAAATCAAAAACTGAAAAATTGGGTGTGCAAAATTATTCAGCCCCTTTACTTTCAGTGCAGCAAACTCTCTCCAGAAGTTCAGTGAGGATCTATGAATGATCCAATGTTGACCTAAATGACTAATGATGATACATACAATCCACCTGTGTGTAATCAAGTCTCCGTATAAATGCACCTGCACTGTGATAGTCTCAGAGGTCCGTTAAAAGCGCAGAGAGCATCATGAAGAACAAGGAAAACACCAGGAAGGTCCGAGATACTGTTGTGAAGAAGTTTAAAGCCGGATTTGGATACAAAAAGATTTCCCAAGCTTTAAACATCCCAAGGAGCACTGTGCAAGCGATAATATTGAAATGGAAGGAGTATCAGACCACTGCAAATCTACCAAGACCTGGCCGTCCCTCTAAACTTTCAGCTCATACAAGGAGAAGACTGATCAGAGATGCAGCCAAGAGGCCCATGATCACTCTGGATGAACTGCAGAGATCTACAGCTGAGGTGGGAGACTCTGTCCATAGGACAACAATCAGTCGTATATTGCACAAATCTGGCCTTTATGGAAGAGTGGCAAGAAGAAAGACATTTCTTAAAGATATCCATAAAAAGTGTCGTTTAAAGTTTGCCACAAGCCACCTGGGAGACACACCAAACATGTGGAAGAAGGTGCTCTGGTCAGATGAAACCAAAATTGAACTTTTTGGCAACAATGCAAAACGTTATGTTTGGCGTAAAAGCAACACAGCTGAACACACCATCCCCACTGTCAAACATGGTGGTGGCAGCATCATGGTTTGGGCCTGCTTTTCTTCAGCAGGGACAGGGAAGATGTTTAAATTGATGGGAAGATGGATGGAGCCAAATACAGGACCATTCTGGAAGAAAACCTGATGGAGTCTGCAAAAGACCTGAGACTGGGACGGAGATTTGTCTTCCAACAAGACAATGATCCAAAACATAAAGCAAAATCTACAATGGAATGGTTCAAAAATAAACATATCCAGGTGTTAGAATGGCCAAGTTAAAGTCCAGACCTGATTCCAATCGAGAATCTGTGGAAAGAACTGAAAACTGCTGTTCACAAATGCTCTCCATCCAACCTCACTGAGCTCGAGCTGTTTTGCAAGGAGGAATGGGAAAAAATGTCAGTCTCTCGATGTGCAAAACTGATAGAGACATACCCCAAGCGACTTACAGCTGTAATCGCAGCAAAAGGTGGCGCTACAAAGTATTAACTTAAGGGGGCTGAATAATTTTGCACGCCCAATTTTTCAGTTTTTGATTTGTTAAAAAAGTTTGAAATATCCAATAAATGTCGTTCCACTTGTTGTTGATTCTTCACAAAAAAATACAGTTTTATATATTTATGTTTGAAGCCTGAAATGTGGCAAAAGGTCGCAAAGTTCAAGGGGGCCGAATACTTTCGCAAGGCACTGTACATGGCTGTGACGATAACTGACACAAATTCTCTTGGGAGATAATATGGCCGGCGTTTGATTGTAAGGAATTCTTGTTCGGGTGAGCAGCAGGACTTGAGTTCCTGTGTGTTGTTATGATTACACCATGAGGCGTTAATCATGAAGCATTCACACCCGCCCTTCTTCCCAGAGAAGTGTTTATCTCTGTCGGCGCGACGCATGAAGAAGCCCGGTGGCTGAACCGATGTCGATTGCAAGATGAAGAGAATATGTCTGATAACCACACACAATTTGTTGAATGCAGATTCTTCTGAGGCTGAGAAAAATGAGTGTGGGAAGAGTCTGACTTTCAGGAAATGGCAGTTAAAGACAAGGACACTGAATTTAGACTACCAAACACTAGTAGTTTTACTTCTTGTGTAAAATGACATTAAAGTCAAAATCAAATCAAATGTATTTATATAGCCCTTCGTACATCAGCTGATATCTCAAAGTGCTGTACAGAAACCCAGCCTAAAACCCCAAACAGCAAGCAATGCAGGTGTAGAAGCACATTGGCTAGGAAAAACTCCCTAGAAAGGCCAAAACCTAGGAAGAAACCTAGAGAGGAACCAGGCTGAGGCGTGGCCAGTCCTCTTCTGGCTGTGCCGGGTGGAGATTATAACAGAACATGGCCAAGATGTTCAAATGTTCATAGATGACCAGCATGGTCAAATAATAGGTCTGGGACAGGTAGCACGTCCGGTGAACAGGTCAGGATTCCGTAGCCGCAAGCAGAAAGTAACAGTACTTCTACTTGAGTAGGATATTTCACTACTCTTTCCACTCCTGCTGAAATGTATATGTAAAGCTGTTTACTTGTTCTCACACTGTGTGGCATAGCATCTAATCAAGAATTGTTACACTGAAGAAGGAGCTGCATTTCAAAATGTTGGTTTAGTTATCAACCGTTGAAAATAAACAAGTAAGTATGGCTTTTCAAGTCAGGAAAAAAGATTACTAGTCAAATGAAGGGGGAAAAGCTGCTGTGGCAATTTGCATACTAACTGCCAGCTTTATAGTGGAGTTACCTGTTTTTTTTTCTTCACTTGTACACAATATTCCTTTCCATTAGGTCGCCAGTCATTAAGCTGGCATGAGAACATATCCTGATGCTTGTAACTTTGAATCTCTATATGTGCTGGTCTTTGTGCTTATTTAAATGAATTATTGGCCAGTCATGCTTTATACTCGATGCAAAACAGCGAAAGATGATAATATGCATTTACAGTCCTTAGCCTGTGAGACAGATATGTGGCCAGACTTGGCTTTAACGCGTATAGGCTAGGCTAATGGCAATGACAACTGCTTATACTACAGGGCTCACAAGGAAAACTCTGCCCTCAGGCTCGAGCTAGCAGGAAATGTCATCCTACTGAGCTCTGACTATGTAACTGATACTCTCCCCAGGGAGCTAACAAAATACCTATAGGCTTGGGCGATACCCCGGTATACTGTATATTTCAAAATAACGGTGGTATGATTTTCAATACCAGAGGCTGTGGGGGTGTGTGCTACGCCTCTGTTTAAAAGTTAAGTATAACTATAATACATCTAAGATGTGTCAAATTATATCCAGTTCAGGGCTGCAGCTTTGCATTTGGTTTGCTAACTTGCTAGCTAAGTGGGTAGATGTCAAAATCAAGCATATTCGTTACAGCAGAGACATTCAATCCCCTCCTGGATCAAGATCCCTTTTGCCTTAAGCTGGGTAGGCACTACACAACTTTTAAAATCCTAACATCATAGGGCCTTCCGAGTGGCGCAGCGGTCTAAGGCACTGCAATGCTTGAGGCGTCACTACAGATCCGGGTTCGATCCCGAGCAGTTGCCGCGACCAGGAGACCCATTAGTCGTCCGGGTTAGGGGAGGGTTTGTTGCAGTGATGGGATTGGGTGCCACGAAATTGGGGTGAAAAGGGTATAATTTTTTAAAATTAAATACTAACATTGTTGAGCCTCACATTAAAAACAGTCTTTCCTGTAGTTTTTCTTTTGTGTTGCCAAAATAGTGGTGCGCAGTCTAAACAATGTGGCATAGACAGGGTCAAGATTCTTCACTTGGTGTTGAGTATTCTCCCTACCACGCTGTCTCGTGAAAACAATGATGTGATTAGTTTGTAACGTAGCTATGAGCTCTGCTTCAAAGCAGCCTCATAATCTTTCAGACATTCACAATTGCTATACAGAGTTGAAATATATAGCCAACATGTTGAATTGAATAACATTGCTTGTGAATTTCAGAGCTGTAATTATTTGACACTTTACCTTTGGTTAAAGGCGAGTACGAACGCATACTAGTGGTAGTCATCTCTCCTGCTCGAGAGTCTACACCTTCTGGGTGACGCGAAACAACCTCATCATTTCACTGGCCTCTTATCTATTACTGATCACCAATCTCTTAACTTGTCGTTGCACATCTCACACTACAAAGCATTGCAGATTTTGTGCCGATAAAATCAAACATGTTTGAGCAGTCCCAGATGTCCTGATATTTTCAAAGACTACATCGACTACTACAAGCCCTCCAGATTGTCAGATGCTTCCAAGCGCAGAATAAGGCTTATGGGCTTGCCAGAATCCTATTTTAACCCCCTCAGTTGACATTTACACTCCTCTAACCACTACTGCGTCATCCATCTTTCCTCAATTGGACTCTGTGTCCTCTGCCAGTGGTGTATGCTGGTACAGAAACAAAGGCCCTATTCCAATCGAAAATGCATCCTCCTTCCTTACTCCGTTCCTTAAAGGGATCCCTGATCTCACAAGGTTGAATAGTTGAAGGCAGGGGCTAGCTTTCATCTATCTAATCATGTGAGATCAGTGATTACTTCGAGGAAGGCAGGGCTAATCTCAACAGGGCCTAGATCTGTAGTGTGGAGTTCACAGTTCAAGGCAGTGGAGTGTAAACTGGTCTAGAATGTGTCAACGACTTGGAGTTCTTTCACTCTGGCCTGTATGTCACACTCATAATGTGAATGAGGAGGACATTTTTATACACATTGAAATGTTTATTTATCAAATGCAGGGCATAAGTAATATATTTCTGTTTCAGTGCATGTGGGAGTGTTTTTTTTTGTGTGTACCAGACCATTGCTTTATGGGAGTTTTCCTGTTACTTGGGCAAATGGGCCGCAGTTGGGGAAATGCAGAAGAGCGAGGGAGGAGGGGTTATAGCATTCTGTGCACGTCTAGCTTGCACAGTGACCCCGCCTAGAGGCAACAAGTTCCCAGCCACATTCTGACAGCCTCAGGGGCAGGAAGGAAGTGCTTACTCACTCTCTCTTACGCACACACACTCTCTCGCTCTCTCTCGCTCTCTCTCGCTCTCTCGCTCTCTCTCGCTCTCTGTCACTCACCCACCCTCTGAGACAGAGCCTTTTAAGGAAAAAGCCTTGCTCTCACTCAAGTGAAGCCGAGTCAACACACACAAGTACACACTGCTTGCGTAAACACACAGACACGCAAACATAAAGCATTGCCACACCCAAAGTAATGTGTTCACGTAAATATACAAACAAGAATACACAATATAAATGTGGAGTACTGCATGTAGATTTTTTTTTTATCAAGGGTTGCATGTAGGGCTGTGATGGTCATGGGATGACTGTAATTGGCCAGCCAAATGGCCAAGGTCTCGGTAATAATCGTTCAAATCGATTTTATCCTCATCTGCTCCTGGACTGAATGTGCTACCATAGACAGAATGAATAGAACTGGTATCCCCATTCAAGTCAATGGTGGACAGGCAGCCATTGCGAGTCAACCATAGGAGCAGAGCAGGAAGTAAAAGCAGGATGTGTACCCATCAATCTGTGCTGTGATTTGTTGATTCAACTCAACTGACATAACAAAAAATACATTCCATTGCATGAGCCCCATCAGTTAACATCATTTGAATGAACATTCTACATTTCAGCAAGGAAGAACAAAGTTTCATCACGTTAAGTCTGTTACGGCAGAAACTAAATCAACTGCACAAATGCCCCGCCGTCCTGTCTTTGGCCAGCTGTTCGTTTCACTATTTATTTTTTAAAATTTAAATTAAATGGTTAGGACTGTTTTATTTTCATCACGGTCTTCATCCAAAACTGCCGGTTACACGTTATACATGAATTGTTCCAGCCCTAGGGAACAGGAGCCCTATCTAGGATGTCTGGTCACATCTTCTCTTTTTATATATGTTGGTGTTAATGCTAAACTAACCATCTCTCTCATTCTCCCTTGCTCTCTATTCGTCCCATCTTTCTCTCTAATCTAGGCAGAGGCCAGGCTGGCAGCAAAGAGGGCGGCCAGGGCAGAGGCCCGAGAAATCCGTATGAAGGAGCTGGAGAGACAACAGAAAGAGGTACAACTAGAGGGCACTATATTCCCAATACACACATAATGTACACACTTACAGTGGGGCAAAAAAGTATTTAGTCAGCCACCAATTGTGCAAGCTCTCCCACTTAAAAAGAGTCTTCCCAGTCTGGTGCAGGTCTACAATTTTGTTTCTGGTGTCCTTTGACAGCTATTTGGTCTTGGCCATAGTGGAGTTTGGAGTGTGACTGTTTGAGTTGTGGACAGGTGTCTTTTATACTGATAACAAGTTCAAACAGGTGCCATTAATACAGGTAACGAGTGGAGGACAGAGGAGCCTCTTAAAGAAGTTGTTACAGGTCTGTGAAAGCCAGAAATCTTGCTTGTTTGTAGGTGACCAAATACTTATTTTCCAACATAATTTGCAAATAAATTAATTTCCCTAATTTTGTCTGTCATAGTTGAAGTGTACCTATGACGAAAATTACAGGCCTCTCTCATCTTTTTAAGTGGGAGAACTTGCACAATTGGTGGCTGACTAAATACTTTTTTGCCCCACTATGTTATACAGCACATAGACCACATGCATGCAACATTATTATCCATACATACAGAACTTCAACTACACTTCCAAATGTCAGACATAACAGACCAGGTGCAATAATGTACCTTACACAGACTTGGTCCCAAAACCACACCAAGCTTTAGGCACCATGAGTCACGTCACATGACCAGGGAGACGGTTCGGGAAGCTGGAGGGTCACATGGGGCCAGGGTTGGTCATTAAAGACGAAGGCATTAACTCTGGACACAGTGTTTCATCAAGCTGAGGGTCCTTTCATCCTGTGCCAGGGTGGGGACAGAGGTCACCAGTGTTAATGGTGTACTGTTATCACTTTATCCTTCACGAGAGTGCACAGCTGGGGATTTCTACCAAACAAATTAGCATACACTCTTAATATCGTAAGTATAAACAACAAGCAAGAACACTGTCATTAGAGATCCGGGGAATTAGGGGTTCCAGTTTTGCCTTTTTGGAACCATTTTTTCTTAATAAGGTGATTCTAATCTTAAAAAGTTATCTTGAAGTTATACAATCTTTACATCTAGTATATTCTGGAACACATGGTGCTTACTAGTTGCCAACCCTGATTTTGGTTTACCTTTTGACCGCTTCTTCTGTACGTACAAATTGGTGGGAAATTTATCTGCTTATGCTCTTTGACCCAGTCCTCTGTTGGCTGTGCCGGGTGGAGATTATAACAGAACATGGCCAAGATGTTCAAATGTTCATAAATGACCAGCATGGTCAAATAATAATAATCACAGGCAGAACAGTTGAAACTGGAGCAGCAGCATGGCCAGGTTGACTGGGGACAGCAAGGAGGCATCATGCCAGGTAGTCCTGAGGCATTTTTTATTTTTTTTATTTCACCTTTATTTAACCAGGTAGGCTAGTTGAGAACAAGTTCTCATTTACAACTGCGACCTGGCCAAGATAAAGCATAGCAGTGTGAACAGAGTTACACATGGAGTAAACAATTAACAAGTCAATAACACAGTAGGAAAAAAGAGTCTATATACATTGTGTGCAAAAGGCATGAGGAGGTAGGCGAATAATTACAATTTTGCAGATTAACACTGGAGTGATAAATTATCAGATGGTCATGTACAGGAAGAGATACTGGTGTGCAAAAGAGCAGAAAAGTAAATAAATATAAACAGTATGGGGATGAGGTAGGTAAATTGGGTGGGCTATTTACCGATAGACTGTGTACAGCTGCAGCGATCGGTTAGCTGCTCAGATAGCAGATGTTTGAAGTTGGTGAGGGAGATAAAAGTCTCCAACTTCAGCGACTTTTGCAATTCGTTCCAGTCACAGGCAGCAGAGAACTGGAACGAAAGGCGGCCAAATGAGGTGTTGGTTTTAGGGATGATCAGTGAGATACACCTGCTGAAGCTATTTTGTAGATGACGTCGCCGAAGTCGAGGATCGGTAGGATAGTCAGTTTTACTAGGGTAAGTTTGGTGGCGTGAGTGAAGGAGGCTTTGTTGAGGAATAGAAAGCCGACTCTAGATTTGATTTTAGATTGGATATGTTTTGATATGAGTCTGGAAGGAGAGTTTACAGTCTAGCCAGACACCTAGGTACTTATAGATGTCCACATATTCTAGGTCGGAACCATCCAGGGTGGTGATGCTAGTCGGGCATGCGGGTGCAGGCAGCGAACGGTTGAAAAGCATGCATTTGGTTTTACTAGCGTTTAAGAGCAGTTGGAGGCCACGGAAGGAGTGTTGTATGGCGTTGAAGCTCGTTCGGAGCTCTTGGCCGAGGCATGGTTCTAGGGCTCAGCTCCTGCCAGAGAGAGAGAAAGAAAGAGAGAATTAGAGAGTGCATACTTAAATTCACACAGAACACCGGATAAGACAGGAGAAGTACTCCAGATATAACAAACTGACCCTAGCCCCCCGACACAAACTACTGCAGCATAAATACTGGAGGCTGAGACAGGAGGGGTCAGGAGACACTGTGGCCCCATCCGATGATACCCCCGGACAGGGCGAAACAGGAAGGATATAACCCCACCCACTTTGCCAAAGCACAGCCCCCACACCACTAGAGGGATATCTTCAACCACCAACTTACGATCCTGAGACAAGGCCGAGTATAGCTCACAAAGATCTCCGCCACGGCACAACCCAAGAGGGGGGGGTGCCAACCCAGACAGGAAGATCACATCAGTGACTCAACCCACTCAAGTGACGCACCCCTCCTAGGGACGGCATGAAAGAGCACCAGTAAGCCAGTGTACTCAGCCCCTGTAATAGGGTTGAACTCACCAAATAGCATCGGTAGTTGACGCTCTTGTTCAGTTGTCATATGACCAAGGACGCATCGGTTTATGTGTACTATTTCTTAATGTAACGGAACTATAAATCATGTTGCTTTGGTCCAATAGATGTTTACATTGTGTTCAGCTGTTGTATTTGGATAGTTTTTTTTATTGGCTGAGATTTGTATTAGCAGTGTCTCTAGGTTAGTTTCCAGCTGTGAGATTAAGTAATGGCTCTGATTGGACGATAGGAGATTGTAAATCCCTCAGTCTCAGTAAGTACTCCATCAAGCAGGGCTGGGGTAAATTCCATTTCAGTCAAAATTCAATACATGAATTGGACATTTCCTATTCGAAAATATTGGGTAATCATTAATTCGTTCATTAAAGTTATGTAAATCAGAGTGATGTATTACCTGAGAGGGACTTAAGCATTGCATAATGCTACATGCTCCCTGCTAGCTTTGCCTCCCTCTTGGTTCTGCAGACTCAAGCACCTTTTAGGTTCATTAAATCACCATTTGGTTTGACTCTGCCGATAGAGGCTCTAGTCTCTAGATTTTTACGTTTTTGTTCTGATGTGTTACATGGTGAATGTGTCTTGCTGTGGTTTAGCACCTCTGATCCCTACCTAAGGGAGCCTCACCTTTCTTGGGTCACTATTCTTAGACCACAATAATCCTACAGAAAGCTTTACAGTCACTGCTCATTCTTACTCCAACATTGCTACCCTGCTCTAAGAAACCATATGTTCTTGCCTTAATGTACAGAATGATCACTGTGATAGTACTTTAGTTGTTTAGTGTACTATGTTGTGAGTTTCTCATTTCTCATTTGTCCCATTTTAGATGTGAAATTTGCCAGCAATGAGAGACACATGCCATATGCTCACACATTTAAAACATGTGGTTGAGCAAACATTGCACCATCCCTGTGTTATGGTAGGCATGCATGAGCAGGCACCCCCCCCCCCCCCCCCCCCTGTCATACTCACCGGATTAACAGTCAGTGTTCAGATTAGTCTGGTCAGGAGGTGTGTTTGGTGTGTGTGAATGTGTATGTGTGTGCGTGGCTTAAACCCTCAAGCCAAGTCCCAAAGTAGCTTAGCGGGCTGTCCTCCTTAGTGAAGCCTCTTGTTGACGAACAGTGGTTCGTTTATACCGCTCCAACGATGTTATGTCTGGACAGCACTACTATGCTTTCCACTACTGTCCGGATGATAACTTTAGGAGATATCCTCTTCAATTGTAGAAACACTCAAGCCAGAAGAGTGGATTGCTAGCTGTATATCTACAGTAGTGCTAACCTAAATCATCAGGTTGTCTTTGTAGCAACGCCTGAGCCTCTGAACTGGGAACTTTTAACCTCCTTGATCCCGTCTGCATGGCAGGCCATCGTCATTGGCGACATCTGTATGGAACACCTTAAGTTTGCATCGTGACCGCAGCAGGACGGCCGGGCGGTGGTTGGCGGGGAGGGGGTTTCGGGCTGCCCTTAAAGGGCGTCCGGGGACCCCTCCAAATAGAAAGGTGAGCCAGTATGTTTGAAGCTAGTTGGGACGGGAAGCGGGAGGTACAGTACCTAAGCTGATTGTGTAACTCATCTAATAAATGGTCTTGCACTGAACGAGGCAAGGTAATTGTTTACGTGTTTATTTACACTTGAATAATGAATAGTGATGATTTTCGTTCTTGACCATTTATCAAATACTTTGGTCAGACCTTGATATGAAGTTTTACCTTAATTTGCAATCTCTGCTTTGAAATCGTCTTAAATCCCAAACAATTTCTGTAATGAAATCGCCAGAAAAATCTGTATTCTTGATTGACATGTTGCTGTGAGGCACTTTAAGCACGCTGGTTCTCAGAACAACTTTTCCAGAATGCTGACTCCAACGTGCCTCACAGACGCTGAGACGAAAAGCTTGTCACCTTTCATTTGTTGGTAGAAGCTAGGTATCTTTTGCTCTGAGGTCAAAGAGAGCTCAGCTGCCAAAGCTTGGAAGAAGAGGTTTCAGTATCACCTTTGTTTCATAATGCTTTTATCATAAAAGGTGGCATACCTGTGGCAATGGGACATATGTTTATGGTACTGTAAGTACACATGTTCCTGTGTGATATTTTGGAGATGAAATGACAAACGCATTTGTTCAGCTCTCAGGTCCTTGAAGGTGACCAACTTCGAAAGAGAAACGCTGACACAAATCTTAACTCTAACAATAAGTGCTTTTCCGACAGGTCTCGGGCATTAACCATGACAAAGGGTCAGTAAATCTGCCATGGGGGGACTTTGCCAAGGTTGGGGCAAGATCTTTTGGCCAGACCAATGGCGCAAGCACGGACATAGACGTCAGGCAGAAAAAACATTAATTGAGACTGATGGACTTGTGGGGTCAAGAAGTGGTAGGGCGCCGTCTGAACAGCACTTCTAGTTAATGAATGAAGATTAACAGTGGGTGAAAGGGTCAGCCCAACTGATGATGGATCTGTAGAACTGAGAATCGCACACCAGCTAAAGCATGTACTGCAGGGCTGAAAGCGAGAGAGTGCTGTTAAATCTGGATTAGTGGCCCACTGACAGGCCAGTGAAACTGGAGGGGTAGGGTGTCTTTTAAAACCAGGAAAAGCATTGATGGCTGGGGATTGGCGGACAGTATAGAAGAGGTGGCACATTTTTCACATAGCTCGTAGAGCGATTTTGTCTCAGTGACCACAGACTGAGCTCAAAGGTACAGCATATAAAACATTGTAACATGTTTTTCAATAAAATCGGAAAGAGTTAGCTTGT